>NC_133617.1:334900732-335236566 GCF_048593235.1 Sminthopsis crassicaudata | reverse complement strand
GATGGGATCAACAAAGTGATTTGTGGGTCCCAAGCTATTATGCATTCTTAGATCAATACTTTGGCATTTTGAATATAGTAATTAATTGAATGAGAGTATGAATGTGCGATATTCTCTGCCCAATACATCCAAAATTAGCTAATAATATGAATATGGCATTGATAATCAGATGGAGTTTACCTGTGAAATTATTAATTGGACAAAAATGTAGAGACCTACTTGACTGTTTTTAAAAGGAAAAGAAGGGAGCAATATAGTTGCAAAATGCTAAGAAGCAAAAACATATTCTTATATACATAATAAGAAGGGATATGGAACTTCAGAGATCAGCCATTATGTAAAACATTATAGTAATTGTAGTGTTATCTGGAGAGAGGAAAGCAAGAAAGTAGAATTCCCAAGATTCACTCAAGGTTAACAAAGGGGATATGGAGAGATTTTATCTAAGATACCAAAAATTATGGAGACATTTAGGCTTAGGCTAGACATTTTATCTATAAAGTTATTTTTGGCTGATTTTTCTTTTTTAGCATATTTGTGGAAATACATATAGAGGAATTTCACATTTAACATATATTGAATCACTTGCCAACTTGAAGGAAGGGAGGGAAAAAATTGAAACACAGAGTTTTGTAGGAGTGAATGTCAAAAATTATCCATGTAAATATTTTGGAAAAAAAGCTATAATAAAAAAAATAAAGTTATTATTGGGGAAATAGTTGGAACACAGAGATTTTCTCATTTGGCTTTGATGGTGAAAGCAGAAGACAAGGGAAAATTACACTTATTTGGAAGGTTCTAGGAGAATTCACAAGTTTATTTTCTCAAAAGAGGAATCCAACCCCTCATAGAAATGTTTAGGGTACCTAGAAGCCAATCCTACACAACATATTCTCCCACACTGTCAGCCTTTTGTGGCTAGGGGCAGGAGGTACCAGGCAGGGACTTTAAATACTTGGGATCCCAATGCTTGGGATTCTTCATGTAAAATCTCTGACAGAAAATCTTGGTTCATGTATATTTCTAGTGATAGTGGTTGATAGGGGTGAACCCTGAAACTGTGTCCCCTTTAATCTATAAAAGAAGGGTGATTGGGGTCTCAGGCTCTCCTCTGGGAAAAGCATACTTTTCCCAGACAACACCCAGTTAAGTGGTCTCATTCAGTTGGAGATCTGGCCAGAGATATGGTCACACCCATCTATTGAAGATTAGTCCCCAACTATTCCCAATAGCTCAACTCCCAAGACAAGCCATCTCTTTTCAATCAAAGATCTAAGCCCTGTATTGACAGCATTGAAGCCCAAACCTCAGACTGCTAATAAAATACAACTCAGAACCCCAAATCTTTGCAGAAGTCCAAAACAGGATTATGCTTGCTAAGGAAGCTTTCTTCTTGGCAAAGCTTCCCACCCGGACTTTTGTTGTCCACAGTGAAGATATTCTCTTCTCCATGTTAACCTTTGCCATTTTCCTGACAGGATCTTGACACTAAGAAGTCTGTTTTCCTACCAAAGCTATCTTCTTATTGCCAAATTCCTAATGAGGAGTTTTGCCCACTAAGAAAACTTACTTCTTAGTGAATAATAAAATTCCTTTTTTTTTTTTTTGCCACACACAGATTTTCTGGTTTGCAAATTCTTTTTGTATTGGATCTGTGCTGACCAGAGGGGATTCCTCACCCAATTCTCACACCTCTTCACTACCACTAACCTCATCATTTGTACCTCATCAATAGCATAAGACAGGGATATAGGACAATAGAGACCAGTCATCATGGAAAACATTTCTGAAGTTAAAGTTTGTTGTCTGGATAGAGCTCTGAGCCTGGAGTCAGGAAAACTTGAGTCCAAATTCTACTTCAGATATTTACTAACTGTGACTCTAGGCAAGTCCTTTAACTGTATTTACCTCAGTTTCCTCATCTGTAAAAATAATCTGGAGAAGTAAATGGCAAATCATTTCAGTATCTTTGCCAAAAAAAAAACCCCAAATGATCCAAATAGGGTCATGAAGAATGGGAGAGCATTAAAACTACTGAAAAATAAAAATCATTACAACCTCTAGAATCCCTTCAAATTATAAATCTATGAACCTTTTTGCCCAGTCACAAGGTTTTAAAGAGTCATTGGGATATATGCCTATCATGTTTTTTCCTACAATGTCTCCTCCACTTTTCTCCCAAAACTTGCACACAAAATCTTCAGGTGATGCTTTATAACTTTTCCCTTTCATTGTTGCCCTTAATAAAAATTTGAAGCTAATATCATCTTTACAATGAGGTTGAGAGCAGAAAGAACATAAGTAGAATTTGTCCTTCATCTTCTAGGATGCTTCTGGTCTCTGGAGTGACCCAAAGATGCTCCCAAAACAAAAATAGACTTTTATATTTTTTCTGCAACCTCTTTATATTACTTTTAAAAGATTTTAAAAGCCTGGAGCTGTGATTTCATCAGTGAAGGGAACTCCATCTAGCAACACAAATCTACAATTTGTCTACAACTTCTAATATCAGATAGTTGCCTGAGGAGTTAAGGACCTCATTAGACCCAGCAATGTACTTCCTCTTAAAAATTATCCAGTGGACTCAATGCTTTATCAGAAAGCATACTCAACATAGCTTTGCAAGAATAGTTAGGTAGCATTTATCCCCAATCCAGGGCAGCAGTACTGTCCCATAAATACACATAAAATCTGCAAGGAATAATTGGAATAAACTTTAAGTACAATGATAGTCAGGCATATACATAGATAACACACATGGTCAGACAACTCACAATACTTTGGTATCCTTTCTTACTCTAGAGGTTCCTCATGAAGTTCATGATTGAACAAAGTTTCAGTGATGGATAGTCACTTAACTGCTCAATTGGGTTGGTTCTTCTTAGGGTATTGATATCTACTCTGGATGTGTTGCTCATTTGGAGCTTTCTCCATAAGAGTCATCTTATCTCAACTGGATAGGCTAGTCCATCCATGATGGACAAGGTCACACCAGTCTCTTGGCTGAGTCTCTGCATTTTCTCAAGGTTTGACTGTTGTATTAGGTCAGACTGGCTGCTTTCTCAGTAAACCTTGGCTACTGGACAGGGCTGAACTGTCTGCTCTTCCACTGGGCAGTTGCTGTCAGAAGGACCTTTTTGCCACTGAAATACTGCCAGACTGGACTGTGGAGTGCTCAGCATTCTCTCTTAATGGTATCAAACCACTGGACTCCTTGTATTTGCCTTGTTTTTTTACCCTTAACCACTATCTTCTGATAAAGAATTATAGTTTTGTTTTGTTTTTCCCCTCTAAGACAATAACTTTTCCTATTGACTTCCTCACAGTCTAGAGAATGAAGTTGTTTGCCCTCTACCTAGAAGATATAGGAAAGATATAACTTCTCATTTCTTTTTTGACTGAAAACCTCCTTTCCTCAGATAAAAAAACAAAAACAAAAACAAAACCATTCATTTTGCCTAGAGTGATCAGTCTGAATTCAGGTGATTGTGGGTACGGGTACTCCTTTCAGAATCTTGTACCCAAAGCAAGTATATAGTGTATAGGATGTTCAAAGAGGACTTGACCTACTTATCATTTGTAGCTCCAAGAAGCTGTAACATGTACAATAGCCATACTCTCAGAAAAACCATAAAACCATCTCAGTGAAAACTAAGAGTGATCAATGGGCCTCAGATCTATCAGTGAGTTAGGAGGGTTTGAGACTCTGAATCACCCTTTCCTCACAGATTAAAGGGGACACCATTTACATCAGAAGGATGTCTACTACCGAGCATGGGAAGACTTCCTCCTGAAGAATAGATGGATGAGAACAATTTGTTCTTTTGGCCATAAAGGTGACTTAAACAGGTACTATGGAGTACTCAGAGTTGGGTTAGATATGAATGATGCCATGTTTATCCCCTGCATCAAGGGCTGTCACCTGTTGTCTTGATTTTTGTTTTGCCACTGGATTTAGATGACTTGGGAAGAGATATTGAGATAGAGAATTTTCACAACTCTGCCTCGCTTAAATCCAATGCACAAGCAAGTCAAGCATCATTCCATGATGTCATTGGCCCTCTTTGAAAATAAGTGACAAACAATAACAATCTAGGGTAACTAGGTAGAAAATTATGAATGTGTCCTAGAAACAGATTTATTGTTTCAATGACTTTTTAATAAATAAAACAGACTATTTAAGTTTCCAATCACTACTAGAATGGAGAATATCTATTTTCATATCAAGACTTTCCCCCTTTCCATCTCCATGTCTAATTTTCACCACTTCAGACCTTTAGTTCTTTCTGAAGTTTTACAGGACAGCCCTTCTTACATTGTCTTATAGTTATTTGTGGGCTATAGCCCTCTAAAACTGGACACTCTAAAAAAACAAGGATCATATTTATCCAAACTTTTATAATTACTCTAAAGTTCAGCACAGGGTTCTCTCTATACAAGATAGCTGCTTAATAAAAAGTAAGTGGGATTAATAATACCCTTTGATCAGTAGTTCAAGGAATGGACAAATAATGCCAAGGATATGCATTATTTACAGATATTCTGTGTTCTCTCCCCTCACTACACATATGGAACAGCTTGCCTCATTTCTTTCTTAATCAAATTTCCAAAAGCTACATTGCTCCCTCATTGTATTCACTCTACTGGCTTCTGAATACTTCATTAACTTTTAAATCTGACCATTTAAATGCTTGCATAGCCTTGTTTTCTTTTACCTTACAGAATCATTACAATTTTGTGTACCTTCTCATGGTTTCTAATCATCTTACTGAAGGCCATGAAAACACAATCTCTGTGACTGCATTTTAACTCCTTACTTGTTTGAAAGGCGATTAGTACTTGCTTGATGATTCTACTAAAATAAGAAAGATATCAGAATAAAATAGTAATAAAATCTATAGTTTTTTTTGTTCATTTTTTCTTTGTTTTTTTTTGTTTGTTTGTTTATTTGTTTGTTTGTTTTAATGAAATAAAACCTTCTAGTACTATGGACAGCATAAAAAAAGCAACCACTGGTCAAGTTCATAATCTCTGCATCTTTAGATACCATTACAATTTGTACTATTTAAGGTGATCATTCTTAAATTCTTAAATCATTCTATCATTCTTAAACTCTAAAAAGATAAATCTAATATGTCTTATTTTGTCTAGTCTTGCTCTGAAGAAAGGTTTCCTCATATCTTTAACACCAGGGAATGCTAGTAGGCAGAAAAGAAAGAAATATTATGGGCACACTTCTTCCATCTTCCACCTGGTAGGCAAAACTCCCATGTCCTTCTGAGAAGTCTCGTGACTGATCCCCAGCCTCCTGAGAGAAGAGGATAGCAAAGATGATACTGGTGTGACTTCCAAGTCCTGCTAAACCTTTTTCTATCTTATCTCCAGATTCTGGATGGAAGAGGATAAAAGAAAAGAATGTCTACTTGTTTGCATTGCAGCAATCCCATGCTGCCTGATTTCCAGTCTTTACTGGGAAAAGGAAAGGCACTTCTCATTTGATGAATAAAATACTCATAGTTGGCCGTATCCTACACATTCCAGTGATTCTGAACCTCTTTAGGCCATCATCCACACTCCATTCCCTATCCCCTACTGCTTGATTCCTTTTTCTCATCCTCCTCAACCCATTTACCTCAATGTACCAACCAATCATAACCCAATATTTTGACTATATTTTCTGGAATACCCACTCTGGAGGCAACAAACTTTCTTTCATTTTGGATATTTTCCTTTCCCACTTGTTTCATCTTCTGATTATCAATGAGACCTGCCTCTCCATTGATGATATAGTCTTTTCTAGTTATATCTGGGATTTCACTTGTTCCCTTTGCTTACTGGTCAAGTTGGAGAAGTTGTCTCTATTGCCATTTTTAGGTTCTCCATCTACCACCATCATATGGTAACCTTCTCCTTTGAGGTCTGTTTAGTACATATCTTCCACCCAGTCAAAATCCTAGTAGCTATAGATATCTAGGACATTTTTCTCACAATCTTTTCTCCCTAATTCCTGCTCTTATACAAACTTACTGACACTTTCCCATTATCCTAATCTCTCAATTCCTCAGCCTAACCCCCCCACTCCTTTTCAGCCACACATAATGACAGTTATACCCTTGATCTTGCAACTGCACTTTACAAATTGTACTCACAAATATACCACTTTCAATTTGAACAACTCTGAAATTATCTTACCTCATTATACTCCATTGGCTTTCTACTGTTCATCCATACTATGATCTACAGTAACTCTATCCCTCAGTTCTCTTTTGCTCTGCCTGCACTAACTACTTTCTTCTTTCTTCGTCTAGTTCTTGGTAAACTAGTTAAAATTTACATTATCCTTCTCTTGTGTCCCTGGATCCTTTTCACATTGCCATTCCCTGCCAAGATTCATCTCAAATCACCCCCACCATTTGCTGGCTTCATTCCTACATGCTACACACATTCCTATACAAACATTTTACATACAAAATGAAGGTGTAGAAAATCATACAATTATTTTGACTTGGTTCACTACAAATTTATGTAATGGAAACAACTTAGCCCTTGATAATGGTGCAATCCTTTTTCTCCTCTATTATCAACTCTCTATCATACCACTATATCTCTTTCAAACCTTTTCATCCCTTCTCAAATGCCTGGTGCTTCTCCTCCTCACAACCTCCCAATTGAGCATTTTGCTTTATATTTACTGAAAAAAATTGAGGCTACTCTCCAAGAATTCCTCCCCTTCATTTCATATCACTCAAATGATTTCTGATACTATTTATTCTTTCATATTTGTCTAACACAGAAAAGTTATCCTATTTCTTGCCAAGACAAATCTCTACTTGAAAGTAATGCCATTTCCTTTCATCTCTTCCTCTATCATTCCTACTCTCACTTTTTTTCAGCCTCTTCCTGTTTACTGGCTACTTCCCTATTGCCTACATACTCATGTCTTTCCCATCTTCATACTGATGGGGTGAACACTGAAACTGTTCTTGATTTTTGTGGTGAACTCTGAGAAACTCTCCTCAGGGAGAGGCCCACCTCAGGGAATCAAGATAAAGTGGCTTCATTCTGTTATCTTGGTGGGAGTAGCTGCACCCTCTATTGAGCTGAAAATTAATCCAGGACCACTCCTACTTAGTTGGAACTTAAGTGGTCTCATTCAACTGAAAATCTAGGCCTGCAAAACGTTTGTGGCAGCTCTTTTTGTAGTGTCTAGAAACTGGAAAATGAATGGATGTCCATCAATTGGAGAATGGTTGGGTAAATTATGGTATATGAATGTTATGGAATATTATTACTCTGTAAGAAATGACCAGCAGGATGAATACAGAGAGATTTGGAGAAACTTATATGAACTGATGCTGAGTGAAATGAGCAGAACCAGAAGATCACTATACACTTCAACAATAATACTGTATGAAGATATATTCTGATGGAAGTGGATATCTTCAACATAAAGAAGATCCAACTCACTTCCAGTTGATCAATGATGGACAGAAACAGCTACACACAGAGAAGGAACACTGGGAATTGAATGTAAATTGTTAGCATTACTGTCTATCTACCCAGGTTACTTATACCTTCAGAATCCAATTCTTAATATACAACAAGAAAATTGGATTTACACACATATATTGTATATAGGTTATACTGTAACACATTTAATATGTATGGGATTGCCTGTCATCTAGGGGAAGGAGCAGAGGGAGAGAGGGGAAAATTTGGAAAAATGAATACAAGGGATAATGTTATTTAAAAAAAATTATTCATGTATATGTACTGTCAAAAAATTTTATAATTATAAAATTAGTAAAATAAAAAAAAAAAAAAGAAAGAAAATCTAGGCCTGGGGGCAGTGACAACATTGAAGGAATCTCATTCAATTGCTCTTTTATAAAAAAGGCAATTTTAAACTCATTTTCTTGCAGAATGTCTGAAGCAGGATTTTGCCTCGTCAAGGAACCTCTTTCTTTGGCATAGCTGTCTGCCAAGACCCCTATCTGCTGTGAAGAGACCCTCTTTTTAGTGAAAACCTTTTGTTATTTCTCTGCCAGGATTTCTCTGCTAGGACCTCTATTTCCCTATTAGGACTTTGCTACTGAGAAAGTCTGCCTTCCTAGCTGACTTCTCATTGCCAACACAATAAAACTTCCCTTTTGTCAGTCAAACTTTTCGGGTTCATGAATTCTTTCACATTGAACTTGCGCTGACACCTCAACTTTCTGCATCGCCACTAACGCATCATTTGGTTCTCCCAGAGGAGAGTTTCTCAGAGTTCACCCAATGGCTTCTCCTCTATGTTAAGCTTCCCCCCTCCATTGTCAATAAGACTTTCACTAGATTTTTCCATACCCCCTATCCCTTTGTGGTAGCTGATAGTGACTTCACTCTAAAATTTGGTTTCCAAACTGATAATTCAAACAAAACTTCTCTTTACAAGCTTCAGTTTTCATCTCCAAGCTGATAACTCTCAAATCTACTTATCTAACTCTAACTTCTCTGCTGTCCTCCATTCTCACATCTTTAATTGACTTTCTGACATCTTCAATTAGATATCAAGTTTACATATTAAATTCAATACATCCAGAACTGAACTCATTATCTTTTCCCCTAAATCCAACAAGGCACAACATCCTCCCATCTCATCAAGCTCACAAACAAGATGTCATCCTCAATTCTTCACTATCTCTCACTTCTATACCCAAACTGTTCCTAAGATCTGTCGATTTCACCATTGCAACATCTCCCCATACACCTCCTTGTTTCCTCTGATACTGCTTCTATTATGGTGTAAGCTTTCATCATTTTATGCCTATACTATTGTTACAGACTGCTGGTCAGACTATCTGCAAAAAATATCTCCTTATTCTAGTTTGTCACCAAAGTAATTTTTTTTTAATGTGCCACTATGACCATGAACCACCTAGTAGCTCTTTATCATATCAAAAATGAAACAAAAAAATCCTATTTGACATTCAAAATCTTTTATAACCTCATCTTCCCTCAACTTTTCTGGATTTCTTAGACCCCACATCTTCTCTCTATCAAACATACACCTTGATCCAGTGACCATAACATTCTTGCAGTTACCCAAACCAAGAATCCCATTGTGCTTTTAAGAGAATATCACAGTTGCTTAGACTTCTTGTCAACTGCCCCCCAAGGAACATAGGGAGCATTTTCAGTACTCTTCCACTCATTATGTCCCAGAGAGTCAATATCCATTAAATTGAGGCAACTCAGGATCTGAGAATATTTCTTCTCTGGTTATGTTTCCTCACTTGATACTTTAATGCTAGTGAGAGCTCTGATTTTACCCTCTAATAACTTCCTAGTAAAGATATTTCAGTGACTAAGCTCATCTATAGTTCAGCACTAAGGGAATACTGAACTAAAGGGAAGATCAGAGCAAGACAAAAGATTCCTTCCATACTTAGGGATTATTTTTCTCTTTACTCCTTAAACACATTCTCTGTCGTTTTTGTCATACTTGTCAAATTATTTATTTCTTTTTACCTTTGTCCCCAGCTCTGTCCCCTTGGGCAATTTCAACTTTGCTTCAGTAGAATACATTGTTGGTGGAGTTGTGAAAGAATCCAACCATTCTGGAGAGCAATCTGGAATTATGCCCAAAAAGTTATCAAAATGTGCATACCCTTTGACCCAGCAGTGCTACTTTTGGGCTTATATCCCAAGGAAATACTAAAGAAGGGAAAGGGACCTGTATGTGCCAAAATGTTTGTGGCAGCCCTTTTCATAGTGGCTAGAAGATGGAAGATGAATGGATGTCCATCAATTAGAGAATGGTTGGGTAAATTATGGTATATGACTGTTATGGAATATTATTGTTCTGTAAGAAATGACCAACAGGAGGAATACAGAGAGGCTTGGAGAGACTTACATACACTGATGCTGAGTGAAACGAGCAGAACCAGAAGATCATTATACACTTCAACAATGATACTGTATGAGGATGTATTCTGATGGAAGTGGATATCTTCAACATAGAGAAGAGCTAATCCAATTCCAATTGATCAATGATGGACAGAATCAGCTACATCCAGAAAAGGAACACTGGGAAATGAGTATAAACTGTGAGCACTGTTTTGTTTTGTTTTGTTTTGTTTTTCTTCCCAGATTATTTTTAGCTTCCGAATACAATTCTTCCTTTGCAACAACAACAACAACAACAAAATTCGGTTCTGCACATATATATTGTAGCTAGGATATACTATAAAATATTCAATATGTATGGGAATGCCTGACATCTAGGGGAGGGGGTGGAGGGAAGGAGGGGAAAAATTTGGAACAGAAGGGAGTACAACGGATAATGTTGTAAAAAAAAAAATACCTATGAATATGTACTGTCAAAGAAAATGTTATAATTATAAAAATTAATTTAAAAAGTTAAAAAAAAAAACTTTGCTTCAGTGGCCAAAACTTTGTAGGTACTCCTACTCCAATCCAGTAACATCTGTGGCATCCTCCCTGCAGTGAGACATTTGCAGTCTATAGATGTTCTGCTAGTGATGCCAGCTGTGGAGAAAACATCACTGTCTTCATGCTTCTCTACTGCTCAATCCTAAAGTCTTCTAGTATACTGACCCCAAATACCCTTCTAGTTCAAAAAAACCTATGATTCAGTACTAATTATGGTTGTAATCACAATATCTTAGTACTGGAAGTGACCTCATGGGATGGATCATTTTGTACAATTTAATGCCTTAGGCAGCCAAAGTGTTGTTTCCATTTCATAGAGGAGTTAACTGAGGCAAAGAAATTAAATGTTTTGTCCTGATGTGCCACCCTTATACTCATAGTATGAGTATTTCCATTAAAAACAATACTTTCCAAAAATCTGAATTTCTACTCAGCATTTGAAATCATTTAGCAATTTCATTTGGCAAAGAGAAGATAATAATAAAATTATCATTTTCAAGGCAGAGTGCTAAGAGCAAGATATTTGTCCTTAATTTTCCTTTGAAAAATAGAATATAACTATCTGCCTTTTAGATAGAAATTACTGATTTTTGGAGGGCAGAATCAATGTGGACCACACAGTAGTCAATGGTTTAAATTGACTTGTGAGTTTTAAATTAAAAAGCACCCAGAGAGTTGAAATAGCTCAAAGAAGGAAGTTGGGAAATCTAAGGAAGCCTAGATGTCAGAGCTCTAATTTGCTAGAAGCTTTACCTTCATCTAAGGATCTTATTAAATGAAAATCAACTTAAGTTTGCACTGAGAATTGTTTGCACAGGTTTTCTTAGTCAGAAATTTTCCTATTCATAAGGAAAATCAAACTCAGAATCTCTTTCCTCAAAAGAACCAAAAGTAAGGTGATGGTGTAATAGGGAGATATGAGTTAAAATCCATTCTCAGACACTAGTTATATCACTCAAGGTAAGTCGTTTGACCTCACTTTCCTCACATCTAAAATGAGAGTAAAAATAGCTCCTATCACCCAAATTTGTTGTGAGAATCAAATGTAATAGCATTTAGGAAGAAAGGAAGGAAGGAAGGAAGGAAGGAAGGAAGGAAGGAAGGAAGGAAGGAAGGAAGGAAGGAAGGAAGGAAGGAAGGAAGGAAGGAAGGAAGGAAGGAAGGAAGGAAGGAAGGAAGGAAGGAAGGAAGGAAGGAAGGAAGGAAGGAAGGAAGGAAGGAAGGAAGGAAGGAAGGAAGGAAGGAAGGAAGGAAGGAAGGAAGGAAACTCTTAGTGGAATGCCTGGATCAATGTAGGTACTTCATAAATGTTTACTCCCTTCTTAAAAAGGCAAAAATTTGCGTGCCTCACAGGATATTAAAAAGAATATATCTGAGGTAGATTTAAAGTGAATGGCTCAATTGGAGCTCCAAAAGTGATCTGAACATCTTTGAAACTATTGAATTACTAAATAATCCCATTATTCATAAGACACACCAGGTATATTTTTATATAGGACACATAGGAAGAAGATTAAAAACAAAGAATAGTATGTAGTTATACAGTGTATTACTTTATCAGCTCCCAAATAAGAAAGAAAATAGGGATAAGGAAAAAGAGAAGAAAAAAAGGAGAAAGGAGGAAGAAGAGAAGAAGAAATAGGAGAAAGGAAGAAAAGCAAGAGAAAAGAAAGAGGAGAAGAAAAAAGGAGAAAGGAAGAAGAGAAGAAGAAATAGGAGAAAGAGAGGAAGAAAGGCAAAAGAAAAAGAAAGAGGAGAAAGAAGAAAAGGAGGAAGGGATGGAGAAGGAAGAAAAAAGAGGGAAAAAATGGGAAAAAAAGAAAATGATGGAATATACCATTATACCATTATACCACTTGAGACCCCCAAATTTAGCAACTACTAACTATGTAATTAGACATAAACTAATGGCTAGAATTATACCTCAGAGCTAGAAAAAAAATTTAAAATCATCTAGAGAAACAAAAGGTAGAAAAATCTAAAAAAAAAAAAAAAGTTATAAAGGGGACCTAGCAGTACCAAGTCTTAAACTAAATTAGAAAGAATTAATAATATTATTTGGGCTGTGCTATATAAAGAACAAATAAGCACAACCATTTAATATTGTATAGAATCAAGGACCCTAAATAATAGTACTATCAGTACTATTTGACAAAACTTTGTAAAACTAAAAAGCAATCTAGCAAAAATGAGATTGACAACAACATTTCAAATCATACATCACAATAACCTCCAAATCAATACAGGACATAGATATAATGTTTATATCATAAACAAATTAATAGAAGAGGGAAGGAAATAAAGTTTCACAACTAAGAATAAGGCAAGAGTCTTTATCAAACAAGTAATAGATAAAATAAAAAATTTTGATTACACAAAATTAAGACATTTGCATAAACAAAATCAATGCAGTTAAAATTAGAATTAAAAAATTAAAAAGAAAAAATATTTTCAACAAATTTCTCTGATAAAAGTCTGATATTATATATATATATATATATATATAATATATTGTATGGCATATTATATGGCATATATTGAGAACCTATTCAAACATTCAAGAAACGTTCCCCAATAGATAAACAGTCAAAGGCAATAAAGAAATTCCAACTATCAACAACACTTTGAAAAAATGCTCCAAATCATTACAAAATAAGACTCTACCCTGAGACTATCAAGCAGATTAACAAAGATGACTAAAGAATTTACAATTAATGGAAGGAACATGGGAGAGTAGATACAATAATGCCCTATTGATGGAGTGGTGAATTGGCCAAGCCATTCTGGAAAGCAGTTTGGTACTACACATAAAAATATACTAAATTATACATATACTTTGTCTCAGCTATGACTAATTGGTCTATGACCCCCAAAAAGATCAAAGACAGAAAAATAATTTGGATAAAAATATTAATATCATAACTTTTCATTGAAAATTGAGAAAATGTCCATTAATTAGGGAATAGCTAAACAAATTGTGGTATATGAATTTAATGGAAGATGATTTGCCATGAGAAATAATGAACAGGTAGATTTCAGAAAAACCTAGAAAGACTTATAAGAACTGATACTGAATGAAATGAGCATAACCAGAAGAACAAGTATATGGTAACAGCAACATTGTACAATGATCAATTATTGTTGATTTAGCTCTTCTCAGCAAGCCAATGAATCAATATAATTTCAAGACTCAATGCAAAAAAATGCTATCCACATCCAGAGAAAGAATTATGAGGTCTGAATGATTGAAGAATACTAGTTTCACTTTTTTTGGGTTTTTTTGTTTTTTGTTTTTGTTTTTATTGCTTTCCCCTTTTGTTTTGTTTCTTCTTTCTCAACATGACTAGTGTAGAAATATGTTTAAAATGATTGCATATGTTATACATATGCATGTAGTTATATAGCCATTAACTGGGTAATGCCTGAACAAATTCTAGTATATGACTATAAAGAAAATTTTATTTTTTATAAGAAATGACAAAAAAGGATGGATTCAGATGAACTTAGGAAGACATGTAAACTGATGCAGAGTAAAGTAAATAGAATCAGGAAAATAATTAGAAATAAGTGTATTTCATCTTACTGTTCACCCAACCAAAAAAAAATTAATTAATTCTGGCTTTCATGAAAATTGCATTTTATTGATGAACACAATATGTATGGGCATACAAAATATATTTTTAAATACATAATAATTTTGGTTAAGGAAGGTACTTGCAAAAGTTCTACATATAAGTGGCATTTACATCAAGATTTGAAGGAAAGAAGAATTAGAGACAGGGAGGAAGTGCAGTCCAGACTTGGGGAATACCTAGAACAAAGGCAAACAGATAATGGTTCCTGTGTGAAGCAGCAAGAAGATCAATGTGGCTATACCACAGGCTTTGTGTAAGGAAACAATATTTAACAATTTCAAATCATAAGTTCAATTCATGATGAGAATTGGTTTTAATTATCAAATAAAAGAATTTATATTTTATCCTAGAGGAAAGTGGGAATAATGGAATTCATTAAGTAAGGGGATAATGTAGTCAGATCTGTGATTTAAGAAAATCATATTGGCATCTGTGTGTAAGAATGAGCACTGGTTTGAGATTCAATTCAGATCCTTATTATTATTATTATTATTATTATTATTATCCATAAGACTAATGATTTAACAGGGGCAGCTCTGTGACACAGTGGATAGAATTCAGGCTTGGGATCAGGAAGACTCCTTTGCCTGAATTCAAATTCACCTTCAAACATTTAGAAGCTATGCAATCCTTCAGCAAATGACTTATCGCTGTTTGCCTCAGTTTCCTCATTTGTAAAATGAACTGAGAACCATGCCAGTATCAGAGCCAAAACAAAACAAAACAAAACAAAACAAAACAAAACAAACAAACAAAAAACAAATGTTAGATTGGGCCCTACTGAAAACAACTAAACAACAATAAATTTATTTAGTCTCTCCATAACTCAGTTAAATTTCACTTGTTAAGTAAAAATGATAATTAAATTAAATAATGATTTATTTAAAAAGGAAACAAGCATTTATTAAGCACTTACTATGTGCCACATATTGTCCAAAGTGCTTTGAAAATATTCTCTTTTTTGATCCTTTCAATAATTCTGTGAGATAGGTGCTGGGCATCCAAATTCCTCCCAACACCTTCCTTGAGAGAGAGAGAGCTGAAATGGGACTTTTGGGTTCACTCAACTCTGTATCTGGCTTCTCTGTTTGGTGTCAACTGCATAGGGCAAAAATGCTCCCTCAGCTGGTATTCCCTGGTGTCTTTTGTCCCCACTTACCTGCTTCCTATTGTGAGTTGCCTCCCCATGTTAGATTTTAAACTCCTTGAAGACAAGGATTGTCTTTTTTAATGTATTTAATTGTGCCTGGCACGTAACAAACACTTAATAAATGTGAATTGGATTGAATGAAGTCACTTATTCTTTCAGTCCTCAGTTTTCCCACCTGTAAAAGAAAGTATAGAATTAAATGATCCATGATTTCCTTTCCAAATCTCCTGGTTCTATTATCTGAAAAAATCTTCCAGAGTTACTACTGCACTAAGAGTGCTACTGCACTAAAAACTGTTTTCACAATTTAGAGGTAGAACTGAGGGCCAACAAAAACAGTCAAGGTGTTGAAGTAAGGCTTTATATTTACTAGTTCCAATTGTGCTTTAAATTCCAGAGTGAGCCAGAATTAATAATGACCATTGAACCAAATATAACTGATTCTAAGGCAGAACAATCACACTCGCATGTGCACACACACACACACACACACACACACACACACACACACACCAAGAAATGTTTCCATCAGGTAGAAACATAATATGTTAACCCTCATGGAGAAGGCCAGTAAAAGTCCAATAGGAAAACAGGGTAAAGTACTTGCACAGAAACTCATAAACAAGTTCTGCAAGAAACAAGGTCTTTCCCGTGTGGCCCTTGATATTCCACTCCAGTAAAAGTCTGAGACTTCCTTTAAAAATGTCATTTCTCACTTATTGCTTATTTGAAGATTTATATAGTGATTTTTCTCCATGGGCCTGTTTTGAAATGAACAAATCTGTCAAAGGGCTTTAAATCAATATGTTTGAAAAATAGGCACAAATGATTCACCATGTTAAGAAAGAAAGAGAGAGCAAGAGAGAAAGAAAGAGAAAATAAGAGAGAGAGATAGAAAGAAAGAAAGAAAGAAAGAAAGAAAGAAAGAAAGAAAGAAAGAAAGAAGAGAGAGAGAGAGAGAGAGAGAAAGAAAGAAAGAAAGAAAGAAAGAAAGAAAGAAAGAAAGAAAGAAAGAAAGAAAGAAAGAAAGAGAGAAAGAAAGAAAGAAAGAGAGAGAAAGAAAAAGAGAAAGAAAGAAAGAAAGAAAGAAAGAAAGAAAGAAGAAGAAAGAAAGAAAGAAAGAAAGAAAGAAAGAAAGAAAGAAAGAAAGAAAGAAAGAAAGAAAGAAAGAAAGAAAGAAAGAAAGAAAGAAAGGAGGGAGGAAGGAAGGAGAGAGGGAGGAAGGAAAGAAGAGAGGGAGGAAGGAGGGAAGGCGGGAGGAAGGGAAGGAGAAAGGAAGGAAGGAAAGGAAGGAGGAAATAAGGAAGGAAGAAAGGAAGGAAGGAAGGAAGGAAGGAAGGAAGGAAGGAAGGAAGGAAGGAAGGAAGGAAGGAAGGAAGGAAGGAAGGAAGGAAGGAAGGAAGGAAGGAAGGAAGGAAGGAATATATTCACAGAAACTAGCTCCAAATAATATCAGTGTGGTGGTTAAGCTAAATTGTCAGGATTCATTTTCTTATTCACATAAAAAACATCGCTTTTTTTCACTGGAGTTTCAAAATTTTATGTGCCATTAATTGCCTAAGGGGGACATAGGTACATTTTGACAATGAAACACAAGTGATAAAATAATCTGGAGACACCCCCCAGCCTTTAGAATTCAAAAGTGTGTAGTGAAGTCAAAGGACACGTCACAAACAACACTTTAAGGTCCTCATGCTCAAATGAGCACCTATAAAAACAAAGAAAAACCTAAGTCTAGTTAAAATCAGAAGGTTATGAAGAGGATGTGTGTATATGTGAGTGTGCTAAGAGAGTATTTCCAAAAGTAATAAAATTAAATAATAGTGTCATTTCTTTAAGACCAAAATATTAGAATTACATACAAAGTTAGGAGCAATCATATTTTGATCAATTCAACAAAACAAAGATTTATTAAAAGTCTATTATTTACAAGACAAGAAGAAATATATTTTACAAGGTTAAAGGAAAACTTGAGTATCTAATTTGGATCTGGCCTTGCTAACTATATGGGTTATAGTTACTTCACCACCACTCCCAGTTTTAGGGATTTGGACTGGATGATCTCTGTGGCCCTTCCTAGGTCTGAATTCTAAGCTTCTAAGGCTGGACTAAAGGAGAGCACTATGACTGTGCCTCCAGAAAAGTTAGTGCATTGTAAAAACTCTCAGAAGAAACTACAAATCCATTATCATTCTTATTGAAGATGAGAAGGGAGATTCATTTGTAAGGAAGAAGGTTAAAATCCTTCTGTCATCCCTTTTTTTCTTCCACCTTTATTGTGATACATTGGAAGTTTGAAAATAATTGGAATATTGAGAAGAATATTCTCAGTTTTACTTTAAGCTCTTAAAGTTGATAAAATAATGGGCGCAGTGGTTTCACTGGTATAAGCAGCTGCCAGTTAAGGAAACTCCTACAATGCAATATTCTCTTTAGTCTTAGAGAGCAGCTTTCTGATTTTAATAAAAAAAAAAAATTAAAAGCACAGAGAATAGAGTTCTTTACTAAAGTGGTTGTATGACTAATAATAGAATGTAAGCTCTTAGTAAAAGAATTGTTTTATTCTTTGTATTTATGCTCCACTGTTCTTCCCTAAGTCCCCTTCTCTTAACTCTCTCTATGATTTTGTTTGGCCATCTCATCAACTCCAGAGGATTCAATTATCATCTCTCTATTTATGATTCTTAGGCTCAAAAATTGCTGTAGTCTGCCACTGCAGTCATGAAATTTAAAAAATGTTTGCTCCTTGGGAGGAAAACTATGGCATATCTGGACAGCATACTAAAAAATCAGAGATATTATTTTGCCAACAAAAGTCCATTTAGTCAAAGCAATGGTTTATCCCCCAGTAGTGATGCATAGCTGTGAGAGTTGGACTATAAAGAAATCTAACTGGAGCAGAGTTGATGCTTTTGAATTGTGGTCCTGGAAAAGATTTTTGAGAGGCCCTTGAAAAACAAAGAGACCACATCACTCATATTTTAAAAAATTAATTCAGCCTAATCATTAGAAGGTCAAATACTGAAGCTGAAGCTTATACACTTTGGCTACATAATAAGATAGGACTCATTGGAAATGACCCTGATATAGGGAAAGATTGAAGGCAGAAGAAAAAGGGGATAGCAGAGAAAGAGATGGATAGCTAGGATAATAGAAGCAATGAATATGAGTTTGGACAGACTTTAGAAAATAATGGAGAAGAGAAGGGCCTGCTATTCCATGATCCATTGGATCACAAAGAGCTAGAAAACAACAAACTGAGGATTCTCAAATCTACTTATACGGCCTCAATTTTCTGTTGACTTCCAGACTCACATTTCAAATTGTCCATTACATATATCAAACTGTATTTTCCATAGACATCTTAAACTCAATATATCCAGAAATGAACTCGTTATTTCCCTCAAATCCTTTTCCCTTCCTAATTTCACTAGTAATGTCAAGAGTACTGCCATTCTCCTATTCATCCAGATGCTTCATTTTCTGTCACCTTCCACACTCAATCTGTTGGCAAGTCTATCTAGTTTACCTTTGCAGCATCTATCCTATAATATCCTTTATCTCCTCTGATCCAGCCACCATTGTGGTGCATGTTCTCATCAAATCAAGTTTATACTATTGCAAGATCCTGATGATTAGTCTCCCATCCCAAATCTCTCCCTAATACAATCCATTCTCCACTCAGAAATCAAATTTCTCTTCCAAAAGCAAAAATATAATCACAGCACTCCAATCCCTTATTCAGTAAGCTCCAATTGCCTCTTATCACCTCCAAGATCAAATACAAAATCCTCTATTTAATGCACAGAGCCTGACCAATATGACCATCTCATCCTTTTCCAGTCTTCAGTGAAAATGACTTCCTTCTTGTTCCTCAAATAAGACGTGTTATTTCCTGACTAGGCATTTTAACTGGATGGTCCTCAAGTCTGGAGTAATCACTACTTATCTCGGTCTCCTAAATTCCCTGGCTTCCCTTAAGTCCCAGCTAAAAATCAGTCTTCTATGAAAATCCTTTCCTGATTCCCTTTTAGTAATAAAACATCCCTCTATTCATTATCTCCAATTTATCTTGTATATAGCTAGTTTGTACATAATTACTTATAGGTTGTCTCCCCCATTCAGCTGTAAGCTTCTTGATAGCAGGTACTATTTTTTTCACCTAACTTCATATTTTTATCCTCACAGTGCCTAGCATAGAGTGAGTGCTTAATAAATGATTATTGAGTGATTGAATGTAAGTTGAAAATGATATATAAGGTTCCCCTTGACTTCTTATACTCTGTGAGTTTATACACATATTTTCAGCATTAATCAATGAAGAGTGCTCACTTCTATACCTCTAAGCATAAAAAAGGGATAGGGATTTCATTCATTTAGGGAATTCCCAAGAAAGGAAATTCTATCCATGAAAGTAGACAAACACCTTATCTGCAACTTATAGTCTTAAAGAATTTCCTACAGCAGTAGTTCTCAAATGTTTTGGTCTCAAGATCCCTTAGACTCTTAAAAAAAGTGGTTGTTTACATATGTTATATCTATCACTACTTTCCATATCAGAAACTAAAATATTAGTATTATTGTGAAAATATTTTAGCCTCCTAGACCCTGTCAGGGATTTCTTGCCCTTACACTTTGAGAACCACTGGCCCACAGAACTGAGAGGACCTTGCTCAAGATCCCACTGCCAGTATATGTAGGAGAGGAGTTGTAGAATCCAGGTCTTTCTGGCTCTGAGGGTAGCTAGTACCCACTTTATCATGGCTACTTCTAATGAAGATACTTGTAAGTTCACTTAGAACTCCTATTTTCAAAGTACTACATTTAAGGCTCCCTATTGTCTAATTGAAATTCTTATCAAATCACTTCTCAAAATTTGGCATGCTAGAAAATAAAGGGATTTACTGCTTCAAAGTGGTTGTGATCATAAATAATATTTGCTAATATTTCATCTCAACATGGTTTAAGCCTACCCCTCCTCCTTCCCTCCTGTGATCGAGATTATTAGTTTTCTCTAAAAAGAGATGAAGCAGTTCCATGATCTGGTTGGCTACAGCTTCTCTGTAGTTTCTTGGTCACTTAAGAGCATAAAAAGCCCTGGCCACATGAAGTCTGGGTCTCTCAACCTAAATGGATGCCCAAGATTGAAGTCTCACACATCTTAACACAGCTGCTGACCAGATGTGTGTCCATAATGAGACAAGGGAGATAGTGTCTACCAAAGCTGAGGAAAAATGTGACTATATAGACCTATTGTGTGTCTTTGTAGTATTAGGGCAAAATGAATCCCTTTTTTGTAAGTATTCAGTGATTTACATGTGCCTCATTTTATCTCAAAAATCAAACTTTAACAAAGAGAGTAAGATCATTAGTCTGGCCTATAAAGGGGTTCTTACCAATGGGAGCTCTAACTTGTGCCCAAAGGGGAAAACATTTTGATAATGGATGATTGACAATTTCTTTCTTTCTTTTTTTCTTTTTCTTTCTTTCTTTTTTTCTTTTTCTTTCTTTCTTTCTTTCTTTCTTTCTTTCTTTCTTTCTTTCTTTCTTTCTTTCTTTCTTTCTTTCTTTCTTTCTTTCTTTCTTTCTTTCTTTCTTTCTTTCCTTCCTTTTCCTTTTTCCTTTTTATTTGGGAGTTTTCTTTTTCTTTCTTTCTTTCTTTTCTTTTTTTTTCTTTCTTTTTTATAGTTTGGATCTCTCTATCTCAGTCATCCAGAAAACTCCTTGGAAACTCACAAGGCTAACTCTAATACTGATCAGCACAAAAGCTTTGACTTATTTTGTTTTCCTGAAGGGAACCAATTCTCCCTTCCTTTGGAAGCCTCATTGTTTTCTATTCCCAGGGACTTACTACATTTGCTTTTGGACTTAGTATGAACACCCAATCAGTTTAGCCCTACTACAGCTCAAAACTCTCAAAAGTCAAGAGATTTACTAGCTTCAGCCTCCTCCAGAAGCAAGGATTACCCCAGAGACATATGGTAAAGCTGAAGTCAGTCTGACAGATCTTTTTTTTTTTTTTATTATGGCAAACCTCAATTTTAGAAAAGGTCTTAAACTTGTCCAAGGTTACAAAATTGTTTTAGAACAGAGTAAGATCCTCGATCTCAGGTCTTCTGAATTCTAAATACTCCAGTGTTTTTTTGTACTACTCTATATTGCTAAATATCAAAGAGCACTTTATATGGCTTTGTCTTCATTAAAAACAGAGTCAGACAAGATCTACTGTAGGATATTTTCCCCTCAGGGTTGAAGTATGCCCTTTGGGGAAATCTACATAGCTTCTAGTTCAACATTTATAGCTGGTAGGAGTGATACTTGAAGTAACTTTTGAGAACAAACCAGAACAGACTTCCTAGAATCAATGCCCTCTACTCTAGGGCAAGACAAATACTGAAAAGTTGCTAAATCCAGTCCTATCCAGAAACAAACAAGTAAGGATTTGATATTTAAGAGACAGGGCTCAAAGTCATTCACTACTAGTTCCTCTGATTGACAAGCCTCTTATATAAGGAAGCCAGAGAGTACTTATATGATAGGATTGGAGGGGACCTCAAAGGCCATCTAATCCAAATTTTCTCTTCACTGTTCTGCCCAAGAGCCTAAAGTGCCTGTAATTGGGGTTAAAGTATTATTTCCCAGGAACCTGCTGTTAAAAGGTTTTCATGTTACTTGGGAGTTTAATACCTCTATTGAAAACTTAGCATGGGTTCATTTTTTAAATTAACTAGGTTGTGTCCTTAGAACACATGGGATACAGAAAAAACACATTTTGTAATGGAAGTGGAAAAGACACTATTTAAAGTTTATATCACTGTTTTTGTAAACATGGATAACTATTCCAGACTGTGCAATCTGATTCTATATGTAACACAGGATGTCCTAATGGAAATCATAGAATTTCATGTATTTCCAAGCCAAATTGTCTTCAGATTGAGTCCCTCGTTTGTAACTAAATTTAGAAAAAAGCCTACAAAAGATACTGGGGGTATGATTCTTGTCCACAGCCATTTAACCATCATCAAACAAAATGATAGATAAAGTGCACCTGTTGTAGAGGTATAGAGAGGTTCGATTTTCCTTCTCTTGAAGAGTGATGTCATTTTTAGAATAAGTCTCCATTTCAGTGTGGATTGATAGTCACATCTAAACCCTATGTTTGCCTTTACAACAATTCTTGTGCTAGTGCTGCCAAAATATGCTATCTCTTTTACAAGCCAACAGTATACTAGCAGATTATAAAATTTCCTTTCTCTGTTTTGTGATACAACAAATTGCCCCCAGGCCAGTGAGTGACTGAATGTGAACTTTGTATGACTGTGTTTTCTTTATACTAAAAGTTGTGATCATGTGGCTTATTTTCAGAAGTTTTCTTTCCCCAAAAAAGGCTTCCCTTAATTTGGTCCAAGTGAAACTTCTTCCTACCTTGATTATAGATTGATTAAATCCTTTTACTGACTTGGACTCTAAATTGTAAGCAAGGAGCTTTCTTACCGAAACAGTTGTGATCTACATACATGGTCTACATGAAGAGCCCTAAATATAAAATATTAAACTTTTTTCTCATTTTCACACCTTACATCTACAATGGGACCAACTACTCTATTTGCTATTAAGGAAGTCATTTAACTTCTCTGTATCTATTACTTCATCTGTAAAATCAAGGGGTAAATGAGAACAGCATTAAGTAACCGCTTAATTATGACAAATGAGGTTTTAGCAGCCAACTTCTAAAATGAGACAGTTTGATAATATCACTCTTTAAGGCTCCACAACTAGCCTGGTTACTTACTGGAAACTCAAAGTCTCCTGAGCCAATCTCCAGTGACTTGTGTGTACAAAACTCTCTGACTTTAATTTGGGGGCCAGAACAGGAAAGCATCCAAGATAACCTTCTCCTAGCTTAATCCAACAGCCCAAATTGAGAATATCTTTCAAGTCTATTGAGGAAAAGCAGAGTTTGAGTTGTTTTTCAGTAGGATCTTGAGGAAATAATGAACTAGGGAGAAAGCTATACCCTCATATCAAAGCCCAATAAAGGTACCAAAGACAGGTAATTTGTACTTTTTTCCCAGCTTAAGATAGGAAGATTCTATCCTCTATATTTGATCCTACATTAGATTCCTTTCTTTCTGAACTAGAAAGAAATATAACTCCTATGGCGTTCAGCAATTTAGATTCCATTGAAAGGCATTCAGTTCAAACCTTTTTAGAAGTACTATTAGATTCACTCAGCCAGCATGTACTCTTTCCCTTAAACTGACTGAAAAGTATAATGGCATCATGATTTTTACACCATGTTCCTCCAAAAAGACCACAGAAACAATATGTCCTTTTCTTTTTTCCATCCTACAAATGTGGTCAGCCTTGACAATCTAACCTTTTTTTCATCCGTAGTACATTAATCACAATATGCTAACCCTTTCATCCAGTTGGTTGAAAAGCTTTCAAATAGATTAGACAAGTTGGCACTATGCTTTAGCCTTCTTATCAACCAGCAACCAATAATTGCTCATATTTCAGAAATGTTTATGCAGCAAACAATCCTCTTTTCACTGCAATGGAAAAAGTCTCACCATTTGTAGGTACCCACATCTTTTCTGATTTTGTGTTTCTGTTATGAAATAAGCCTTTAAACTCTCCAACATAACAGTTATCTTGTATAGTTTCCCAATTATTTAAACACTTGGTAGTCAAATTTATAAGAGGTTGCTAGATGGCTCAATGGATAGAACACTGGGCCTGGAGTCAGGAAGAAATGAATTAAAATCCAATCTCAGACACTTAACTGAGTGACTCTGGGCAAGTTACTTAAGCCCAATTGTTTTACACAAATAAAAGAAAGAAAAAATTCATGAGGTTACAAAGAGTCAAAAATGACAGAATGACTGAACAATAAGCCAAGTGTTAGTGATCTTCACAGCTATCCATTTACTTATTTGTCTTCTCAGAAATATTTCATTAGATACAAAGAAGCTATAACCACATGTCACTGTTATGATCTAATAAAGCTGAAGCTAGATTCTCCTGATCATTCTCCTGATCCAGTCTGTTGCCTATAGAGAAATATTTTTAGAGTATGAAAAAGACCAAATGCCTCATTATACAGATGGGGAAGCATCTAGACATATTAAAGTAACTTGCTCAGGTTTATTATCATAGGAAGTGACAAAGCTGGCATGTAAATCCAGGTCTTCTGGATTCTGACCCCAAGCCCAGTGCACTTTTCAAAACACCATATTGCTTCTCATATGTTTGATAGCAATGTGTTATTTCAACTGGATTATTGACTAACTGCATAACATTCAAAAAGCATCTATTTTTTTCCACCCAGAAACCCAGCTGTGTCTTTTTGTACAACATGACACTCATTTTTCTTCTGAAATAATTTGTAATTTTGTCCTTACATGATTAAATTAGAGGATATAATTCTTCCAATTAAGCATTTAAGTTTAAAAAGAAAGAAACATCTTGGGGGCATTTCTTTCTGAACTTTGAAGAAACTGAAGATATTTTCTTGCCCAGCAGTAAGTGCTAAATCCAAGTGCAATCACAGCTTTAAACTAGCTAACAGATGTTTATTCTCAGGAATGTTTTTTTTTTTTCTTCACTGGTTTATTTGAAGGAATTAGAAACTTCCCGACACAATATTTAAATTGGAATTTTTAAAATCATTTCATGAGAATAAAAATAATGAAACAAACTTTTAAATAAAATTTGAATCATATGAAAAGGACAGATGTCAGAAAATAACAAAAAAAATGTCTCTTGCATGCCTTCATCTTGGCTCTGATTATCATATGAGATCTGGAGAGCAAAGGATTGAGGAGAAATAGTGGGAGCCCTAATCCACAACTTAAAGTAGGCTTTCTTAATTTGGGTTCCACATATCTTAAAGAATCAGTGGATAGGTGGTCTGTGCACTTGAATGAGTGAAAAAATTAGAATTTTATTTTAGTAACTTCTGCCTAAAATTTAACATTTTCTTTAAAACAAAACAAAAGAAAACAAAACAAACCATTAAGAATTGAACCAGCTACACCCAGTGAAAGAACTCTGGGAGATGACTACGAACCATTACATGGAATTTCCAGTCCCTCTGTTTTTGTCCGCCTGCATTTTTGATTTCCTTCACAGGCTAATTGTACACTGTTTCAAAGTCCAATTCTTTTTGTACAACAAAACAACTGTTTAGACATGTATACATATATTGTATTTAATTTATACTTTAACATATTGAACATGTATTGGTCAACCTGCCATCTGGGGGGGGGGAAGGAGGGGAAACATTAGAACAAAAGGTTTGGTAATTGTCAATATTATAAAATTACCCATGCATAATCTTGTAAATTAAAACTATTAAATAAAAAAAAATATTAAGAACAAGGGGTCCATAGACTTAACTAGACTACCAACCAGGTCGCATCATGGTTTATAATTGTGGTATTATAAAATGTTAAGAACACTGTTTTTTAGGTCCTTCTCTCCATTTACATCCTCCACCTTACTCTCAGTAACGCTTTAGTGGTAGTAGGAAACAGGATCTGAGGTGGAAAAAATACCTGGCTACCGTGTTTCCCCGATAATAAGACACTGTCTTATTATTTTTTTGGGACTAAAAAACACCAGAGGGCTTATTTTCAGGGGAGGGCTTATTTTATCCTCCATCATGCCCCTTTTATCCTCCATCATGCCCATTTTAGCCTCCATCATGCCCCTTTTAGCCTCCATCATGCCCCCTGAGTGCTTATTTTATTCTCCATCGCTTACTGAACTTACCGAGTTTTTAGATGGTCCTGTCTCAGCTCTACTCCGCGGCGCTGCTCTCAGTAGCGCCAGCAAGCAAATCACCAGGGAAGAAGAGGATGACACGCTCACTGCTGCAGCTCTGATTGGATGCAGCTCGGAGCGCGACGTGCGTTTCACCCGGGAGGGGAGGGCGGCGCTGCTTACTGAAGGTACCGCTATGCAGCATATAGCGCAGGGGATCACCATGATGACCGTTTTCATAGTAAGTTCGATAGGGCTTATTTTCGGGGGAGGGCTTATTTTAGCGGAATATTAAAGAGTATGTGGGTGTCTTATTTTCAGGATAGGTCTTATTATCGGGGAAACACGGTACTAGAGCCAGAAGAACCATTCTCTTATTGAGACACTGTTGTATGTTGATGCTGAGTTCCTGACATCTGCAATTTGCTTTAGTTTCCTCTAGGTTACTGTATATGATCTCCAGACAAGGTCTGAGGGAATGAGTAATCAAACCCACTTCTTGACAATGCTACATTATTATTGTCATATTCTACAATCACGCCTTTATTTTTGAACACAATGAAATGCTTTCCTTCATTTCCATCTTTGCCTCTTAAACCCCAAGTCGTGCTTTGCTCATCTGCTCTCAACTATAGTTAACTGTTTTCCCTGTTACATTCATTGCTCACTCCATTTAGAACCCATTCTGATTTACTCCTCCAAGATCTTTTTTTCTTCATCAAACTGATCACAGCACCACCTCCTTTATTTCACTCCAGTGCCCAGTTCACAAGCTTCTCTCATTAAATTCCAACTGTTTCCCATGATACTCAAAACCAGCCATGTTATTTTTCTCCTTTGCATTTCAAAATAGACACAATCACTTATGACTCAGAAAAGCTCATTAAAGGGCATAAGGCTTTGCCTCAATTGCATTTCTAAACACTCATCAATCCAAATTTTTGTCCCTTCTGCTTCATATGCATGACTGCTGCCTCTGATTTTTAAAAAAGAGAACTTGGCCATTGATGAGATGCAGAAAAAAGAAAAATATCAGATGCTATCTTTTTCTTATTTCAGCATTAAAACACTGGTTTCTTGTTGGTAGGGGTACATAGTTACTGAACTTTCTCATGACAATATAAGATGCTGCTTCCCAATAACAGCCTGAAGAAAACAGAAAGAATATCTCAGCTAATTTTTAATTAAACATCTTTTTACCTCTAAGACAATATCTAGAGCATGGCAATGATTGGCTTCCTTTCATTTAAGCAACCCCAGCTGAAGATAAACAAAAAACTTAAACTAAAATGTTCCTCCAAAACAGATTCTCTCCTTGTCAGACTGATAACCCTCTCCAAGGTTCCAGAGGCTTTTGTCTTATGCAGATAGCCTCTGGAAGTTCAAACCAAGTACCTATATTACTTTGCCCAAGAAAATTAAAAAGCACTGATGCATTTG
Organism: Sminthopsis crassicaudata; assembly: GCF_048593235.1. Lineage (NCBI taxonomy): Eukaryota > Metazoa > Chordata > Mammalia > Dasyuromorphia > Dasyuridae > Sminthopsis > Sminthopsis crassicaudata. Next base: position 335,209,137 of record NC_133617.1, on the reverse strand, counting down.
TCTACAATTGTAAAACCCAACCAATTGGCACCAATTTCTTTTCCCCCAATGAAGGATGATGTGTAGCCTTTTAAATCACCCAACAATAATATATTTTAACTCATAAAATGACATGATTTTATTTATAAATTCTTGTGGCTGAGTGGACTCCATGAGGACAAGGGATCAGAAAAAAAAAAAGCATTTTTATTCTTGACTATATCAGAGAATCAGCACATGACCCTGGGAAAACTATTTATATGTCTTCCCTGCCTTTGTTTCCTCATTTGCAAAACAAGGCAAAGTCTTATTAATTTACTAATAAATTATCTAATTACCAAACATCATAAAGTGTTCTTATTGTTTAGCATGTATTTTTGCAATCTGTCAGAACATTTTGAAATTTATGGATAAAAGATATTATGTAAATGCAAAGCATTCTCATTTTTTTCTACAGCAGGGCATGTAGGAGGAAAAGAGATTAAGAGTATGTAAGCAATTGAAATGAAATGCCATTTAATTTATTATGAAATGGATAACTGTAAATGTAATATTTCTCAAAGTCCTTTAATAGATTTCCCTCTGTGAATGAATAAGAGAAATGAATATAGCTGGAAGGGAGGGTATGATAGCAAGAGAACCAGGGTCTACTCCAGATATTGACATCAGATTTAGATCACCTTGAACAAGTCACTTTGGTAGATTGGACTTGAGTTCCTTATCTCTAAAACAGAGATATCAGACTGGCACTCCCTACCAATTCAAATATATTTGGAATAGACTCTCCAGAATTCACTAACCTAATTCAAAAAGACACTAGAATTTTAAGAATTTAAGTATACAGTCTTCTAAAACTAACATTAATTAGGGGATATGGATCTGACTTCTACCTCTAAAATCTTATATTCAGAATACATATACACATTTCGTAATCCACTCCTAAATCTCTTTGTAATTTTTCATAGGTAATAATGCTCCTTCTAATGAAAAAGACAATAGCAGGATGTCAAGGTGCAGAAGAAAGGTACGTTTCAGGGAAATGACAGGAAGACTTTTCCCTATCACAAATGTCAGTCTTCAGGCCTATTAAATGTCATATACCCAACTGATATATATGCTAATAGTTTCTATCATTTTCCATTTATTACACATACTGAAACAGCATAGATAGCTAGTGTTGGAGTCAGAAAGATCTAGACACTCTGCCTCCGACACCTACTATTGACCATGATTAAATCCCTCCTGGGCAAAACACTGAGCATCTTTTTCACACATTATTACTGTCTGGTTGCATGTCTGTTTGATGTGAGAGATTCCAGATAAGGTCACAGGTCTGTACCAAAATAGAAAGAAAGGCAAAAACTCCAATATCATAACTATAATTAACTAAAATAATTTGCTATATTAACTATAGTAACTTACTATAGCAAGTTGCTATAGTAACATGTCAACATTTTACTATCAAACAGAATATTTGCCATCAAGATTTTACTATCCTAACAGAATTATTATTTGCCATTGAAGATTCATACCTTATATTTAAGCAGTTTAGGTAAGGAAATAAAAGAAAATCAGAACTTCCACACATCTAAAATTATTACTAATGTCCAACTCAGAATATTTTGTTAGATAAAAATCTTTCATGGAAGTTATCCTTCAGTGATTCTTCACACAGTTCTTGAAGTTCATGTGTATGAATTTCACAGATATAGACTACCAAAAAGTCATGAGCTTTGGACAATCTTCACAATCTCAGAGGGCACTAACGAAGGATGTATTTAGTAGTAAACTGTAAGTTGAAGAACTATACCCCAGCTGAGTGTGAAGAAGCAATAGCAAACCATGGAGATTGTCCACTAAAGGCAGGGAAAGGTTGTGATTTTATGAACAGAGGGATCAAAGAACCACAGATTTCTTTTTCACAGTTGGAGGAGGCCTACTCATACTCAAATGCAAATATATATGTACATATTTATATTTGCTTGTATTATATTAATATATATATATACATATATTTATATATGTATGTATATATATAAAACCCCTTTTGTAACACAGTAAACAAATGTTCATTCAACCTTTGCTTTTATACTACAGTCTACCAACGCCTGACAGAGACCATCACACTTTTAAGAAGTTTTTCCCCCCCAAAAAAAATTAGACTCTACAATTTCACTACTAATTACTCCTACTTCTATTTTCTAGGGCCAAAGAGAATATAGTCCTTCTTCTAATATTCCAATAGTCCAGCTCTTCAAATATTTAATGACATTCTAATATTCTCCATGAGTCTTCTCTTCTCCAGACTTTGAGCCTCCTATGGTAGGTATTCTTTTAGACTATTTACAACTCTGGCTCACCTACTCTAAATCCTTTCCAACTTGGCAATGTTCTAATGGTAGTGCCCAGAAATGAACATTTTGATCCAAATATAGTCTAGCCACAGAAGAATCCAACAGGATTATCACCTCCTTATTCCTGGATGTTATGACTCTTGATGTACATTCGCCTTTTGGGCAACTACATCACACTACTGAATCATATTTAGCTTGAAGGCCATCAACACCCTCACTTCCCTCCCCTATCTTTTTCAGGCAACCTATTACCCATGCCTCCTCCATCCTGTACTTGTGAAGTACCCACACTGATGAAATCAGAGATATTTTAAAATAATATAGCTGAAATAGGATAAAATGTGATTCCCCTCTCTTTTAAAATGACTCAAATTAAAATCATTACCCTAGAGAAATCATTGTTCTTGAAATTTACTCATCAAAGAAACCTGAAATTTATATTCCTCTTCTTAACCAATACCTAGACCCCTATTGATTAAAAGCCTTGCCACAAACCACATGCATAATTTTGCATTAACTATGTGATTAACTAGAAAGTGTTAATGGAGATGAATTCATTATGGAGTATATTTCTCTTCCTCACATTTTATGCAACTTTAATTAACATAAAACAAAGTGATGAGTCTGCATGAAGAAGAGAATGGTTTGAGGTCTAGAGTTTGTTCACAACTACCCACACACTGTTTTGATTACATGTTTCCTCTCTTTTTGAACTTATTCAAATGTCATTAAATTTTGCTCCAGAATACCATTTTCTAAAAGTATCATCTAAGAATACACTGAAAAAAAGCAACACACTGCCACATACCATTGATCAATTACAGCCCTTTTTTCATTGTCTTTTAAGTAATGACAGTGAAGATGTAAACTACTGTGTTGTTAAAACAGGGCTTTAAAAATAACTGAAATGAGCATCAAAACAAAGACAAAGAATGGAGCTCATCAAAACACAGTTTAAAATAGCTGTAATAAACCCAATCTTTGGCTCACTGTGGATACATTATAACATACATATATATATATATATATACATATATATATATATATATATATAAAATCAATAAAGCTGTCACTCTATGTAGTTTTTTCTCAAAATAACACCACATTAACATTCATGAGAGATGCTCATCTGGAATCATCAAAAATAAGGCATCTTGGGGAGAACATTGCATTCAGTAAATATGGATGCAAAGCCATGTTGCTAAAGGTAAATACAAAAATCCTTTGTGTTTATTATAATTTCTTCAGTAAAAGACATATACAAGTATTACAAAGGATAAATAAATGGCAAAAATAGTTTATAATTCTAATTGTGTCACTATTATAGTATTTTTTTATCGTAATCTGTAATTTCACCAGTTTGAGGAACTTCTTGTATGAAAACATCCTATATCAATGCATATCAGCAATTTGTCTTTAACTTATTATCTTGGAAAATTGCCTGGGATGCTGAGATGTTAAATCATCTGCCCAAAGACAAATAACTAATAAGGTGTCAGGGGTAAGCATTGAACTCCAGTCTTTTCTGTTTCCAATACCAACTCTCTACCTAATAAATAAGTTGCTTCCCTATCTTTGCAGATATAGGGCCCATGCCCTTCCTTCCCAGAAAACCCAGAGATAAGCACAATGCAGGACTGTTGTCATGTGAGTGACATAAAACCTAGATAAAGATTTTTTGAAGCTGTTATTTTAGCTTAAAGAGAGAAGTTGAGGAAAAGATCCTGCTGACAGCAACTCTGGCATTTAACCTTTAAGTCTTAGTAAAATCTGTCATATCCAGGTAGTTTACATTTTGTGAAGGGAACCTGCTCAATCCTATCCTGTATTAAACAGACATAGATGCAATTAAATGGACAGAATTTATAGCAAAAATTACAAGGGGACAACAGGATATCACATAGTAAAATTTTGACCACTTGCAAGTGGAACCCAATACTTTATGCATTCTTTCTCACTCAGTCTTCAGTCTTCAGGGAAGACTCCCAGAGTATTCTAATTTCTAGCATTGCATCAGTGTAAAAGTTGATTCATTGGAGGAGTTGGTGAGTGACAGTTCACCAATTTAGTTCCACATTAACTTAAGAACTATAGTAATAAATAATTTCCTATGTTTTTTTTACTATTACTCGGAAAGCTCTAGGGATCTACCCAGAAACTGGTATGTCTGATCAAATAGGGGACGAACCATATGTTGGATTTAGTTATATTTCTGCTGTCTGCTTTCCAGTTCTTCCAGTTGTCAGTTTCATGAAGTTAATCATATCTCTATCCTTTTAATACCAAGTATAAAAGGGTTTTCCCCAAAGGGATATAAGTTGCCTAGATATCACATAGTTTTGCCAAGGCAAACAGAGATGGAGGAAATTCAGGAAAAGTGTCATTTCCATGATTTCCTTCTTCATCTTTAAACACAAGTCCTTTAAGAATCTTTTGATTCAGGTTTTTCAATTATTCATACAGCCATGAAAGGTCAGAAAAGTTATGCTATATCCTGCCTCCCACCACCACATACAAATTTTGCAGTCTTTTCAAATCACCTTTACTCTTCAATTTCTATAAATATGTCCAGAAGTAACCTGTGAAATACTTTACAAATTTTAAAACACTGTATAAATGCTTAATATATTATCATTACGCACTATATATTGGTATCATAATCTTAAGGTATCATCATGAAGTACTTGGTACAAAGCACATGCTTTTACATTACATTAAAATTGTATGCAGGACAGAGAACAAACATAACTATAAATAATCAAGAGAATTTTAACTACTGATCAAAGAAGACATTTCATTCAATAAGAAATGTTGAATGCTGTGATTTTAATTCATCTTCCTGGCTTTTCAAACTTTCCCAAACCTCAGCAGCTCAGTCCCATCACCACTCCACAATATCTGAACTATTTTACCTCCTTGGCAATGGCTTTCTCATTCCTGAAGATGATTCCATCCTGAGGACCTCTCTTCTGATTGTGAGTCCTTGGCCCAGAATCATGTTGAGGTGTTCAGGCCAGGCTCATTTTTCTTCAGGTTTTATTCCTTACTCTCCAGACTTTACTACCTTCTCCTCAGAAGCTTTGTCTTATGTAGGTATTATATTTCCCCTTGACACACACACACACACACACACACACACACACACACACACACACACACACGCCCTTTATTGTATTGACTCCTATCATTAGAATGCAAGTCTCTTAAGAATTGGAACTATCTTTTTTTTAACTTACATTTGAATTTCCCCAACCCTTCACACTTAAAACAATGCCTAGAACATAGTGAATACTTAATGAATGTTCTGCTTATATACCTAACTCTTCTTAGTCCAGTCATTGTTATTTAGTCAAATCCAACCCTTCATGCCATACCCTTGTTCTCTTTGTAATCTCTCAAAGTCTTTCCAAGTTCGTTTCCATAATGCTGTCTATCCATCTCATTCTCTGTCATACTCTTTTCCTTTTGCCTTCAATCTTAAACTGCATTAATCTTTTTCACTGACTCCTGTCTTCTCATTATAGGATCTAAGTTTTAATTTCAGTATCTGTTCTCCTATTGGATAGAGTGAATTAATCTTTTTTTAAGTGTTGACTGATTTGATCTCCTTTTTGTCTAAGAGCTTCTCAAAATTCTTCAGCACCACATATATGAATATTATGGAATATTACTGTTCTGTAAGAATTGACCAACAGGATGATTTCAAAAAGGTCTGGAGAGACTTAGATGAATTGCTGTTGAGTGAAATGAGCAGGACCAGGAAATCATTAGATACTTCAACAACAATATTATATGATGATCAATTCTGATGGACATGGCCCTCTTCAACAATGAGATGAACCAAATCAGTTCCAATAGAGCAGTAGTGAACTGAACCAGTTACACCTAGAGAAAAGTACTCTGGGAGATGACTATGAAACACTACATAGAATTCCCAATCCCTCTATTTTTGTCTGCCTACATTTTTGATTTCCTTCACAGGCTAATTGTACACTGTTTCAAAGTCCGATTCTTTTTGATTAGCAAAACAACTATTTGGATATGTATACATATATTATATTTAATTTATACTTTAACATATTTAAAATGTATTGGTCAACCTGCCATCGGGGGGGGAGGGGAAAAATTAGAACAAAAGTTTGGCAATTGTCAATGTTGTAAAATTACCCATGCATATATCTGATAAATAAAAACTATTATTAAAAATAAAAATAAAATAAAATAAGATCAAATAAAAAAATTCTTCAGCACCACAACTTGAAAGCATCATTTCTACAGTGTTTAGCTTTCCTTATGATCCAACTATCTCAACCATATATTGCTGTTGGAAAAAACCATAGCTTTGATCATGTGAATCGAGGTGATGTCTTTGCTTTTTAGTATGTTGTCCAAAATTGCCATAGTTTCCTTTAAGGAGCAAGTATCTTTTAATTTCATAGTTGCAGTTGTGTCTGCAGTGATCCTTGAGTCTTAGAGTATAAAATCTGACACTGCTTTTTTTTTTTTTTTCCTTCTCCCTCTATTTGTCAAAAAGGGTTAAGACCAGTTGCCAAGATTTTTTAAAATATTATCTTCTTTTTACCCTCATCAAGAGGCATAATTCCTCTTCACTTTCTGCTATTAGAATATTGTTTTCTGTGGCAGGTAGATGGCACAATGGATAAAACATCAGCCCTAAAGTCAGGAGGACTTGAGTTCAAATGTGATCTGACATTTAACACTTCCTAGCTGTGTGACTCTGGGCAAGTCATTTAATCCCAATTATCTCAGCAAAAACAAACAAATAAAATAAATAAATGAAAATACTATTTTCTGCATATCCAAATAGATTAAATATAATCTTATTATATTAAAACATACATTTATTAAGGACCTCTATGTACCTAGCACCATACCAGGTTCTGGAGTTATAAAAACAACAAAAAGAAAGATGAGAAAATATAACATATACACATATAAACATATATAAAATAAATGCAAGACAATGCAAAATCATAGAATATGAAGATAAAAATTATTTCAGTAATTTTCTAATCCAATGTATACACACAAAAGAAATCTATACTTAGTCCATATTTAACAAATGATTGTCTAGTCTTTATTGGAAGATTTCTAAGAATAACACCAATTTTTAGGAATTTATTCCTGACAACAAGCCTAAATTTATCTCATTGCAATATTTACCCATTGATCATAGTTTTATGTAATTTATATTACATTTCTTACTTTCATAGTGGGTTGTGAAGATATATAAGGGAAAGAAAAATTCATAACTTAAATTTTTCTGATAAGTGTTAAAAATGAATAACTAGTGATTAAAAAAAACTTATGAGTTTCAGTTCTAATACTTCACATGAAAGACCCAGAGGTTTAAGCTATTTTGCTTATTTTAATTTTAACTGGAATGGCACTGCACAAAGCAATTCAACAGATATCATTACTTAAGCACATCAGTTTGCAGGACTAAAAAAAGCAAAATTATCTATAATTAATATAAAATTGGATGAACAATGAAAGAAGTTCTGTTAAAAGGGTATCCCAGCGGCAATAGCAAAGCAAAATAAAAATAGTTTGAGGGGTGGGTCTGCAACCTGGTGAGGGGGAATGTGTCTGTGCCTTTTAATGAAGTCTCAGGGCTCTCATCACCTCCAGGCCTTTGAACTAGATTCCTGTTCATCACTTATCTATAGTGTTTCATTTATGAGTTGATTACAAGGACATACTGTATAAAGGCTTTAATCTGAATGGTAGAAATAAATCAGACTATGTAATCCAAGCCCCCAGACATTCTAGTTTTGCATCAATTTCTGAAACCCAAGAGGAAGGCAGTCCAAAAGGCCAGAAGTTTAGGTCTCATCCATAAAAGTCAGAAGTTGAGAAAAAGTATTTTCATTCACAAACTGGGGAATAGCTGAGGCTGCCCTAAAAAGTGTCAAAAATACAAGGTGTTTGTTGTCTATCTAGAAGAATGTGCACCCTGGTGACAGCTACTCAATGCACAAGCAAATCCCAGCTTCCTTTCTCAAGATTAGAAGCATCAGTGAAATTCTGAAAGTCTCTGAAACTCTGCCACTAGCAATAAAATGGAGGCCGGGGCTAGGGGACACAGGAATGATACCCAGGGCAATCCATAATGACAAAAAGAATAGTATAGCTGCAGGTAACATTAAATCCTTTCTCCATACCTGGTTTATACCCTACAAAGCTTTTTCCACCCCAAACCTGATGTGTTTACTACCTCCCACATTCCACAGGGCATTATGAATTTCCAAAGACAGAGTGGACAAATGAAATTATGTCAGAATATCAATGTACTAGCAAACTCCCCTATAAAGAATTATTTCATATATGGTCATAAGTATATTATTATATATGGATAATGAAAGAAATAATTTTATATGAGGCCCATTCAGTATATACATAATTACACACACACACACACACACACATACACACATATATACACATACACACATATATATGCCTAAGTAAAATAGACATATATACCATCAATATGTGTCCATATATAGAGATATACATCTAGTACTTATAGATATGTGAACATTTCTTAGTATATATTCTGTGTTTGTAAATTGAATGTGTGTATAATATATATACACATGCCTATAGGTACATATATATACACATGCTATTTATGAACATGAATATGTGTATATAGATACATATTGTCAGTATCTATATTATGTGGGTATATGTGTGTATTTATATATGTGGATAGATACTATGTGGTTATTTACAATATATATCCATCTCTGTATGTATGTATATGTGTATATACATACTCGCATGTATGTATGTCTATATATATGCACTGACAAAGTATATGCATTTATATACATATACACTATGCATGGATATGTAAACATATATGTATAGGTATGTGAGACCCTATACAAGTCACTTAACTTCTCCGTACTCTAGGTAACTCTCTACATTGAGCTTCTTAACTTTGGGTTCAGATTTTTTCAGATATTTAAAAAATATGTTGATAACTATATTTCAAGATGTATGGATTATTTTGTAATCTTATGCATTTAGGTATTTACAAACATTATTCTGAGATTTCACCAAAGGGTCTACAACTACACAGAAAAGGTCATAGATTCTCTAAAACAAAGTTGAAGAGGAGTTAACCTGAATTTCCTTATGAGAAATTACCTGTGGCAGTGATATCATAGGTCCAGTGCTTTCCTATTGACCTATATTTTTATTTCACGTTACAATTATTTTTATTTATTTACTTATATTTAGAAAATGTATGTATATACATACATTATATACACATAGACATATAACTAATCACAAAATTGAAACAAAGGTCAAATTAGAGTTTTGAGGGTTGTTTTTTTTTCACTGAACTCAGTTAAATTTACCCAATGCATTCATAAATACCCATCACATATTTTAATGCACCATTCTATCTATGTGATCCTCTGATCTTTAATCTAATTGTTTCACTCCAAAATTTGCTAAAATGTAGTATCAATATTAAATTTTCTTCTTCCTTTACTTCTTCCTCTTAGCTCTACCCTGAAACTATTCATAAACATATTCTATTAAAAGTCCCTGTGGTCCTGCATGTTAAGCAACTTGTAAAATCTTCAATCCCCACAGAAAGATTTGACTTTCCAGGAGGAAATGTATTTTTTAAATGAAAAGCTTGAACAAGTTTTTTCATTATTCTTTATTCCAAGCCCATAAGAAAGTGCATTTGCATAATTGTTCAAAGTAAGTTGATTTGGAAAAGTTCTAACCTTTTGTTAAGTTTTAAGTCTTGAAAAGAAAAGAGCTGTAGCACTGGCAATGGAAAAGTTGGGCTCCAGCCCAGACTCCATCACTGTCATGAACTAAGAATTACCTTTCTATGACAATATGAACAATGTATAAACTGTACAAAGACCCAAAAATGTTTGGTAGGGAATAAATTGGCCCCTATAAGCACAGGCTCCTGTGGGTGGCTCATCCAATGCCACCTGTCAAATAGATGAGAGATTTTTGTCAAAGTATATGCGCAAGCAGCTATGCTTCTGTCATAAGTGACAATTCACCCATGAGTCAAAGAACCAGTGAATGAATGAGTTTCTTCAGAGCTTCTGAGGAGCTTGCCTAGTCAACAAGTTAAATATTATGACATCTAGGAAAATAATCCTTGCTCTGGAAAAAAAACAACTCAAATGGACAACTTTATAAAGAAGTTTGAGTTGGCATATTAGCTGAGCTAATAGTTATTAAAGTCAAGGAATATGCTTCTACACTCACATATTAAGTGATTAAATCAGATGTTTATTAAACAAAGAATATAGACATGAACTTGTGTTATTTTTGAGGAGGTCACTTAGACTCCTGTGCTCCGGAGCATATTGTTTCCCAATTGTCCCTTCAGCATTCACTAGCAAAGACTTTCATAAACATCATTTATGACAAATGGTCCTGGCTGAGGAGAGTTTCAAATGAAAGTAGGGGAACTTTCAATATGCCTCCTGAATTACTTTAAACTCATCAGTCACTTCTCAGTATAAGGTGGAGAATCACCATAAAAAATCAGTTTGACTGAGACGCCTAGCAGGAGTTTCAAATATGATAATTCATCTTCAATTACTGATCTTGGAAATAGTTAAAGAATTATGCAAAGGATAGTCACTACTACACTACTAATGCTCCTATCAATATCTCTAATACTAGTATACTTAATACCACCAATAGCACCATTTCCACCACCACCACCAATACTAATACCACCACTACTACCATTACCACTATTATTATTGAGGTGTTTCTAAAATTTTTACTATTAATTGTGAGATACAGGAGATGACAGCATAAGTTCACATATTATGGGATGTCCATATTAAAGAAGGTGTTGTACTCTGTAAGTAACACAGAATTACAATAGCACAAAGGGAATGTGATCTGAGTGAATCATCAAGCATCTCCATCCCAAATGTTTTAATGGACTACTTGTGCCTGACCTGCAGTGCAGCCTTCTAAACTTATATTGGACTTATTAGTCACAACTGAAAACTTTTACTACTACCAATATTCTTAGTACTACCACTATCATTACTAGTAACAACTAGCATTTTATTATATTTTGGGGTTTGTTTCTTAAGGATCATGGACTTGCAACTGAATCTTCCATAATCTTCTATTAGCTATCATTGTCCCTAATAATCAAATTTAGAATTAGATTGTGAATTCTATGAAAGTAAGCTGTTTTGCTTTTTTATGTGTATCCTCAGTTCTTAGAACAGTGTTTTTCATGTGAAAAGAGATTAAATACTTTCTCCATTTACTTTCTGTGAGTTTAAACTTAAAGCACAGTACCATGCCACAAAAAGAATATATATCTCTATTTATCTATCATTATACTATGAGTGTTAATTAGACACTATAAAGGCACTATAGCCATGTTGAGAATTTCCAAGCAACATTTTATGGCAGAATGGAACGCTATAGACTGAATAGAAAGAAAAAATACTGCAAAGTAGCAATCATCTTAGAATTCTTTCACATTTAGAATAACTAAAGTGAAATATTCAGAGATCTACAGTTATACTAATATTCAGCCTCACTTCCTCTTACTCCATTAATCTGCAAACTCAATTATTACTACAGAGGAGAGAAAAAGACTTTTGCTATATTAAACTATACCTAAGAAACATATAAAAAGAACAAACTTGAAGAAGATAAAAACTGTGGAGTTAAGAAGAGATGTAATTCATCCCACTAAAACCATTAAAACCTATTATATTCTATCTCATTTCTAAAAAATATTAGAGAAAAAGATTCAACTATTGCTCAATTCTGGATGTGTTTTAACTTATTAGGATTACACCTAAAAGTGTTTCACAGCTCAGTGTTGGAATGTGGTCTATTGAGTATAAAGAAAAAAAAAATAGGGTCTATACTAGGAATTTTTGCACTGAAGTAAGTGCCACAAACTACACCAGACTTAAAGAATAAGAAAAGTATCTTCAGTTTGAGGGAAGAAAGGAGTAGATATGAACTCATGGAGAGGAGATAAGGAGTGAAGGACATCATGAGATGATAAATAGATAAGCTGCCCTACTCCCATATAGAGAAAAAAAAAAAAAGGACAAATGTGTAGTTTCCCATTTAAATTGAACTTACCATCTAGTTTTCAAGAATAATTAATTATTCTTCACATTTGGCATCAAAGAAGCCTGATTATTTAGGGATATCCCCAACCCTATGTGAGAATGGAATTATTACCTATATATCAAATAGATATTTTTGGGAAAGGAGATGAAAGAGACCTTCAGCTCAACCTTTCTCAATTCTTCAAAATGCCCTTAGAAATGTAAAGAAAATGTAAGAATTGTTTACAGATGATGAAACGGAACCCTCAGAGAAAATCTCATTTCAACTCCTACCTGAAGTTGAGGCTAAACTGTGGTAAAGTTAACTAGAATCCAAATTTCACAGGTTCATAGACTGCCAGTACTGGAAGAACTGGAAGAAACCTTAAGTTTTTAACGTTACTAGACTAGAATACAGAAATTTGGCCACCTTATGATCATGAGAGGTAACCATAAGAACACAGTGAGACCAATCTTATCAGAACAGTGACCCTTTGTCTTATGACTCAGGACAAACAGCTAAGGGGATACAGGAGGGAAAAAATATTAGATTTAGGGATATATTTTGGCCCCAAACTGTCTTTCCTAGACAAGCTGCTCTGAGGGAAAGTTTAAGCAGTTAAGAAGGATAAGTCTTTTAGGATTAGAAGAGGCAAAGGCCCACCAACAGGGATTTTGCTTGAAGGTTCTCTCCTCATCTATTTTGCTTCTCCCAGGGCAGACATTACTAAGAGGCAGCAGGGTACTCCTAACTGATTAATTGTTTCCTGGAGGGATTCAAGCCCTGTCCAAAGGGTTCACACCCTGAAGCATATATCTTACCCCACTGGACTGCTCCCAATGCCCTACCAATGGGTTTGTATTTTAAAAAAACAAACATACTAAGAGAAGAAAAGAACCCAGGATTAGAATTATCCCCCAAAATATATAGCCTTCCAGAATATGATTTTTTTTAAATTTCTAGCCTCCCTAAACAGTCATGCTGTGAGATGGCCCCATGAATGCTTTCTTGCTATCTAGACTAACTAGACCTGCCATGTACCTCCCTCCTTCCCCCTAAACTAGGAAAAGCTTAGTTTGGGTTCGAATTAATCTGATTCTTTCCTAAAGAATCCCATGAGAGCAATAAGCTTTTCTTACCCTTCTCTCTAACCAGTTCTTCTAGGCATAATTTCATTCCTAAAATCCTTTATATTTCCCATCCTGAGGTCAGTTTTCTGAGATTCCCCTATTCTGGGGCAAAGCACTCATCACACCACCATGATTATAACTATGGCATGGGCTAATTCCTCCCATGATGGGGTTACTTTATATATATTAATATACACTAACTAGATATACAGCCACATCTCACTATTGGCTTAAATTACAATCAAATTCCCCATATTTTTTCACATCATCTACCAAGTTGGATGTTTCTTGTTCTGTATTTATATCATATTAAGATTACATATACTATGCTATTTTGTTTAACTTAGAGTAAGACTTTCTATGTATTCTATCTTGTTGGCTTTATCCAAGTGTTATAGCAAAGGTAATTTAGGAGTATAATTTCATAATTTAGGATAAAGATAACATTATGATATTAGGTGAAATATAGCATGGTAGGGAAAGTTCTGGGCTTGGAGTCAAATCTTACTTCTGACACAGACTGACTTTGTGACTTTTTTGTGACTTAATTTATGACTTTGTGACTTAATTTGCTTTAAGCAATTCTCTAAGTCAAGAAGAGTTATCAATCTGTATATGAGAAAAAAAAACTTTGTTGAGAAGTACAGCACAATGATCAAATCATAGGACTGAATTATACAAAGAGGCAAGAGAGAGAGACACACACACACACACACATACAGAAAGACAGAGACAGGAAATACAGAGAGACTGACAGAGGCCCAGAGAAAGAACAAGAGAGAGGGAGAGAGAGAGAGACAGAGAGAGAGAGAGAGAGAGAGAGAGAGAGAGAGAGAGAGAGAGAGAGAGAGAGAGAACAAGAAAGTGATACAGAGAAAACAAGAGAGAAAGACAGAGAGACAGAGATGACAGAAAGTGTTCTCTCTTGTTTTTATGTTATCTATAGATTTAAGAATCATTTCTTCTATAACTGTAACTAAATCATTGTCAAAAAAGACAAGGTGAAGGATTAAGCCTTGGTTTTTTTCTCCTTTTTATTATTTTTTTCCTAGGTATACATGTACATTAATTTTTTAATAAACATTTCTTTATGAATCATGTTGGGAGAAAAAAATCAGAAAAAAGGAAAAACCACAAGAGAAGTAAAAGAAAAAAAGTGAACATAGCATACATTGATTTACACATGATATCCATAGTTCTCTCTCTGGATGCAGGTGGCATTTTCTATCAAAAGTTTATTGGGATTGCCTTGGGGTCATTGAACTATGGAGAAGAATTAAGTCTTTCATAGCCTATCATTATACATTCTTGCTGTTATTGTATACAATGTATTCCTAGTTCTGCTTGTTTGGTTCAGCATCAATTCGTGTAAATTTTTCAGGCCTTTCTAAAATCAGCTTGTTCACCATGTTTATATAACAATAATATCCCATTATCTTCATATACTACGGCTTGTTCAACCATTCCCCACTTCTTTTCCAATTTTTTGCTACCACAAAAAGAGCTGCTACAAGAATATACATTCTTGCACATGTGGATTTTTCCCTCCTTTATATTTTCTTGGGATACAGACCCAGTAAGGCATTGCTGTTTCAAAGGGTGTACACAGTTTTATAGCTCTTTGGACATAGTCCCAAATTCCTCTCCAGAATGGTAGGATTATTCTTGATTAATTTAAAATTAATTAAAATGGAAGGGAGGCAAAGACAGGAAGAGATGATTTATAAAAATATAAATTTTTATATTCCAAATATAATGTGGAACTCCAAATCTTAGAACCTCCTTCAGAAAGGCTGATGGTAGCCATTTGTGACTTGTGTTCTAGGGAGCCACCAGAAGAGCAACCAGATCTACCTTCAGGCAAATCAGCAAAGTAGAATGGAGAGAGCAGATAATGGCAAATGCATGGATTCTTGCAAGCAGAAAACTTATTATCACCTGAAAAAGATATGCACATAGGTATAAAAATGAGAGACAGATTGGTGGAGAGAAGAAATACGGCCTCAGAATCTGAAAGTCCTACCTCTGACCTCTTCTGACTGGCAGCATCATTGGTGATGTGCACTGATAGAAGGAATTTCCTTGGTGGGATGAAGCTCCCTAAGCAGATAAAATTACAAATTTGTTTTAAAAAATATACCAAAAATATATGGGGTTACTATGGCCTTGAAGGACAGAGAAAGAAAAAGAA
Source organism: Sminthopsis crassicaudata (assembly GCF_048593235.1). Lineage (NCBI taxonomy): Eukaryota > Metazoa > Chordata > Mammalia > Dasyuromorphia > Dasyuridae > Sminthopsis > Sminthopsis crassicaudata. The sequence continues at coordinate 335,193,361 of NC_133617.1, read as the reverse complement.
CTTAAATTGTATTTTCCTTTAAAGTTCAGAAACTCAAATCCTACACACTGGCCAGAACAAAAAAAAAAAAAAAAAAAAAAAAAAAAAAAACACTTGGTCTTATCTAGCTAATTCCAATTTTAGCTTTAGGGATGTGTATTGGAGATGGGGTGAGGGTGGGGAAGAAGAGGGGTTTTTTTTGGTTTTTTTTGTTTGTTTGTTTGTTAATCCTGGTAATTGCTCAAGGGATGTGAACAGTACTATCCTCCCTGTACATTATATAGGTGACTGTCAAAATTAATCTGAGATATTAGTAGCGGCCTTGACAGTTTCATCTCTATAAATGTTATTACTGTCTTTAAAAAAAAAAAAGAAAGAAAAGAAACAGAAAGAAAACAACTCACAAATCTGTCCCATATTTTCCTCAGCCTCCTTATGGGGGAGGCCTTTCTCCCTATCAATAGAAATCCAATTGTGCCACAAAGACATGTGGGAGAAGAAGTAAGCCAGCCTCCCACCTGTTTTATTGCCATTTTCACAGCCGTAAAAAGAACCTAATGTTTAAATGTTAAAAAGCACTTAATGTTTAATCTGTGAAGATTAAATCTCTTTTATGATTCTTAAGCTGGGCCTGCAACAGGTAAGAAATTGATTGGTTGCTTGGCACCCCAGGGCACTGCCAGGCCTCTGCTATTCCCTTTATAAAACATCTGCACCAGGCTTGGAAGACTCATAAATGCCAGTGGATATTAAGCGTCTTTTTCCAAAGAAGAACCAAGGTTAGAGTAGAACAAAACAGCAACTTTCTAAATTTTGTAGCAGTGATAAGCAGGAGGCTGCTGTTTGTGAAGGCCAAGGAAGGTCAAGGGAATGGGGTACAAGACCCTTTCTGGCTCAGCAATGGACTGTTGCCTTCAGGGGGTTTCACCTGGAAGAGATAACTCTGCACCTAAAAACATCACTCATGGAATAGAACAAATGGGTATAATATAATACTTAGATCAAACTGGCTTAATCCTCAATTATTTGGTGTTATTTGGACAGGGGTCAAAGTTTGCTGTCACTCTAAAATTGTCAAAATGTGTCTTTTGTGCCACAAAGTAAGGCATTATTCAAAGAACAGAATAATCACTCAGTCATCCATTCAACATATTCACTCTATTACAATCTTGAAAGAGAAGAATTCTCTTTTGTTTTCCAACAAATGTTAATGTAGTGACTGAAATTATGTAGCCAGGCACAATCTGAGCAGAAGAGCCCAATGAAAGATAGAACATCAAGAACCAGAATGATTTTTTTGTTATTATTGCAATAATTTCCTTTTGGGCATAATTCTCTTTCACAGACAGGATATTAAGAATGACTCCCCTCTCCCTACTACCCCAAGACAATTGATGACAGTAAACTTAAAAGGTTAAAGCAAATTATCTCATTATTAAATCATTTTATAAAAGATGAAATTCCTTTGTGTAAGAATTATTCCCTTGCTTTTCAGATGATTAGAATTTGAAACCCACTTATGTATCCTGAGAATCAGGTGATAGTTTCCAATTCCTGCTAACAACCAGGAATGAACTTTCTTAAGCAATAGACTTTTTAAAAAATTAGACAAGCTCTGATTTCACCGACATGGGGAATTCCTGGTAAGGGCATTCCTTTCACTGGTATATATCAGCACCTGGTCTACCACCTATGATCTCTGAGAGTTACTCAGCAGTAGTGAAAAGATAAATTACTTGCCCAAGATAACAATGCCAGCATGCATCATAGAAAGTAATTGTAGTTAGGTCTTATTGACTAAAATTTGCTCTTTCAATGCTGTCATTAGTTGGAGAGTTGGAAGCTGGGGTGAAAGGAAGGAAAGACACAATTGGCTAAGAAATGTTTTTTATAAACTTGGCTATATTCTTCGGAGTTTGTTCATCAAAACTGAGACCACTGATTGCTGAGTAATGTGGAGATTGGTAGGTACTTGGAAATTTGCTAGGAAGACTAAGGGATCATATTGATATAAAAATTACTAGAGAGAGTAGAAGCAGATTTGAAATATAATAGATTTTTACAAGCTAGTCATAAAGGGTCAGCTAGGTGCACAGTGGGTAGAGAATCAGCTCTGAAGTCAAAAGAGCCTTTGTTCAAATTCATACTCAGATACTTGATACTTACTAACTGTGAGACCCTTAGCAAGTCACTAAACCCCAATTGCCTCTCAAAAGAAAAAAAAGAAAAAAGAAAAAAAAAAAAAAGCTAGCTACAAGATTGCCTTCCCCAAACCCCACTCCTGTACCTCATTGTAGCATGGAGATGAGGCTGAATTTTTGAAACTATGGAAGCAGAAAGCAGACCACACCATGCTGGATAAGATTCTTGCCAATGGCTGCTATATATCACTTTACTAAGGATTATACTGATTAAGTACAAAGAAACTTATCACTAGAAATCTGGCCACCAAATGATGTGTCTATGAACTACAACAATTCATTAAAAAATGTCTTCTTGCATGGTTTCCATCTTATGCTGTCTCTCCTCAGGTCTCAGGTAAAAGATGCTTGGGCCAGAACCCCAGTAACTTGTAAAAAGGAAGGAAGTGTGAAATTATTCCCCAGAAGTTTCCAATTATTTTTCTGTTCTTCTTTATATGAATCTGTAGCTCTCCTCCCTTTCAGAGCTAAATTTCTTTAAAAAGCCATCTACATTCATTGCTATTATTTACCCTTTCCTAACCTTCTTGAAATGTGCCTTGCAACACAGCCACTTAATGGAAAATATAATGGAAAATTTCTCCAAAGTTATCAATGATTTCTTAATTGCTAAATTATTTTCTCACTTTGCAACTTTCTTGATCTTGTCTTAACTGACACTTCTTTCTCTTGTATATTTTCCTTTCTCTCAATTTTGTGACACAGTTCTCTCTTGGTTTTCTTCCTAGCTATTGATCTAGTCCTTTTCAGTTTTTTTTTTCTGGATCATAGTCCATATCCTACTTCTTCACTATTCCAGGGTTTACTTCAGGCATGTGTCCTGAGATCTCTCCCCATTATCAATTCAGTTATCATCTGCTTATAGATGATTCCCAGATCTAACTCTCATCTTTTTCCTTAAATGTGCCTGAATATAACAGGGATTCTTAAATTCAGCATGCCTAAGATGAACTTATCTTCTCCCTAAAGCCAACCCTTCCCCACTAACTTTTTTATTTCTTTTGGGGCATCAACCTTTTCCCATGCATACTGATTCATAGCCTTAGTCTTTCTCACCTATTTGTTCTTCTTCGCTCCCCAAATCTAATCAATTGTCAAGTTTTTCCCCCCAGTTTCATTTCTACAATATATCTTGGATTTGTCCACTTATACCATCATCACCCAAGTTCAAACCCTTATCATCTCTTGCCTGAACTATTGTTGAATGTATTCTCATTCTCCTCCAACCCAAGCTCCACAGAACTATCAAACTAATCATCCTAAAGAACAGGTCAGAACATGTCATACTCACTACTTGGAAACCCTCAGTGGCAACCTATTGCCTTGGGGATCAAAAACAAACTCATTTTTTTTCAAATTCCCAGTCTCGATCTATCCTAAATTTCCAGGCTGATCTGACATTAAAACCTATTATGCATACCATGCCCCAGCCAGCTGGCCCACTAGCATTGAATGTCCTTCACAGCCTAGATCTATCCTGAATTTCAGACTGTTTTGCCATTAAAACACTTCATGCATGCTCTAATCCAGCCAAACTGCCCTACTTTTTTTTCCTCTGTATGTCCTTCCCATATTTTACCTCTGAGTCTTTGCACAAGCTCTGTCACATTCCTGAAATGTTCCCCTTTCCCATCTTTGTATCTTGAAACTCTTAATTTACTCCCTTCAAGGTTCAGATCAGGGGATATCTACTCTACCTGGCTTTTCCTGCCCCACCAATTGTTAATAATTTCCCTTGCCCCTGAAATCATTTTGCATTTATTTTATATGTGTTTTTGAACTTAATTATTTTGCTGTATTCTCCAACAGGATGTAAGCGTCTTAGGGGAAGGACTTCGCTGTTTGTTTATGTGTGTGTTTTGTACATGCTTCATGCATTGGAAGTGGTCACAAAATGCTTATTGTAGTTACCTCAGTTGAACTGAATTAAGTATTGTGGAGGAGAGGAGACTATGGAGCATTAGCACAGTTTTGAGGAATTTCAGAATTGACTTAAGTTTTCTGCTGAAATGTGCTGTTATTTTTTCCTATCAGCATAGGTCCTTTCCTAGCCACATTCCAGTCCCCCTAATATGGGGGGGATTCACTACCTAAGATATGCAGATGCTATGTTATACATAAAGGACATTAAATAGCTTCTTCTTCAAGATGCATAGGTTCTTGCTCTGCAACAATCTGAGGTCATGCTGCCTTTGATTATAAAATGGACAGTTACATAAATGGCAAGAGTAGAAGGCTGAGCTGGTTTTAAGTATTGTACAGCACCATTGTTTTAAAAGCACAGGTCTTTTTTGGCACTAGATCACAAGCAGCCTCAAAGACAGCTTTTTTACATGCATTTTTTAGGGCTGGCGTAAGGTGCAATGATTTCATTGGGAGGGATGGCTGAATCCCTAAAGATCATCTTCATTCCTGAGAATGATTCACTTTGAGAACACTGACCTTCAGTGTTCTTGCTGCATGTATTTAAGATGTTTAAATAGAAGCAAGCCAAGCCAGCACTCCCAAACTCCATTAGGCTGTGGTAGAATGAAAGTCTCAGGTTTCAGGCTATAACAAATTGGATTTGTTCTGTCATTTGGAAAGCTCTTGCCGAGGAAGTGGCATAAAGTGCAATGATGGGCTGTGCTTCAGGATCCAAGCCACATTGTGACATCTTAAAGTCTTGGCTGTAAATCTATTCATTGAGAAATTCATGTTCTCTATGTCTTACTTTATTAGATATAGGTATATGAAACAGTGAAGAAGTGAGAATAACTCTGAAACTATGAACCTGGATCAGATGGAAAGAGTCATGTCCTCAATAGAAGTAGGAAAGTTGGGAAGAGGAATGAATTTCAAGAGGAAGATGAATGTTCTGATACAAATATATTAAATTTAACATGCTCCCCGGATATCCAACTAGAGCTCAGGAAAGAAATGAGGACCAGATACATAGATTTTGCAATCATCTACACAGGAATGATAATTGAACTTATGAAAACTGATACATTCTCCAAGGAAGGGAGAACAATGCATGGCACATCATATAAATGTTAAGCAAATGCTTGTTCATCCATTCTTCATCATCATTAGTTTCTTTGTCATTATCATCATTTTAATCTTTAGTTTCCAGAATGGGAGAGAGGTCCCTTACTGCCAGTGATCTTGTTCATGACTGCAACAGGTAAACATCCAGAGAGTGAGAAGATGGATTTCACTTACCCTTTCTATGGTACCCAGCTAGAGAGCTTATCTCCAACATAGTCTCTTGCTGTCCTTCACCCACTGTCACTTAATCCTTCCCCACTTTGCCTCCTCCACTGACTCCTAACCTTTTTCCTTTTACAAAAGTATCTCAAGAGTTTATAATTTAGTCATGACCTGGGCAAGAGAATCAGCAGTTGAATGGGTAAACTTAATTATCTGTCTCAACCCTCCAACCCTCAAACACACACACACACACACACACACACACACACACACACACACACACACACTTTCCTACCTCACTTGTGACTTGTAACTATGGCAGGTTCTTTATAAACAACTCTATATTCCAGGATAGTAGCCAATAAGATCCATCACCTTTTTTTTTTTTTTTTTTTTTTTGGTAGATGACTTGTATAGTGGAAAGTAACATTTATTAAGCACTTTTATATGCTAGAAACTGTGATAAATAATATATATATATAATTTCTGTTCTTCCTTAGATGAATCTGATCCATATATATATATATGTGTGTGTGTGTGTGTGTGTGTGTGTGTGTGTGTGTGTGTGTGAATGTTTTATGATATATGCTATTATTAGTAAAGGAGAGCAAATAGGATAGGGCCACTAAACTAGAACTTAAGTTCTCTCTGTCAGGAGCACAATGACAGAAAACCACAGTTTAACTTTATTTTAATTCTATTGTATTCTTATTTATTTTGTTAAATAATTCACATTTTCATTTTGATCTGGTTAAGGCAACACTGGGGACTGTTAGAGGCTGCAATGTTGCCTGTAGGTATGTGTCTGATACCTCTGCTGTAGAGTATATGTATATAATTTATAAATAAGTAATTATTTATATAAATATATTGAATTATATGCTCAAAATGTTTTACTGATGGAGAAGATAATGAAAAAAATTCAGAAAACTCAAAGTTAGATGGTAAGCTCCCAGAAGGCATTTTCCTTATCTCAGCTTCCTGCAGTCCTCATTTCTTTTGTGGAATACTTTGAACACAGCAGGTACTATATAATTGTTTGTTGAATTGATGTGATTGAAATGAATAGCCTACAAGCAAAGAAACTAGTCTTTTTCTACATTATATTTCTCATTTATCTAGGAAGCCAAAATATATGCAAATAAAAAGATGAATTGCAATGTACAAAAATGTACAAATGATTAATGTGCTACAAAGTGTGAGAGAGAACAGATTTAGATTCAGATTTAAAGCTGAAAGGAATGTTATAAGATGTTCTAGGACAGCGTTTTCATTTTACAGATGAGGACACTGGGATCCATAGAAGTTAAATAAGTTGGCCAAGGCTACCAGGGGGTCAGAGAGAGGATAGGAATTCTCATCCTATGATTTCAAACTCAGTACTCTTTCCATTATATCTTTTTCCTGGAAGAGAGACACAGCTACTACCACCTTAAGCTAACTACAAAATTTATTGAATTATAATCAGATGATTAGGGCACATTGATATATAAGAAGGGTATAATGCCACTTTCTAGTAGATAAATGGTCACAGGATAAGAACAAACAGTTCTCAAAAGAATTATAAAATGTTCACAACCACATTTTTAAAAGTTTCAAATCATTAATAAGAAATGCAAATCAAAACAACTCCTACATTCAACTTCATACTCTTCATATTCCCAGAAATGCCAAAAGATAACCAATGTTAGAGACCTTTTGGAAGTATAAGCACATTAATGCGTTATTAGGGGGACTATGAAATGATGCACCCATTTTGGTATGAAATTTAGAATTCTTCAAATAAATTAAATAGAATACCCAAATCCTTTGAATCAAAGATTCCATTACTAGGCTTATAATCCAAGGAAGCCATCGATAAGAAAAAAAAAAACCTCATATGTTATAAAACATTAATACTAGCACTTTTATGATAGCTAAGAACAGGAAACAAAGTATCTATTAGCTGGGGAATAGTTGTCATACATGAATATAGAATACTGTGCTGTCAGAAATGATGTATGCGATGTATGCAGAGAAGCTTGAAAAGATTGATCTAAACTGATGTAGAGTGAAGTAAGCATGACCAAGAAACCAACACAGACAGTAACTACAACAATATATATGGAAAAAATGGAACACTAAAAAAATCAAAAGGAAATGTAACAAAAGTATAAAGACAAAGTGGGATTTGAATGTAGAGTTATAACAATGTATCCTAAACCTACTTCTTTATGGAGGTGGGAGATACACAGAAATTTTGAAGACTTTTCCCAATATTTCAGTCACTTATGCTAACTTTTTCCCCTCCTCTATAAAACAACAACAAAATAAAACAAAACAAAACAAAACCAAAAAAAAAAAAAAAACTATTTGCATATGGGTCTTATATGGGACAGCTTTCTCGAGGGAGAAGTAGTAGAGATACTTAATATTCTATGGTGATGTAAGAAACAAATATATCGATAAAAATTTTAAGAAGAGAAAGAAAAAAAGGAAAGAGTAATAGGCATGTGCTTGCTTTTTTCAGTGTGATTTCTCTTTGGCTCCCATCTTTCTTGGACCCAACTTGCATGTGCTTTTAGAAAGTCAACTATCTTCAAATGAACTATCTAACTTCTACATGATTCATGGATCTTCCAGGCGGCAGTAGTAAAGGAAGTTGAATGTTCTCCTCTAGAGTAAGCAAACCCTTGTGACTATACTAAAAAAATCAAAGTTCCACACAGGAGGTAAGAAAAATCCTCTGTATTCAGTGGATTTCCTGATAGATTCACTAGCCACTTGGTACTCTCTATCTTTATATCCCACCTTCTTTGTATGGAGGACCTCAACTTAAACATTGTGAATCAAAATGCTACAGAAAAGGCAAAAACTCATTTAGGACTGAAGCCCCTGGCAAAATATTTACAGAGAAGGTGGGACCAGAGTTGAGCTTTACAGGATAAATAATATTTAGCAATACAGAGTGGAGATGGAAGAGCATTTCAGGCAGAAGAAGTAAAAGCGACAATAAAGATACAGGAGTAGGTATATTTGGAGGATGATGAATAAAGCAATTTGTTAAAAGAGTAAATTTGTGTAGGAGAAAAATTAGAGGCAAAATTAGAATATCAGGTAAAAATCATATTGCAGAAGGCATTTTAAAATGCTAAGATAGAAAGCTTAAATATTATTGCAAAGACAATGTGGAACCACTGAAACTTTTGAATAAGAGTTTAAATCATAAGGCAAAATAATATTATATGGTTCCTTCACTGTCACATTTTTATACAGGCAAAATCTGGTTAAAGTGAACACCAAAAGCAGCCACAAAATGAAGAAATGCTGATCATTACAATTTCTTCTTTTCAATATATCTTCTTTTCATACTTCTTTTATTTTTATATCATATTTGCTCTAAACATGTCCCTTCCCTGTCCTCTAATCAGCAAGTTATCCCTTGTAACAGAGATATTTTAAAGAAATAAAGAAAAACTAGTTCAGCAAAAACTAGTCAATACATCAATCACAGATAGCATGCAATATTCCATATCCATAATCTTCCACTTTTGCAATGAAGAGAGGAAGGCACATTTTCTCAACTCTTCCTATTAAGCAGAATCCAATACTAGGATGTTTTTTTTCTAAATAATTTTCAGCATTCATTTTTATAAAAACATTGCTTTCTAAATTTTTCTCCCTTTCTCTCTTACCTCCCCCCATCTCCAAGACAGCAAAAAATCTTATATAGGTTAAATATGTACATATATATATATATATATATATATATATATATATACATTCTTTCTTGATTCTACTTATTTCTTCTTGTATAGTTGACATGACCTCATTCTTCTTCATATATGTCATTTCTTACAATACATTCTATTATATTCATGCACCACAATTTGCTTAGCCATCCATCAAGCTAAGGTAACTGTTTCCAGTTACCTTTTTGTTTTTAACCACAAAAAGTCTTGCTATGAATATTTTGGGATCTCTGTGATTTTCAGTACATTGGAGATAGCTTTGAATGTCCTTTATCTTCACAATACACAACTAAAAATGTCATCAACACAGTCAAACAAACAAGTAAACCAAGATTAGTGCCTATATCAGAAAAAGAATATACAATAAATAGGAGAGCATGAAAAGACTAAATTTTAAATTTTCTGACTTTAAGGTTTAATGGACTAATTCAAAGAAATGAACTCCAACTATCAGATTCTTTTGTCATACTAAAATTCTGACATTTGGGGAATTGATTAAATAAGTAGAAACCCAAGGTTACAAAATCTTTTTTTTCACATAATAACACTCCATTCATCTGGAAATCAGTGTTCTAGCAACTTCAACTCTCTAAACACAACCTGAACCTGGAAATAATTCAAAAAGTCCTGGGAGGCTCTAAAGCAGCCAATTCAAAGCCACTGCAATAAAGCTACATCTTTTCCTCCTCACATCCCCATTACAAGCAACTTATTGGCTCTCATTTAACAAAGAAAATAAAAATCTTTCTCTTTTGGCTTTCCAGTCCACAAAATATTAGAAACAGCCATCTAAAAAATAGATTGGGGGGATGAGTTAAAAAAAATAGATACAATGGCAACAAAACTGACATCTAACAAACTGACATTACAGATTCTGTGGAAGTCTGGGCGACTGAGGCAGGATGGGACAGAGGGGTAGGGGGTTAGAGGGCAGTATCATAAAAGACATTAGAAGACCTTGGTTCAAATTCCAATTCTACTTACTAGCTATGTGACCTTGGCCAAGAGCCTACAACACTTTTCAGTTTCCTCATTTGGCAAATGAGAAGATTAATACTTGCCTGGCCAAAAGGGCAGTTTTGAGAATTAAATGAGATCATGTATATAAAGTACATCATAAACCATAAAGTGCTATATTCCCAAGGAATATGACAGAACATCTAAAAAGCAGACACAGAATTCTATTTTCCCACAGCAAACAAAATGACAGGCAGTGTGATGTAGTGAAAATTCTAGACTGGAAAGCAAAAACAATCTCAGATCTGGGCCACTACTATATGAACTAGAAGGAGTCATTTTACCTCTTAAAGAATGTTTTCTCATCTTTTAACTAGGGACCTTTGGCATCAACCTATTTTTTATGCTTATTTCCCATTATTCCTCTTCACATACTCTATCTATATTGTATTACCTATCTTCTAAATATACCTGGGCAGCTAGGTGGTATGGTGGTTAGTATGTCGGATTTAGAATCAAGAAGACTCTTCTTGATGAGTTCAAATCTGGCCTCAGACACTTACTAGCAGTGTAACCCAGAGAAAAATCACTCAATCTTATTTTCTGGAGAAGAAAATGGCAAACTACTTTCAATAAGAAAAAACCAAATAATGCGTCTTTTCGTATGTGTTTCCCTGACATTGCAATTACTCTAGTTCTGGCTCTTATTGCCAAATGCCTGGACCATTACAATAGCCTACTAATGGGTCTCCGTGGCTCAGTCTATCCACCACACAACCACCAAAGGGATCTTCCTAAAGCACCATTATAATCATGTCAGCCTGTTTACTTCTAGTGCCTTCCATTTGTTGATTATTCCATATTGGTTCACATGTTGTCTTCCTATTAGCCTGTGGGCTCTTTGAGAACAGGGATTATATTTTGCCTTTTTCATATCTCCAAAATTTAACATAATATCTGGCTTGGAAGTAAACTTAAGAGCTACCATATCATCCCCAATATAGAAAAATATTTGTAGGCCTGAAGTATCCTTGAGACATGAAGCATAAAATACTTATCAAGATTCCTCGATTTAAAAATTTTTCAAACTTAGGGAATTATCATTCACATTTGGCAATGAGTGTCTCTGGCTTAGTCTACAAGTAAAGGCATGATCTTTTCATCAGAGATCTAGAGCTAAAGAGGAACCTTACAAGTTTTCTCTTTATGTCATTTCATTTAACCTCTTCATCAGTGAAGAAACTGGTTCAGAGAAATTAAGGCACTTGTCCAAGGTCATTTTTTGTTGATGTGTAGTTCTGTTTGACAGTTTCTAATGCAATGAATTATAGCACATCAGGCCCTTCTAACCTCTGCTATCTCTTGAAGTGTGACCAAGTTCATGTTCGAATTTCCATGATACTATCCATCTCATTTTCTGTCTTCCCCTTTTTCTTTTCTTTTCAATCTTTCCCTACATCAGAGTCTTTTCCAATAAGTCCTATTTTCTCCTTAAGTGGCCAAAGTATTTAAGCTTTAGCTTCAGTATTTGACCTCCCAGTGCATATTCTGAATTAATTTAAATATTGATTGATTTGATCTCCTGGTTGTCTCAAAAGTCTTCTCCAGCACTACAATTCAAAAGTGTGGATTCTGTAGCACTCAGCTTTCCTTAGAGTCCAACTCTCACAGCCACACTGTTACAAGTTTGTGACATTCCAATTGTCCTGTAGTTTTGGTCAATAAGCAGGAGGAAATTGAGACCCACAGAGATGATACCACTTGCTCAAGGTCACAAAGATGCAGTCAGTATTTTATCCCAAGTCCTTTGACTCCAAATCTAGCACTTTCAGCTATAGCTCTACTTAGAAAATCAAATCAAAGATAAAGCTCTGTATCCAGTTTACTTCATCAGCAATCCATAATCCACTCTATCACTGGTGCTTTCCTTGAAATAAACAAAGGAAAATTCACAATGAATTTTCAGAGAAAGTACAAAACTTCTTGAAATTGCTGTCACATCTATGTCAATATCAGACACAGGAAAATGTTTTTCTACCTTAAAACACAGGCACCATACTTAAGGAAAACAATAAATGTGGAATTGTATAATGTTGTATAGGTTTTGTCAACAGAGAACAAAACGTGATATCTACCCTAGATTTTAACACCAAAGTTATTGACTGTTTTGCAAAGTAGAAGAATGATGGATTTTTTTAAAAAGATGTTATCAGACACCAGACAAAGGGTTTTCTTGTAAAAGTGAATAGAATACAAGTAATTACATATTTATAAACAAGATCATTTTACTCCGGTTTCCAATAAATAACTAAGTGTTCTCTTTTATCTTCTTGGCATTATCTCGATATTGAATAATCTATTGTATTTTTGAGAGATTGAGTTGGCAATAATAGCAAAACAGATGACCTTTGGATTGAGAAGAACTATATTCAAAATCCACCCGTGCTACCTACTGTCTGTATAGCCATGGGCAGGTCATTTAAACTTCTAGATGTCACAAGCAGCTGTAATTGCTGATGTATATTGGGAAGAGAGTCTTTACACCAGAGACTCCTTCTGATATATAGATATAGATATAAATATAGATATAGATAGATATATAATACCTGTATTACAATTTTTTCTGGGAATTCTCCAACTGGCTGGGGGGGGGAGGATTATGACAAAAATTGTGTTTATTCAATTTATGCCAGAGTATCCAATTTCCTTCAAAATGTAAATGATATATTTTTATTCAGCAAATTAGGATGTAAGTGTAAATGAGGTGATAGAAACATTGGGGTGTCATAGTAAAGGGTATTGGACTTGGAATCTGAGTTCAAATACCACCTCAGATACTTACTAGATGTGTGACCCTGAGCTTAACCACTTAACCACTTAACCACTCAGTGACTCAGTTTTCTCATTTGTTAAATGGGCATAATAATAACCTATTTCACAGAATTATTATGAGGTTCCAATGAAATGACATATAAGTTTGTACAAATTTCAGAGCCTTATATAAATGCTAGTGATGATGATAATGATAACAGTTCAAGCATCATGGGTTTCTTGATCATAAAGGTCTATCTATTTTTAGGGATAAAGACCAGATCTGTGATTCAGTACAGAGTATTCCAGAGTGAGAAAGTCTTTCACCTCTGCTATATGTAATCTTAGAGATCTGCCTAATACACTAAGAAGTTAAGAGACTTGCTCAGAGTCTTACAACCAGGATGTGTGTCAGAGGTGGAAATTGTTTTTGCTCCAAAACTAGCTTTCTATTCATCTAAGTCAAACTTTCTCTCTGTTGTTAGATAATTTTACAATATTTTATTACAAAGTTGTAAGAAAACAGGTCACTTTCAGTCAGTTTTGTGGCAATGCTACTCAGTCAATTTAGTCGAGGTCAGCAGGAAGTGTCTATGAAATGATCCTAAATTTAATCACATAAGTAACATGCCTTGCATACAATTCCCTTTATATTAGGAAGAGACTTCATGAAGTGTCATTTCCTTCCTCCTCTCTGCATTCAGTGATGTAATAAAACTAGAACCATAATTCTGGTTGTAGATAAAATTTTGTCCCAGTATTTTCCTTTGGTTTATCATACAACTGGAAAGTACTTGACCCTAAGATAAGCAGCAAATAATTTATTTTCAAAATAAAGTTTGAATTTGTAGTCAATTTTTACTTTCCATATTGTTCTTTGAGTAGGGGGAGGAGAGAAAAGAAATTTTAGACTTTGTGGAAGAGCAGTAACCAGAAATTTTGTGCCTGTGAGAAAAATGAAAGAAAAACATTCAAGTGATTGGGCAGAGGAAAGAGTAGTAGGGACACAGAGGTCATGAGAATGGAGTAAAGTGTGGTGGAGGTGGGTTGAGTTAAGGAGGGAGATCTGGTACCTTTCTATGTCAAAAGGTGATTCTTACTAAGTAGATACTAAGTTCCATTATTTCTGTAAATGACTTGCAAGTGCTGAAAATAACCTGTTATTAAGTATAGTAAGTTAAATATTTTTTTAAGTACATCCCAAGTAAAACCTCCAGTTTTCTTGTGCCAATTTTTTTTTTACTTTTTTACATTCGTGTCAGAATATAAAGTAGCATTTGTCCATCCATTTGGTCTCTCTTATCTTTGCTTATGACTATCAAAGATTTGGTCTTTAGGCTGAAGATTGAAACCAGAGACAACATCTGTTAGAAGATGGCAGGCAGTTAAAATAGCAGCAAAGTAGCCATGAAGTTTTAAAGAAACCCAGGACATCTAAAGACACGCTGAGCTTCTTCAAAGCTTCTTGACATGTCAGTCGGGAAAAAATACCTATGTAGTCATCATTGATTCCATGATATCTATGTCCTGCTGTCAATGCTCAATAAATGTTAAGTAATAGTAGAAATAGTGATATACTATGAATAATGAATTATACAGTTGATCTGTCTGTCAGACTGGCTTAAAAATCAATAAAGAAATCAATGAAAAAGTAAAGACAAATTATAAAGGCTTTAAATTTGGTAATTTTTTTTCATCCATCTTTTTCTGTCTAATCCCAGAATTACTGAAATTCTTGGTGTTTTCCCTCATTTCCCAAATAATAGAATTTTACAGTACTTTTAGTTATCAGTTAGATTATATTATAATGACTTCAAAAGGACATAATTTTAGAAAAAGTATGTGCTAGAAAATATTCATTTAGCATGACCTATTATTCCTTTTCTTAAAATATTTTAGCTACACTATTGGTAGAGTAAGCTGATCTAGCCATTCTGGAGAGCAATTTGAAACTATGCCAAAGTGCTATAAAAAATGTGCATGCCCTTTGATCCAGCAATAACACTGCTAGATGTATATCCCAAAGAGATCCCAAAAAAGAAAAAAAAGACCTATTTGTTCAAAAATATTTATAGTAGATCTTTTTTTTGTGGCAACTAAGAATTAAACATTGAAGGGATACCTATTACTTGGGAACTGGCTAAACAAGCTGTTTTATATGATTATAATGGAATATCAGTGTGATATAAGAATCGAGGAGCAGGCAGATTTCGGATAAACTTGGAAACATTTACATGAACTGATGCATAATGAAATGAACAGAACCAGGAGAACATTGTATATATATTAACTGCAATATTATTCAATGAAGAATTGTGAATGATTTAGCTATTCTCAGCAATACAATTTTCCAGAGAAAGAACTTACATATTGTTTGAATACAGACAGAAGCATGCTATTCTTGACTTTATTTCATTCTTTTTCTTTTCTTTGAGTTTTCTTACACAAAATGACCAATATGGAAATGTTTTATTAATTGTGTAAGTATAACCTATATCTGATTGTTTATTGTCAGGGAGGAGGGAAGGAGAGGAATGGAGAAATAGAATTTGAAACTCAAAACTTTTTGAAAAATGTTTTAAAATTGTTTTTATATGTAATTAGGAGGAAAGTGAAAATATATTTAAATGTATATATTTTCATTGAAGGAGGCCTTATATTGACATTTTAAAGTAATCATGTGAATATCTGAGTTTTCTTAGACTTTTGTAATATACTAAACCTTACCTGTTAACTTTTAATTCTTGCATATTAATTCTGAGATTATTAAATGTAATAGATAGATTCTGATTTTCATAAAAGAATAGATTTTTAAATACAGAGTTTAATGATATTTTTGATTGTATATCACTTAGATTTCCCTTGTATCTTTTCCCTTCTTTCATAACAATTTTATGTTCACTTTGCTCTGTGGGTCTAATAAATCTGGGCAATTTTTTTCAATGATTTCTCTAACTATCCAGTCCCTTTTTATAATCAAGATTTTTAAATTTTAATTTCTTGATTTGTTTTCCAAGTCAGTGTTTTACCATGAGATCCCTTGTATTTATATTTTTTCCACTAGTTTAACTTCTTACTGTTTTGTGGAACAATTAACTTCTGTTTGATCCATTCTAATTTTCAGGGAGTGCATTACTTGAGCAGAGTTTTGTATATAGTCTGTCAATCTATTAAATCCATTTCCAAGTCTCTCAAACATTACTCTTTACTTTTCCAATCCTTTCTTCTATTACTCTCATTTCATTTATATCATTTTTCCCATTTTATAGAAATTCTAATGATCTTGTAAGCAAGCTGTATGGGTGTTGTTTTTGTTTGTTTGTTTGTTTTGGTTTTTTGAGTCTTTACTTATAGGTGTTTGGAATTTTTCTTTTCTGAGTTTGTGTCCTAGACATCTGTGGCATCACAATAATTCCCCCTCTCTCTCTCTTTTTCTCTCTCCCTTCTCTCTCTCTCTCTCTCTCTCTCTCTCTCTCTCTCTCTCTCTCTCTCTCTCTCTCTCTCTCTCCTCTCTCTCTCTTTCTCTCTCTCTCTCTGTCTGTCTCTGTCTTTGTCTGTCTGTCTGTCTGTCTGTCTGTCTGTCTCTCTCTCTCTCTCTCTCTCTCTCTCTCTGTGTCTCTCTCTGTCTCTCTCTCTCTCTTTCTCTCTCTCTGTCTCTGTCTCTCTTTGTCTCTTTGTCTCTCTCTCTCTGTGTGTCTTTTTCTCTCTGTCTTTCTCTTCCTTTCCATCTTGCTCTCTCTCTCTCCCGTTCTCTCTTCCTCCACATTATGTGGGTGAAATATTGCATTATGAATTATTATGTAATTATGTATGAATTATATATTATATTATGAATAAAATATATACATATGTTTATTAATTTTTCTAATCATCTACTTTGGGTAACTCAGCATTGCTGAACTAGTTGGGCTGATTCTATGATCCCTGTGATCCCTTTTCCTGACACTTTCCCTCTTCTCACCTTGCTTGGATAAGTGAAGTACAGGAACTGCTCCAGGCAAGTCTCTTTCAGAATTTTGAGCACTGAGTCCAAATTTTCATTCTCTAGGAGACATTTTGCTATAACCATGGATAAGGGATGAATTCAAGATCTTATGTGAGCATCCTTTCACTACTGACCTACTTAAAAGCTCTGGATGCTAAACCAGTGAACTTCATCCCTCTTTAGCTGACTTAGAGTTAGAAATTCATTTTAAACTTCTGTTGCATTTCTGATTGGAACACCTTTTGAGGACTTTGCAACAACATCAAGAAAAAAAAAATGCAATAATTATGTGGAGACTGGTGATTGAAATGAGTCTCACTCCCAAGCTGTTCTATGGAACAAAAATGAAAATATCTTTATTATGTAAAGCTATGAACAGCAACAACAAAAGTCCTGGATTTTGTTCAATATTATAATTAGCACAAAATCTTATCTCCCTTCAGTTAATGTTTAGTACCCTGGGAGGCAGAAGGTTCAGTTGAATGGAATTAAAGAGGGAAGTATCTAAAAGAAAGAAGAAAGTGGATTCAAAAGGGGCAGTAAGATATGGAAAAGGGTTTTATTAGCCTTGGTATTTTTTTCATTTGTTTTGAAGGGAAAGCAAATCTTTTTATGTTTACAAGAGGAAGACAAGAAACAAGGGAGGAGCTAGATGATAAGAGAATAAAGTTTAGACTAATAAAGATAGAATTATGTGGCTGACAGAAATGTGCTAATGGTATTCAGAAAAGGATGGTGTCCTGGACAAGTGCCAGGTAATCTTGACGTTGAAGTTAATGCATTAATCATGGTCTAATGAGCAAAGAAAAAAAGGGACCATTTGTCCAGAAATTGTGGACTTAGGGTAGACTTAAACCTAATGGAGCCACTATAAAATAGCATTGTACTATCCTTGTTTGTGATAATTTGGGGAAGAAATGGTGCCAGGAGGCTGAAGCGGAAGCAATAGTTAGATTTCAGTTCAATGTAAGACTTCAATATAAGATTTTTCTAGAATTCCAAACTGTAACATAATTGTATGGGCTGCCTCAGGAGCCCGAGCAAGAGTTTCCCTTCTCTGGTCAAGGCTAAATAATTCTCCTTCAGGATGTTGTACAGAGAATTCCTAGATGAGAAAGAAAACCAAATGAGCCTTAGGGCTTCCTCTAGTTCTGAAATTCATTGTTCTAAGTGTGGGGTACAGACCAGAAGAAATCAGGGAAGATTCATGTAAGTGGAAGCTTTAGAAGGGCTTTAAAGAATGAATAAAAATTCTATTAGAAGAGAAAGAAATGAAAGGGTCTTTCAGGCATAGGAAACAAAGTGAAGGCAGAGAAGTGCTGCTTATCTTCTGGAGGCCTTATGCTCAGTACAAAGGAGAGGAATACTGATAAGCTTTGCAGATGATCCAAAGCTGGATGGATAACTAACACTTTGGATGGCAGAATCAGAATTTAAAGTTTGACAGAGTAGGACAATGGACCAAATAAAATAAGATAATTTAATGAAGTAAATATAAAGTACTTATTTCACAAAAGAATGAAAAGCAATGGAAGGAAAAATAAGTCTGCAGAAAACTTGGTATGGAAACTAGCTAAAGCATTTCAGTCCAAGAGCCCTTAGAGATGAAATTGAAAAAACAACAAATAGGCCAAAGAGAAAATTGTTTGCCTGCATTTACTAAAATGTTCTATCTTCATCATGATGACAGTAGAATTACCATATTTGGATGATCACACTTTATCTTGTTTCCTCTCTATTGTAGCTCTTCTCTCACTATGCCTCTGATCCAAAATTTTTAGTTTTTCTTCTTCTTTTAATTCCCCCTTCATATGAAGAAGTGGAAATGGCACTTGAGAAGTGGAAGTCAGAAAGAATAACTGAACCAGATCACATAAACAAGGAAGAAATCTGAGACACAATTTTTAAAAGCAATAGGGGATAAATTCTCAAGATATCTGCAAGAATGGAACATACCAAACAAATAGAAAAAAATCTTGGATGGTATTATTACCTAAAAAAACTGCAATCAAGGGGGCATGAGAAACTATTGACCCATAGGCCAAGTTTTTCATCTCTATAAAATCTTTATGAGAGTGAGTGACATATGAATCAAGGATACTCCTAGAAAATATAACATGTGAACAGGCAGGCCTCTACAAACAATTTTCTAGAGCAAACTACATCTTCACAGTTACATAATTGACTTAAAAGTGTAGAGAAATCGAGATAATGCTAGGTTCATTAATTGTTGATTACAAAAAAAAAATTTGACTTGGTAGAGCAAAAAAGAACCTTGAGGGCTCTCCTCCAACAAGGTATCTCCCATGTAAATATATTATTTTTAAAATGAGTTCATGATAAATTCAATCTTAGAAATAACTTTACTTTTGATAAAGATGAAGTAAAACATGAAAATAGAAAGGTGCTGTATTCCAGCCTCATGGAGGGTTTCTTATGCATTGTTCAAATGGAAAGCAGTTTCCCTATAGGTGATAAAGTCCTACAAATCCAACTTTGTAAATAATATTGTGCCAATTGTGTCAAGCCACAGAATTCTCTGAGTCTTTACTGATGAGATCCACCCATGAGCACTCAAAAATCAGCAGCTTAGCAATGTATACAAAAAGCCAAATGGATGAAAAATCTTTATTATTCACACAGTGACATGTATTTGGATAGGATGTTCAAGGTGTTAGTATATAATTATATGTATTATTAGGAGGCACAGCTGATGAAGAACAGACCAGGCACAGTTATAAATCAGTGGAAGAGAATGCTCCAGGTAAATTATACACTTATAATGATCCTTAAACCCATAGCATCTTAGGGGTCCTATATGACTGCAATTAATGGAAAAAACACAATCTTTGTAGAAACCAAATTGGGATGGTACAAAAGGCACATGATGGGAATATTTGGACATATAATGGACTTGTAGGAAATTTGGAAATATAAATTTGTGAGATTCAAAATTTGGATGATGCAGGAAAAAAGCAATGGACATTATTGCCTAAAAGTAAAGACAAGGAAACAAAATAAGCATTAATATAGTGCTTGCTATGTGTTTTCTACAAATATTATCTTATTTGATACTCACAATAACCCTGATATGTAAGTACTATTATTATATCAATTTTGAGTTGAGGAAATTGAAGCAAATAAAGGTTAAAAGATTTGCTCAGAGTTCCCAATCTAGTATGTATCTGAGGCCACATTTGAACTCAGGTCCTCTTGACCCCAGGCTCAGTGATCTGTCTACTGCACCATTTGACAAAAGATGAATAAGGTGAAGTATTATAGGGGCTATTACATAGTCAAATGATAAATTTGAGCATAAAGGATACAGTCCATGAAATTCATAAACAGAAAAAGAAATGAGCTAATTATGGAATTTTTAAATGTCACATGATCAATAATTAAGATGGAAAAAAAGAAGTTGCCATATTGACTCCATGGCTCTGAAGATTTGAAAAACTGATATAACTATATTATCCTATTCAAGAAACTTATTTTAGAGATTCCTTTAAAAACTTGTTTAACATTCCATTCTATTCTGAATTTTTTGAAATCTCTACTTATTTCTGCTATAACCCAAAAGACCAGAAACTAAAACAAAATCCCTAAATCATTTGGGAGATTATCCTAACCCCAATAAAAAAAATACACACACATCTGTGAGCCTTTTATTTGCTTGGCAATATTCCTGATATATTCCTAAAAGGGCCTTATCCTAAGATGGAAAAACTCTTCTGGAGTTCATATAGACCTAGAATATACCCTAGTGGCTATTCCTTAAGGAAGGTTAATACCTATGAAGAAGCCAAAGTTCTCAAAGTGAAGATCCAGAAAAAGAAAGTACAGTTCCTCTTCTCTTCACCAATTAAAGCACTGAGAATTGACATTGAGAAGGAGATATTAGAGAGTAAATCAAAAGGAAAACATATTTTTAAAATACAATGGATGTTGCCTCTATCCACAGATACAGGGTTTGATATATAAGCATACAATTAAATTAACTGGAAAATATCCCCTTAGCAAACTGAACTAGCAGGGGTCCAAAGGCAACCACACATCCCCTGTTAGAACTGACTAGAAGTAGGAACCTTATAAGTATCACTGAATACAAGTAGAACTAAGGACATTAAGTTTTTGTATTGTGCTTTCAGGCTAAGGGGAAGGGTAATATTGTGTTGCTACCATGAAAATCTCTGTAGTGGAAGGTTTGGTCATCCTGCTCCTCTTGGTGGAGCCTGACACAATTTTACCTATCATCCAGCTATAGTAAACTAGACTTTGACCACAACTGCTTACATTAAAAATATCTGAGAGTTGGAAGTATATCACAAGTCTGATATGAATCAATAGTGGGACAATATAACAACCACCACAAAAACTAAAGACATCTTGAGAGGCGTCTCATCCAGAAAAGGGGAGAAATATGATTGTTTCATTGCCCAGGTCAGTCACATTGGAAGCATCTTATGAAGTTGTGAGCACCACATTTTAGGAAGGACACGGATGACTTAGAGCATTTGCTGAGGGAGTTGACCAGGATAATGAGAGGGCTGTGACTGTGCCATTCAAAGATTGGCCAAAGGAATGGGGAATGTTTTGCCTGGAGAAGAGCAGACTTCTGGAGATATGACAGCTGTTTTAAAGAATAAGCATTGGTATATGGAAGAGAAATGGGTTTTGAGGCTGAAGAAGAACAGGAATAATAGATAGAATTTAAGAGCAGCAAATTTTAATTCCATGTAAGGAAAAATATAAGCAGCTAAGTGGTACAGTGGATTGAATGTACTGCCTAGAGTCAAGAAGACCTGAATTCAAGTCTAACTTCAGACACTAGCTGTGTAACCCTGGGCAAGTCACTTAACCTTATTTATCTCACTTTCTTCATCTCTAAAATGAGCTGGAAAATAA
Source organism: Sminthopsis crassicaudata (assembly GCF_048593235.1). Classification (NCBI taxonomy): domain Eukaryota; kingdom Metazoa; phylum Chordata; class Mammalia; order Dasyuromorphia; family Dasyuridae; genus Sminthopsis; species Sminthopsis crassicaudata. The sequence continues at coordinate 335,171,600 of NC_133617.1, read as the reverse complement.
CATACATACTTAATAGACACAGAAATCTATCTTATACTGCAGGAAAATAGGAGGAGAATAGGATACAGGAAGGGAGACAGTGATAAAAGAGAGAGTATATTGGGGGAGGGAGTGGTCAGTAGCAAAACATTTTTGAGGAGGGATTGGGTGAAAGGAGAGAGAGAATAAATGGGGGGGATAAATAGTTAGCAACAGGAATTGTAAAAAAGAATTTTAAAGCAAGATTCTCTGATAAGGCCTGATTTCACAACATAGAAGATTTATAAATAAAAAAGTCATTCACCAATTAATAAATGATCAAAAGATATGGTTTGTGCCCCAAAATTCATGCATATTATTTGATTTAAAAACACCATTACTAGACATAATACCAAAAGAGATTTAAAATAAAAAAGGAAAATTACTTATATGTACAAAAAATATCCATAGCAAAGTGTGCTATGTGTTTGTGATGGAATGTTACTGTTCTATGGGTAATGATGAGCGGGATGCTCTCAGAAAAAATAATCCTGGAAAGTCCTTCATGAATTCAAGCAAGCAACATGAAATGTATTGTATACAAAGTAATAACAATGTTCTAGGATGACTATCTGTAAATGACTATTCTCAGCAGTATAATGTCCATGACTAGTACCAGACACATACCTCCAATGTTCTGGGATTACTAGCTGTAAATAACTACTATTCTCAGCAGTACAATGATCCATGACTACTCTAAAGGACTTACGATGAAAAATCCTATCTATATCCAGAGAAAAAACTGATTGTATCTGAATACAGATTGAAGCGTTTTCTCTCTCTCTCTCTCTCTCTCTCTCTCTCTCTCTCTCTCTCTCTCTCTCTCTCTCTGTGTGTGTGTGTGTGTGTGTGTGTGTGTGTGTGTGTGTTTGTGTATCTCTGTCTCTCTCTCTCTCTGTCTCTCTCTTTTTTAAATTTTTTATTTATCTTGAAGATTTTTATTTTCAATAGAATGGGACTTCTATGTTCTCTTTTACAACATGACTTTTATGGAAATTGCATAACTTCACATGTGATTTCTTAATTGTGGATGGGTATAAGTAGAGAACCTAAAACTCAAAAAACTTTTAAAAACAAATGTTTAAAAAAGTTTGTTTTAAATATAACTTGGTGAAAATTTTAAATAAATAAATAAAAATAAAAGGTATTTACAAAAAATTTATTTTAAAGCAAAAAAATAAATAAATAAAATGAGCATGAGAAGGAAATGACCAACTATTCCAATAGCAAGAACACCTCAAATGGAGTCCTGAAGAGTCAAACACACTTAAAGAACAATAACACACACACAAAAAAGTAAAATAATGTCTCAATGATTCTGGTTTTCTTCTCACTAAAGATCCTCCATCAAAGTCTAGATTACCACTTTTAGAATGTTGTAAAAGAGGTACGTATAGATTACATGGCCTCTGAGATTGTATTCAACTCTGAGATTCTGCAAAGTAATTTGTCCAAGATCACACGTTTCCAATAGTAGAGGCAGGATTTAAATTCAGGTTCTAGGACTCCTAATTTAGAGAAGGAGCAAAAGAAGGAGTAGAGGAGGAGGAGGAAGAAGAGGAGGAATCAGAAGAGGAGGAGGAGGAGGAAAAGAATGAGGAAGAAGAGGAGAAGGAGGAAGAAGGGGAACAGGAGAAAGAAGAAGAGGAAGAGGAGGAGGAAGAGCAGGAGAAGATGATGGTGTAGTAGTACTAGTACTAGTACTAGTAGCAGTAGTAATAGTTGTGGTTATGGTTATAATGTTACTACTACTTATTGTTCTTCCTGCTTCACCTAATTGATATTGTTCTTTCCCTCTCCCTTTACAGATCCAATTCTTAATTTGTACTGTTTATATGGCATTTATCCCATATACTTTATATTTATTTATGAATTTTAGAACACAGAGATTGTCCCCTATACATGATATACACGTGTATCACACATGCATAAACATGCACATATATACAACACATATACAATGCTTAATACATAAGTGCTCAAAAATTATTTGCTCAATGAATGACTTAATAGCAAATTGAGATTATGTTTGGGCAAGCTGCTAATTAAAGAACTAACACAGGAGGTTTTACAAAGGAACATTTATATAATCACAAATATATAAATTTATTCCCTCAACATGTGGGAAGCAAAATCTTCCTCTCTCCTATCCCCACCTCAGTCTCTGGGGAGGGAAGGGAAGAAGATTAGGTTCATAATTTACCTCAGTTCCCATAGAGTACAATCCTAGGTCCAAGTCCAAACTGTTCCAGCCCTTCACCTTTCCCCTGGGGAAAGGAGTAGAATCCCAGACATCCTAGTTTCTCAGACTTTTCAAACCAGCTGACTACCTGCACCACCTTGCTTGCAATCATAATTCAAATGCCCATGACTAGAACTCCCAATCCCCTAAGGATCACTTTTGGCACCTGAAACAGAAGACAACCCAGAACAGAAACAAATAGCCCCAAGTCCATTTCTCAGAGTAGGGTAAAAGAGAGAGCAAAAGAAAGATTTTCCTTCCTCTTTCAATGGGGCAATCCAGATATGCTTACAGGTCTCTCAAAGTCTGCTCCATGATAGAACTGGCCATATTTTGAGAAACCCAGGTACAAACAATGAGAATTTCATAGCTTAGTAGAGACAACATTAGCATCCTTTTCTTATAGTCTACTACAAAGGATTACAAGGACACAAATAAAGTATATTTTCTTAAATGATACTGACTGATGATAGATAAGCACTATGGAAACATGAATTATAAAATGCCAAAATTGGATGATTTATAAGGAAAAGAATGGACATTATGGTTTAAAAGGAAGGACAAGAAAAGGGAATAAACATTTATATAGTACCTATTATGTGCCAGGCACTATACTTTATAAGCAATTTTACAAATATTATTTTATTTTAATATTTGGAAAATACTTAGCACAATGCCTGGCACAGAAGAGGTATTATATAAATGTTGTTTACTTTATTTCCCTTCCCTCCTGTAAACTATTATATAAAGAAAAAACTTACTAGTTTTAACTCTAAGATATTTTACTCTGATTCCATTTACCTGAAATAAATATCAAGATTCTCTAAAAGATAACAAGAAATAGTATCACATTTTATCCTCACAGCTACCATAGGAAATAGGTACCATTACTATCCCCATTTTCCAGTTGAAGAAAACTGAGGCAAATAGAGGTTATATGTCTTGTTCAGGATCACACAGATGGTAAGAGTCCAAGACCAGTTTTGAATTCAGGTCTTTCCAACTCTTGACCTGGCTCTCTATTCACTGTACCACTATCATGCATTAGATTGAAGAAGCCCAAATTTTAAAATTTACTTGCAAAGTGATACAGGTAAGAGTATATGTAAGTGTAATAATTTATATGTAACCGAAATATTAGCATTAATTATCACCATCATCATGTTTGGTAAAAATTACTACAACTTATTGCCCTTCCTGTTTCATCTAATTGATAGTGTTCTTTCTCTTTCCCTTCACTGCTACAATCCTTAATTTTTACTGTTTAAATGGCATTTCATCCCATATACTTTATATTTATTCATGAATTCCTGGAATACAAGGATTGTCCCCTATACATGTTTGTATCATACATACACAAATATGCACAGTGTATATACAAACACATATACAGTGCTTAGTACCTAAGTGCTCAAAAATTATTTGCTCAATGAATGATTAAATAGAAAATTGAGTTTAGACTACTCTTGGTAGTCACTGACTTCAAAACCAAGAATTCCCTAAAGAACGAGGAATCATTTCCTGGGGAAAGAAATGAGAAGGAAATGAGGAGAAAGTATTTCAAATGACACATGAAGTTCAGATAAAGAGACCAAAACAAATGTTTCATATGTTAGAGTGGGGTTGAGGATAGTGTTTCATTCTGCAATCAATTACCATAAGGAAAAAGTTCACAAATGGAAGCAATAGAGTATAGATAAAGTAGCAAACCAATATAAGATAAATGTAATTAGATGAGATTTATATGAAAAGAGAAGACAATTTTCAATTATGTATGAGAGATCTGAAGAACTCTTAAGAAAGAAATATAAATGCAGAAAAAAACAACAGTATAATACTTTTAAGTTTTATAGGATCTGGTAGTTATACAGCAAGTAGTCTCAGATGCACATGGATGATAATAGATCAGAAATGATAGAATTCTTCTATCAGTTATCCAAGATAAACTTAAGAAATAATAATGATAATTAGGTTAATTATGAAGATGAATGGAGGGGTACAATTTATTCTCATCGGCAGGCAGACTTTTTTCTGCCCTTTTGTAACTAAAAACATCATCATCAAAGGTCTCTCTAGGCCTGTTTCTTCATCTATAAAGTAAATGGCTTAGCCTGTATAGTAACCTGTAAGATCATGTTCTCCTGTGGATACAAAGGAAATATTTTCTCTCATTTATGTTGTCCTTCTATCTAAATGTCTTTTGCTTTGAACTAATATGTCCTATGGCTGTCTGATAAAAGAAATATGTCAGTGGGGGCATAATGCTTCTTGAAACCTAGGCAGCATCTAGGATTAGATATGTAGTATGTGTCAATGGGGTCCCAGTTGTTATGCTTGAGGTAAAATTGTCCCCATAATGAGGACCCAGGAGGCAGTTTCAAAGGGCTAAGATAAGTGACTATAAAGTGCTTTACACTAAGAAACTCTGAGAAGAAGAGGAGCTGATAGTCTTCACAATTAAGAATCTCACATAGAGCCAAGAGAACATTGTATACAGTGACAACAAATTTCAGTGATGATCAACTCTGATGATGTGGCTCTTTCCCACAATGAAGTGATTCAGATCAATGCATTGGTCTCTGATGGAGAGAGCCATCTTTATCCAGAAAGAGGACTAAGGGGACTGAATGTGGATCACAATATAGTATTTCTACCTTTTCTGTTGTTGCTTACTTGCTTTATTTTTTTTTCTTTCTCATTTTTTCCCTTTTCCATCTGATTTTTCTTGTGCAGCATGATAAATGTGGAAATAAATATAGAAGAATTGCATAAGTTTAGCATATATTGGATTCCTTGTTGTCTAGGACAGGGAGGTGGGGGAAAGGGAAGGAAAAAACCAGTTTTGCAAAGGTAAAAACTATCTTTGTATGTATTTTGAAAATTAAAATCTATTATTAATTTTCAAAATTTCATTGAAAAGATAATATTTACATGAAAAAATTGAAGAAAAATGTAAAAAAGCAGATATCAAGTGTTAAGTTGAACACAATCAAGAATCCTGATTGCATGGTATATAAGTAGGCATGGTCAGGCTGGAGTAACTGGATGTAAATGCATTTGTTGAGGGAAAGCTTAAAGGGAGAGGGAAAACTGGCTATTTTTTAAGGGCTGGGTAAGATTTACATAGGTAAGGCAAAGTAGGAACCATAATTTTTATTTAATCCTAGGAAGAAAAGTATAGGGCAGTAAATCATATAATATCCCTAAGTACTGATTCATTGTCTCTTCAATATTTTTTTACATTTGTTCATCTACCAGCAATTACTTATAGAACCAATTACATGTGAGGCTGAGTGCTAGGGTTATAGGAAATGCAGGGAATTATGAGATGCTGTTCTTACACTCAATGGATTTGCAAGTGAACTCAATAAGACATAAACATGTGAAAAATCAAATGATTAGAAGAATTAAAATAAAAGTTTGATGTGATTGAATACTATTGTGCAATAAAAAATAATGAGGAAAATATCAGAAAATCTAGAAAGACTTGTACAGAATGATACAAAGTAAAATGAGTAGAACCAGTAAAACATTGTACACAGTATCAGCAACATTGTGTGATGTCTTATCTCTTCTCAGAAACACAATTATCCAAGTACAAAGGACTCATGGAAAATGCTAGCCACATGCAGATAAAGAATCAACAGACTCTAAACTAGATCAAAAGATATTTTTTCACTTCCTTTATTTTGTTCATGGTTTTTTTTTTTTCCTTTTGAACTATTTCTTCTTTCACAACTGTGACTAATGTGGAATTTGAGTTGGATTTTGAATGTAAGTTACAGAAGAATGAGGGCCTACTATGTAAAGGGTAAAAAAGACAAAGGAAAGAAAGCCTGAAGATCAATTGAGGGGCCAAATTATAGTGGGTCTTGATATAAAAAAGCACTGAATCACAGAACTTTGCTTATCATTGATGTCAATTCTACTGCAGTTGCTCTTGATCACAAATGATGATTTATTTAATTCAATGAGCAATTTTTAAATATCTACTACCTGCAATGAATTCATTACTTGTGTTGAAATCAACTCATTCTTCTATTCCCCCAAAATAGTCCACTGGAGCCCTAACTTTTCTAATGGCTGAGAACTTGTGATATCAACATTTGAGTACATTTTCCATATAAGATGGAATAAATGATCAATTCTTCTAACTAGTAATCCTGCCCTTTTCTGATTCTTCTGGCCACCCTGACTCTCCCAACCCCATATTTTATTTTCTCACAATAATCACAAATATGAATGTCCTGAAAATCTCCATCCTAGGGACTTTTGCTGCTCTGTCTCTCTAATATCCATGGGAAGGTCTATAAGGTCTATTCAGCTTCATTTGTAGGTAAATGACTCCTAAATTTATACCCACAATCTTCTCTCGCTCTAGCTCTTTCTCTTTCAAAATCTTGAAATCCCTTTTTGCAATTAGAAGATAAACTCTTTGAGAGTAGGGAGTGTGACTTCTATTTCTTCTGTATCCCTTCTCAATGCTGAGCCCAGTGGCTTTCACACCAAAGGCATTAATCTCATACTGTTGACTGACTGGGAGTCATGTGATCTAAGTGTTGCCTTTGGAATAAGGCTCAAACTTGATCACCTGGAAGATCTCTTTTAACTCCAGAATTCAATGACTTTATTTCAGCTCCAATCTGAAAGGCAGAATAGTAGTAATTATACTTAGGGACTTGACATTATAACTGTTGGCAGTTAGTGAAGGTACAAATATCCAGCTCACATAATGAATTCATTGTGAATTCAGCTCAAAGGCATTTGGGGGGAGAGGTAGAGCAGGCAATCATTCACTGAGTGTAAACACCTGCCAACATTCCATGGGCAGATGTTCTCCATTGTAAAGGAGTATGTTGGCCTGTTCTGGAACTGATGCCAAACAGAAGGTCCTCTTGGCAGGCACATTAGCCCTCACAGTGCTCTGCAGATTACTCCTCTGAACCATCTTAGATTGGCAAATGTGCCTTATAGAAATTGGCTTACCACCTACATCACAGGCCTCCTGCCAGCCAAACAGATGGGCACAAGTGTAAGTACGTCAACTAACTACCATGCGCATCAGGCTGGAGTATTTAAAGTAGGATTTGTCTCCAGCTCATAGTGAAGCCAGAGGATCACCACTGTCAAAACATGAGGACACATCAGAAGTTTATGTGTTGAATTAAAAAGGAGCCCCTCTTAGAATTCTAACTTCTGGGCATGTATGAGCTTTGGAATCTGCTAATTAAAAAGCACCAGAAGATGGGGAGGAATTTGAAAGAAAATCCTCTCCTCTCTTTCACAGCTTTTGGCTGGAGACAGCCATCTAGCACCTGGGAAGCTTGCTTTCTGTATCCTGGTAGAGTTGAGATTTAATGTCTTGTCCTCAAGCAGAAGCCAAATCCACAACCTGAGACTTCCATGAGTGAGGAAAGTCAATGGGATAAAAAGTATGTTTTCTCTCCATGCCAGAAGGGCATGGATAAAAGCTCATACACTTGAGTGAGTCAAAGTTAAAAACTAAGGTTATCATCCCATCAGAACAGTGAATCTAGCAACCATGTCACATAAACCTCAGTCTAGGAGAATAATATCTTCACCTTCCTGGCTCAGAATATTGAGAATCTCTGGTTGCTTCAGAATTAACCACTGAAAATTTAGACTGCTGCCTTAGACTTCTGGCTGCCATGCTGGAACTAAGCATTTCAGGAAGCAATCTGAGAAACCAAGAAATGGCCTTTTGTATTTCAAAACCTTTACATCAACAGAAGGAATAATATGGACTCTGTCTTATTTCATCTTTAATTTTGACCACTTTACAACTTTAAGAAGTTTATGGGATGGGGGAGATTCTGGGGGGAGCAAGTGGTAAATTTCAAGCACTCCCAATTTCACCCACAAATAGAACAAATTTGCGTCTCAGGGAGAATATAAAACCAAGAAGATTTGGACAGAACAGGAGTCCTCTCAATACAATCCAACAAGATCTAAAGAAAGACTCCAGACTAGGATTAACCTACCTGAAGTGCAAACACTCTAAACTCCACAGAAACTTCAAATGGGGACCCCTCAGGCAATCTGGTTGTGGGTTGAGCCTCCATAGTTACAATAAAGACTTTCACTCCTAGACTGTTTATCCAGTGGGATTTAAGTCTAGAAAAACAGAAACTCAGCTGATTGGGAATGCCAGACTCAGCTATTCTATTGAGACATGGTCCTGAGCAAAAAGGAACAAGTACCTGGTAAGGGTAGAAGCAATGGGACAGAGACACTGCTGGCTGTAGGCACCTGCAGGAAGGTGAAGTTCTTGGTTTAAAGTTCCTGGTGAGAGGGGAGAGCTGTAAAGAAACTTGAGGCACCATCTTCCACCCCATAATTAAAATTGCTCACACTTATACCTCTTATTTTAAAAAATGAATTGGCAAAGAAGAAAGAACCCCACTATTGAAACATATTATGAGAACAGGGAAGATTGGGGTTCATCTTCAGAGAAGGATACTTTAGTAAAAAAAAAAAAAGTTTCTACCTCAAGGGGTAACGTGAAATGGCTCCCTGCCCAGAGAGAATTTATAGAAAAACTCAAAAAAGAATTCAAAAATCAAATGTGAGACATTGAGGAAAAACTAAAGAAAAAACAAGACCATCCAAGAAAAATAAGATTATGAAAAAAAAAAAAGTTAACCAATTAGAAAAGGAGAGTCTCAAAAATGAAAATAACACTTTGAAAATTAGAATTGGGCAAGGGGAAGACAATGAAGCTATAAGAGACAAAAAAAAATAATAAACCAGATTATAAGGAGTGAAAAAATAGTACAGAGTGTGAAACATCTCATAAGAAAAACAATAGACCTAGAAAGCAGATCAAGAAGAAAAAATTAAAAAATAATGGCACTGCCAGAAAGTTGTGACCAAAAAGAGAAATTTGACACAATAATGGGATATGATCTTAGAAAATTGTCTTGGAGTGATAGAACATGAGGAGAAAGTAAGAAATAGAAAAAAATCCACCAATCACCACCTCAGCAAAATCCTTTGTGGAAAATACATAGGAATATTATTGCCAAATTTCAAAACCCACAGATCAAAGAGGAAAATTTTTCAAGAAACAAATAAATAAACAATTCTAATAAACAATTAGAATTGTATAAGATTTATCAGTAGCTACAATAGGTCTTGGAATCATATCTACTGACTAGGCCTATCCAGCAATATCCTATCCATCAAACTTATTCATAATCCTGAATAAGAAAAAAAAATTGACATTCAATGAACTTGCGTATTTCCAGCACTTTCTATCAACCAAATCCAAACTTAGGAGAAAATTTAACATATAAAAGCCAGTATCGAAGAGCCATTTTAAGGAACTCAATATGAACAAACTGTTTAAACAGGAATAAATTATTTATTTTTTAAATATGGGAAATGTATACTAAATTTTAAGATCCAATAATAGGGCAGCAGTGTGTATGTATATATATATATATATATATATAAATATGCACACACATACACATACTATGAGGTGTATAAGATACTCTGAAATCTATGAAGAAATAAAGGGGGAGAGATAGGTGGATGGGGAAGCATAGGATGAGGGAAGAAGACAAGGGAGAGATCCCTGGCTGGAGGGAGATTAAGTAATTGTAAGCCAAGTTATGGAGCAGAATTTGATGAAAAAGTTAGCAAGGATAGGAAAGACATGTGTGTATATGGGGTATGTGCATGTGTGACTATGTATGTATGTATATATTTATACATAAATATAGCTTTTCTTAACTGTAATTTGCTTGGGAATGGTGGGGGGGGGTGAAAAGGAGATATGTGTGTGTCTATGTGTCTATGTATGTATGTGTTTGTATATATCTACATATGTATATATAAATATATTATTTCTTAACTATGATGGCTTGTGGGGGGAGGTGAAAGGGGAAAAAATAAAGTAAAAAAGATGTGCAGCTGAGAAAAAAGAATAATTTACAAGGAAATAGAGAAAGATACTCATGAATATAATTTATTTTACATATATATACTTTCTTAGGTTGGTATTTATTGTTATATATTTTGAATCCTCCTGATGTTTTGCTGGGTACATGATAATGTTCTCTTTTCTGTTGTTTCATATTATTTTGTATTGCTTTTATGTTTTTCTTTTTTTCTTATTCTGCATATTCAATTAAAATAAATTTGGGAGGAAAAAAAATTATGAGAGTTGAATTGGTCCACTTATTTGTGTCGATCCTTCGTGTAATTTCTTCTACTAAAACTCTGGGAAGTGGAGAGTAAAGTAGTATATTGTCAGTAAGTACAAATTTGTCATCCTTTGCATTGTCACTCCTAATTTGTCATCACAATAATTCTCCCACAGCTACAAGATCAAGCTCAATAATAACAAACAGATCGACTGGTATTGCAACTGTCCAGCTCCCAGCAGATGACCCAGCAGCTGGGTATTGATTATCTTCTATTGGAAACTGTTCAAATTCAGAACTGGATTAAAAATAAAGCTAGGATGTTCAGAATCTGGCCTTGAGAGTGATGTCAGATCTTCCAAGGTTAAGATCATCCAATATTTTCAAATACATCCTTTTAAATTCATATCTTGTTTTCAAGCAGTTCCAGATATAAGTTGAACAATTGTCAAGAATTATCAGAGATATAAATTAGAATGGCTGAAAAAAAAGGAGAAAAATATTAATAGCTGGCAAAGATAGAATATGATAAAGTGAGAGTTCTAGGTCTATTAAACAGATTTTTATCTTCCCTGATTCAATTATTATATTTTATATCATTATTATTCCTATTACCCCCCTCTCAAAAGCATGTTCCAAAACTTTATTTTTTTTTTCTTCAAGTTACTGACATCAATTCTCTCCTAGGCATTCAAGGACCATTATTTTTACTTTAGTAAGAAATTGAGGTCAATTTACCCTAATATCTCTTTTTTCCCTAATTCATATGCTTTCTCTCTCTAAACATCAATCCACTGGTTTCTTTACTGCCTACAAAGACATCCAAATTTCCTGCATTCTTGAAAACATCCACTTGATTCTGCCATCCCTGAATCCTTTTATCTTACATCTCTCATTCCTTTCTTAATCATACTCCTGGAGGTGGAGCTATCGCCTCTTCTTAACTCCTAATTTCTTATCAACTCTTTTGCAAACTGGCTTTTTGAAGAAGCTAGGTGGTTCGATGTACAGAATTCTGGGTTTGGAATCAAGAAGATTGGAGTTTAAATCTTAGCTCAAATCTTACCTTATACTTACTATGTTCTTTTGGACTTAACCACTGGCTGCCTCAATTTTCCCAGCTGTAAAATGAGGATTATAACAGCACTTACCTTTCAGGGCTTTTTGAGAATCAAAAGAGATAATATTTGCCAACAAGCAGTTAGCATAGTGCCTGATGTATTTTTTGCTAATATACAGATGTTCTTTCCCTTCCCTTTACCTATTCTGACTTTACCACTTGATTAATCTCTTCCAGGATTATCAAAGATTTCTTTACTTGCTAAATCCAATGCCTTTTTCTCAAATCTCACCTTATCTACAATTTCTGACTCTGCATCACTGTTTATCCCCAAGGTTTTTGTGATGGCATTCTCCTTCCATTCTAGCTTTTCAAGTGTCCTTGGCTTCTTCCCAAAATTCCTTTGCTGGATTATCCATGTCTTGCCCCTTCTGTGTGGGTATACTTTAAGGACAGGGATCTGTCCTTACTTGTTTCTCTTTCATCTTGAGCTCCAATCATCAACATCCCATTGGGCATTTTTATCTGGATAGCCACTAGTCTTATTATGTCCAAAACTTGAAAATCTGTGTCTCTTTATAATAATGATGATGATGAAGATGATGATGATGATGATAAAACAAAAAGCTAGCATTTATGTAGTACTTTAAAATTTGCAAAATACTTTAGCTATTATCTCACTCGATCCTTACAATAGCTCTGTGAGATAGATGCTTTATTATCTTCATTTTATAAGTAAAGAAAGATCAAGTATAAAATCTTCTGTTTAATATTTAAGGCCCTTCATAACCTAGCCCCAAGCTACTTTTCAAGCCTTATTATGCATTGCTCCTTTTTTACATTGCTCCTTTGCAATTCAGACAAACTGGCCTCCTCCCTGATTGTAATGACTTACATCTATCTCCCATGTTCCTTTCATCTCCCACATCTGAGATGCCCTCCCTCTTCAATACTTTCTTCCTAGTTTCCTTCAAGATTCATCTCCATCTGCTAATGCCTTTCCCCTCAAATTATCTTCTTGGTTGTTTTTTTTTTAAGGCAATTTTGCATATTTACTATGTATGTACATGTCTCTCCTGGCTAAATTATAAGTTTCTTAAGGGCAGGGAGTGTTTCAATGTTGTACTTTTATGCCCAGTAATTAATGTAGATCTTAGCAAGCATGTAGTAGATACTTCATAAATGCTTGTTGACTGATTGCTTGGTGATTTCATCCACTCCCTGGATTCAGTGATTATCTCTATGAAGATGACTGCCAAAATTATATAACCAGAGACGGTCTAATAACTCCACCTGAATGTCCCAAAATCATCTTAAACTCAACTTATACAAACTACCAAGTAGGATCCTTCCATCATTTTAACTTGCCAGTTTTTGTTGATAATATCACCATTCACCTTACTGTCACCCTCACTTTGTCATTCACTGTTAGCTCCAATCAGTTGACAGATCTGGTTGATTCCATTTCCACAAAATCTCTCATAGTCTTTTTCTTTCAATTCATGTGGCTACTACCACTGAGCAATAGTGCCCCCAGTTGGAATTTCTACATACTCTTCAGTACATTTTCCAAATAAGTGCAAGATTAAAACAGTTAAACCTCAGGTTTTTATCATATGACTCCCACAAATTTACCTCTAATATGAACTACAAACTCTCATTGTATTTAAAGGCTTTCACATTCTTACTCTAACCTACCTTTCCAAAATAATTCCATATTATTCCCCCATCATAGATTCAGTGTTATAGTAAATTGACCTCCATTTTGTTCCTCCTACCCAAGATTCTTCTTCTCATTTCTATAACCTTGCAAAAGCTGTCCCTCCATTCCCAGAATGTTCTCCCTCTTTAACTTTGATCCTTGGTCTTCCAGTTTTCTTCAAAGCTCACTCAATGGCTACTTCCCATAGTAGATATTTCTGAATCCCAGCAGTTAGTAGGACTCTCCCTCTAGTCCACAAAAGTACTCACTATTTATTAGGTGTATAATTTGAATTTACTGAACTGTGTATATGTTATTATTTCTCCAAAGAAAATGAAAGCTTGTTGAGGGAAGGAATTTTATTTCTGTCTTTATATCCTCAGTTCTTAATCTAATGACTGAACGTAGATGATCATGAGTGCATCTGAGACAATTTCTTCATTAAAGAGGGTAGCTATGTGGTGCAGTGGATAGAGCTCTGGACCTCAAATCAGGAAGACTGAATTCAAACCTAGCCTGTCACTTTCTAGCTATATAACTATGGATAAATCACTTAACCTCTGGCTACCTCAATTTCCAAATTATAAAATGAAGATCATAATAGGACCTACCTCCAAGTTGGTCGTGAGGATCAAATGAGATAATATTTGTAAAGCTTTTAGCATGGTGTCTGGCACATAGTAGGCACCTAATAAATGCTTGTTTCCTTCCTTATTTTCAAGGCTGGGTTAACCCATATTTCTTTCTCAGAATAGTCTTGCACGAGACTTTTACTTAATAAACAAATGATGAATATGGAAGTCATAGCCTCTTTTTCATTTCTTTTAAATTAAAGATTTTTTTACATATAGATCTACATTCTTATGCATTTCTTCTACCCCAAATTAAAAAAACAAACAAAACCACAAATTCCCTGAATATAAACTCTTCTCAATTCTTTTAAAATTCTGGGACCCCATGTGAGAATCTCACTTAATATGTGACTATGAAATATTTGCATGACCTGTGTACATTTGTATGGATATTAGAGCTCAGTTTCAGAATTCTGTCCAACTTTCTTTTCTTCCTCTATTATTTTTGGCAGAGATCACTAGCCCAGTGATTTGTCTAAAGTAGGATAAATGACCATCTTCCAGCAGCACAAACTGAAGAAGCTACAAATTGTCCTTCCTTTTCTTTAAAGGTCCCTAAATTTAATGCTGGCTCTCCTTTCTAAAAAGGTAGATAGTTTGTATTTGGGGATCATCTGTGACTTAGTCATAAATCCAGACCAAATATATCTCCTTTCCAACATGCATTAACTGTGGCATGGTTGTGAATATTTTTAAAGGATCATAGATTTAGAGTTTCTAGGAATCTTTGAATTGATCTAGACCAACCATTCATTTTACAAATGAGGAAATGAAATGTAGGGAGATTAAGATCACCCAGGTGCTAAGTGGAAGAATCCAAATTTAAAGTCAGGTCTTCTATTCCAAATCCAAGTCTTTCAATCACTCTATGCTGCCTCTTTCCAGAAGTCTGAGGCACCATCAAGCTTGACCCCAAAAGGAGATACTACTTCAAAGAGCAACTCCAGAAAATAGTTAATGAGGTTTACACGTATAACATCCCCAATGAGTTTCAAATGGTAAGAGCTGAGACTGATTTCCAGACTAGACTTGATTTGAACTTGTGGCTTCTACCTTTGATTTCCTCTGTGAAGAAAAATAAAATGTATCCCTTAGGCTTTTGGCTTCTTTACCAGGCTACAAAAGAGGATGATCCTACTCACAGATGTTTTCAAGATAAACTATTTACAGCTGAGAAGATGCTCACCACTCGATGGGATCATTTTCCCTTTGGCTCCAGGAAGGGCAGGCTGCCTCACTGCATGTTTTGAAGTAGCAGACTCACTCAGATCACTGCCATTTTTTGACTAGATAAGTCTTCCTAAGTCCTATAGCCTGTAATGCATTTCTCTATTTCTAGACCATATCCTCCACAGCCCTTTTAAGGGGATCTAGTTCCCCCTAGCTCATATAACTTGTGGCTGTATCAGAATAGATTTGTAAGAGCCACTGAGGTAAGAGACAAGCTTTGTGTTGTACCCACGTTAGTACCCTGGATATCTTAGAATCAGCCGAGTCAGGATAAGCAAAAGTCTTTATTCTTGGTCTTTTTGGGTCTCAGTCAGGGGAATTAGATCTAGGAATCAACACACCTCCTTCCTCTCTCTCCACTGCCCAAGGATCTACTCCACCCTTTTATCTATCTTTTTTCCTTCTTTGTCCACACCCACCGATCCAGCCAGCACAAAATAGTTGGGGAGGGTCATTCTCCAAGCATATCATATGTTAATAGAGAATTGACCAAGTGGTAATTAGCCTTAAGTGCTAGTTTACCTTATGTTAAGTGCATCTCCTCAGTTCTAGCCCTTTACACTTTGAATAAATTAACCAAAAGGAAACTGCAGTGATTCCTTGGACTGACAGGAAAGAGAATTAAATACTACATTTAATCACAAACCTAAAACTATGTCAGGATGAAAGGAGAGATGGGCAGAGATGGAAAGGAGCTTGTTACTCTCGATGACATGCCATCCTTTCAAGCTCACAAATTCAAACCTTAAGGTTATCCTATTCTTCAGAACCTACATTCTATCCTTGTAGATGATGTTTTCTTCATACATCTCTAAAACCCTAATCCATTCTATGAATAATTTATTATCTTTATCAAACTCTTATTCCAATTGGCCACTTTTCCTGATTTTTACAGACTGTTAAGAGCCTCAAAAGTAATTTAGAAATCATATATTCCAATCTGTTCTTATTTATTTTAAAGGAAAAGAAACTGAGACCCTGAAAGTGAGGGGCCTGCTCAAATTTGCTGTGGTTTAAATAGGGATTAAAACCCAGGACAGAACTTTAATCTCCCAATTCAATCAATAAATCCATCAAAGGATAGGTATTTATTATGTACTCACTATGTGCTGGACAATGTGTTAAATGCTAGGAATACACAGAAAAGGCAAAAATAACTCCTGTTCCTGTGCAACTTATATTTTAGCAATTTGGAATCCAAAATTCTTCCCAAATAAACCATATTGATAAGAGAAAAGGAAAGTCTACTGGAATGGAACACCCACTTGATAATTATTTTGTATGGGAAATAAGGGATTTGTGAGCTGTATGGTAAACATATAGGTGGGAAGAGATCAAATAATTCCAATGAAATACAAAAAAAAACAGGTAAGAATAAAATCTGAATTATGAATGAATTCAACAGGAGAAGATATGTAGCATATCACGGGCGCTATGTGACATTTTGAGAGAAAAGATCTTGTTATGCATTATAAGAATATGTAAAAAGAAAAGGTTTCTACAGGGTTAAAAGGAGTCATAAACACCTACTACTTCTTTTTATTATTTTATTTTCACATCTAAATTTTATTTCTTTTGTCCCTTTCTCTTATCCATTGAAGAAGCAAGAAATAAAATATTCAAAATAAATATAAAGTCAAGCAAAATATATTTCAACATATTAGTCATGTTCCAGGGGTGGGGGAAAAAAAGCAAGAAAAAAAATTGGGGGAAAATATGCTTTAATTAGCATTTTGAGTCAATTGGTTCTTTACTATCTTCAGGTAGATAGCATTTGATTTCATTAACCCTTTGGAATTTTAGTGTTCATTGTAATGATCAGATTACTAATTCGTTTATAATTGCTTATCTTTACTACCCATTTCTATTCTCCTGGTTTAGCTCACTTCACTTTGTATCAATTCACATAAGTTAACAAGTTTTTCTGAAATCATTGCCTTTATCATTTCATATAACCCAATAATATTCCATCACAATCTTATGCCATAATTTGTTCAGCTATTCCCCAATTGATGGACATTCCCTTGGTTTCTAATTCTTTGCCACCACAAGAAGTGTTCTCAATATTTTGGTTTATATGGATGCTTTTGCTTTTTCTTTGATCTCTTTGAGGTCTAGATTTACTAACAGTATTTTTGGGCCAAGGAATATATTGTTTCATATTTTAAGAAATGATAGGCTGAGTCATCCAACCTTTGGATGCATGCTTTGCTTAAACAAGAATTCCAAAGGAAAGGATAGAAGTTTGAATTCATGAAGTTCTCCATAAAAATTTTAACAAAATACCTTCCCATCTACTACTGATTCCCAGACTTCAGGAAACAATGGAATGCAAGATTCAACTTCTCCATTCTCATACTGGCCTTTCCATCAGGCTCACAATATCAATATCAATGCTAATATTTTCCATACTGTACTATAGCCAGGAAAAAAAAAAACCTCAGAGGTTATTCAGTCTCTCCTTCTATTTCTAAGTAACCTCAAGGATCAATCAGCAAGCAAGCATTTATTAAATACCTATTGCATGGCAAGCATTCTGCTAAGCAATTGGGAAAGAAAGACAAAAAATGAAAAATTCTTGACATTGAGAAACTTACATTAAGAAATGTACATACATATATAAGTATTTATACGTGTGTGTGTATGCATAATAGATATAAAATAAACCATATAGATTTAGAAAACGAATGTACTAGCTATTGTGCATGTGGTGGGGAGGATGGATCAAGAAGAGCTTTGTAGAGACTGTACTGAGCTGTCTCTTTAAGGATAGGAGGAAATATGTAAGATAAAAATGAGGAGAGAATATGTTCCTGGGAGGGATATATCCTAGTTAGAAGATGGTGGTATATGTGAAGAAGAGAGAGATCATAAAGAGGAAAGATGTAGGACAAGGTTGAAAAAGAGGTTAAGTTAAGTTAATCTCCTGGCCAGTAAATGCCAGTGTCATTGTTAGCACTCTCCAGGAAGAGAAAGTTTAATAAAGAACAATAACTTCTTAATTCTATCGTATTATATCAATGAAAGTTCCTTCTCAAGTTCTATCTTGCCTTTGTGACTCTCCAAGAAGGAATTCAGAGCATAGATAGCAACAGATTTCCTATAGAGAGAGCATTATTGAAATAGAGAGGGGCAAGGTAGTAGAATCATTGATTTATCATAACAAACACCTCTGTGTGCCAGTATCTAGCATTTAAGGCTCAATATCAACTCATACTCTCAGGCTCATCTCTCATTTGGCCAAAAGTCAACATTATAACATTGCCCTGGTTAACATAATAAAAATCCCATAGACTCCAGCTTCTGGGATAAGAACTCACTACTTGATGAAAATTGCTACGAAAACTGGGAATTTTTTATAATAGAAACTAGGCATAGTCCAATATCTCACACCCTATATACCAAAACATTTAGGTTCATGATTTAGAAATAAAGGGTGATACTATGAGAAGATTAGAAAAGCATGGGATTGTTTACCTATTGGATCTTTGGGAAAAATGAGGAATTTATGACCAAATAAGAAACAGAGAACATTTTGGAATGCAACATGGATCATTTTGATTACATTAAATTTGAAAAAAAAGTTTTGCATAAATAAAACCAATGCAGCCAAGAAAGGAAGCAGAAAGCTAGGAAACAATTTTTATATCCAGTGTTTCTGATAGAGATTTCATTTATAAATATATGAAGAGAACTGAGTCAGACTTGGTAAAAATACAAAGTATTATTCCCCAACTAATAAATGGTCAAAAGATATTTATAAACAATTTTCATATGAATAAATTAAAGCCTTCTATAACCATATTAAAAATATGCTCTAAATCATTATTGACTAGAGAAATGCAAATCAAAACACTCTAAAGTACCACCTCTTACCTATCAAATTGGCTAAGATGACAGGAAAAGATAATGATAAATGTTGGAGGGAATGTGGGAAACTGGAACATTAATGCATTATTGTTGGAGTTGTCAACTAACCCAGCCATTCTGGAGATCAATTTGGAACAATCCTCAGAAATATAAAACTGTATATTTTTGATTCAGCAGTATCACTACTGGGTCAGTATCCCAAAGAAATCAAAAAAGAAGGAAAAGAATCCACATGTGTAAAAATGTTTGTATCAGCTCTTCTTAGTGGTGGCAAGGGACTGAAAATTGAATGGATGCCCATCAATTCAGGAATGGATAAATAACATAATATTTGAATGCAGTGGAATACTATTGTTCTATGAGAAATGAGAAGACTGATTTCAGAAAAGCCTGAAAAGACTTCCATGAACTCATGCTGAGTAAAGTGAGCAGAACCAGGAGAACACAGTACACAGTAACAACAAGATTATGTGATGATCAATTGTGATGGACTTGACTCTTCATAACAATGTGACAATTCAAGGCAGTTCCAATAGACTTGGGATGGAAAATGTCATCTGCATCCAGAGAGAGAACTATGGAGACTGAATGTGAATCAAAGCATAGTATTTTCAGGTTTGTTTGTTTATTTGTTTCTCATGGTTTTTTTTTTTTTTTTTCCCTTTTGGTCTGATTTTTCCTGTACAACATGGGAAATATGGAAATATGTTTAAAAGGATTGTGCATATTTATATATTTAAGATTGCTTGTTGTCTTGGGAAGGGGAGAGGTAAGGGAGGAGGGAGAAAAAACTGGAATACAAAGTATTACAAAGATGAATGTTGAAAATTATCTTTAAGTATATTTGGGAAAAAATATAATTGAGGGGAAAAATGATAATCAGGCTGATTTCAGAAAAGCCTGAAAAGACACAAACTGATGCTGACTAAAGTCAGTAGAATCAGCATCATAGTAACAGCAAGACTGTGTGATGATCAACTATGACAGATATAGTTCTTCTCAGTAATACAATGATCCAAGACTATTCCAATAGACTTGGAATGGAAAATGCCATCCTCATCCAAAGAAAGAACTATGGAGACTTAATATGGATATAGAAAAGTATTTTCACCTTTTTTGTTGTTATTGTTTTTTCTTTCTCATGGCTTTCCCTTTTGTTTTAATTTTTCTTTTTATAATGTGACTAATACAGAAATTTATTTAAAATGATTGTTACATGTATAACCTCTATCAGATTGCTTGCTCTTTTGGGGGAGGAGGGGAATGGAAGGGAGAGAGAAAAAATCTGTTACTCAAAATCTTACAAAATGAATGTTGAAAACTATCTTTACATGTAATTAGAAAAATAAAATATTAAGTGAAAAAATGTAAAAAGAAAATGTAAAAAGAAAATGAGAGCAAAAAGAATAGAGGCAGCTAGGTGGCGCAGTGGATAGAGCACCAACCCAGAAGTCAGGAGGACCCTGAGTTCAAATTTGATCTCAGACACTTAACACTTCCTAGCTGTATGACAAGTTATTTAACCCCAATTGCCTCAAAAAAAAAAAAAAAAAAAGAATTACCATATCAAATGTCAACCCTGAAAAGTGGAAGTTTTAGACATTTTTAAAAGGATTACTAGACTTATTTTAGTTCAGTTTAATTCAACAAGCATTAATTATCTCCTCTTGGAATAGAAAGACAGAAGAAAAAATAGGCTTCATCTCCAAGCACCTTACATTCTACCCTAAGAGAATTTACCATAAAATAACAGGGATTTCACCACCCTCTTAAAACTGTTCTTCCTATCCTCTGCCAATGGGCTGATTATTACTGAAGTCTCAGAAAACTAGCATCTTTATAATGTGCGTTTTTAGGCTGGTTTAGAGTGTCTCCACTACTTTTGTTTCTTTCATTTAATTAATTATTGTTTTGTGTCCATTGCAAGCTATAGCCACTGTAATCTAGCTGCCTAGGGAAAGGACATTGATTTGCTTTCAAAACAATTCAGTCCCTGGGTCAAATAGGGATAACAAACCAAAACAGAGAAGCAGAATAAATGTAAGCCATTAGGCATCTCAGTTGCTGTGTTCTTTCTCCTGAAGAATCAAAGACATTACCTCCAACTAATGTCTTTTAACATTCATTGGGAATAATAGCATCACCACTTGAATGACCACTAAGAAGTACTGTACCCAGGGTGTCTTATCTAAATCTCATTTATAATAACAAGGACAAAAGCTACCCCCCTTACAAGATTTTTTGATGAAAGAAAAATTTAACAAAAATGATTGTAATAATTCCCAAAGGCAAGATTGGAACTACCAAATGCATTGTCACCAAGTATCAAATGCAATTCACCAAATATTTCTTAAGCTAGTACTATATGCCACAGATATGTGTCAGACTAAACAATTGTCCCACCTTGTTCAAAGTAAACAATAATTACATAATAAATAATAATACATAATAAAGCATCTCAGTCAAGTTATTTTAGGTTATGTTTAAAAAGTTCTCAAAAGCCATTAGATAAACTAGAATAATATTGATAGGACATTGGGTACTCAATGGCTTTTGCAAAACCAGGCACTATTTCAGGAATACAGGAGATGCAAGTAAATAAAGAGTTACGAGTCATTTCAGGAAGGAAGTGAGAAAAAGTCAGCTTTCTCCCACCAACTCCTAATCAGAAAAAGATTCCATGAATTTCAGAGGATTTGAACATTTTCATTGGCATCCCAGAAATGTCCTCGGGATGCAGCTACTGGTGTTAGTATCTGCATCTAAAACTAAGGGCAGATCAGACAAAATGAGGCAAACAAACTCATGGTTTTACAGAGACCATGCCTTGCCACCAACTTATTCCCAGGGCTCTGAAGAGACCAACTTAGATGTGGCTTATTGTAGAAAAAAAGAAGGGGGAGGTTAGCTATTGTATATATATTCTGACATAGAATTCCTCTATCTTTTGCCTTAAACTAAGCTTGCCCAGTTCCAAGTTTAGGGTAGGTTTAGCTATGTACAAAGAAAGTTTTCTTTTCTTTGTTTTCTGGCCACCAAGAAATCTGAAGGCTCACTGCCAGGTGACTTCTAGGCTATGCTCTGGTGTGGATCTCTGTTAAGATTTCAGATCTCATACACTCTAAGAAAGAATAAAGTTCATCAGTGATGTACTGGACAATCTGTAAATGACAAGAAAGTACATATGGACAAATGGAGTAAATCAACCTACAAAATGCTTGCCAGAGCTCTGTCCCAAGTGGTGGATTACAAAGACTGAAAATGACTCCCAGCTGAGAAAGAAGAAAGAGGGGCCAGCAATCAAAATATTTAGCAGAATTGGCAAAACCATTAGAAATAAACAGGCCCCTTCAAACTTATTCCAGGGTAAAAAACAAACAATTTGGGGAGGGGGGGAGTGTCAGTAGAAGGGTATGTTTACATTTTGTATCTTAAGGTCTCACACTTATGTATATTTTCAGTTAAAAAAAAAAAAGTGAAGTTTTATGTTGTTACAACAACCTTTGTTATTGAGACAATTTAAGTAAGTCCAAGCTTGACAAGCCATCAATCACCTCTTTAACCAATTTGAATTCACCTTTCAACCTCCCCTGGATTCTTCCTATGTATGAATGCATTAAAAAGCATCATACTTCTACTTAGGGAACTGATGGGATTTAATTGTAAATCTCTAAACAGCATAGACCTAATGATGCAAGTGATCTCAAAAGACTTCTAATCTAATCTCTTGCCCAAGCTCACCATCATCGGAGGTAAGATTTAAACACAGGTCCTCTGACTCCAGAGACACTGCTATTTCTACCCCATCATGTCCCCAAGGTCAACTAATAGATGTTTCAGGTGTAATTTGGCTGACTCTGGTCTTATTCTCTTAGGGTCAATCAAGCCTGTTACTTCTCCCTCTCAATGGTGTCTGGCACCCTAAAAGATTGAAAAATTTCTTCTCTCTGACATTAGCCAAAGTTCCCAACAATTTTGTTACCCTCGATTTAGAGACACATTTTCCCTAGCATTTCAGTTCTATTTAACCAAAAGACTACTTACTCCAATTATACAGCAAAAATAAATGTTCATACATTTTCCCCAACTTCTTCCCCTCTATACCATCTCTTTCTGGGAGGATCTGGCCTGGTGCTGGAAGATCCTGGAGGATCACAATTTAGCTCAGTTCCCGTATAACTTCTATCCCACCAAGTTTATACCCAAAGCCAGCAACAATAGGTTCTAATGAGCTAAAGTTCTGGAGCCTTCTTTCTCAAGGTTTCTCTGCTAGGCTTGCTGCTATAAGCCTCCTGAGTTCCTGCATCCTTGTGGCTCAAGCTCTCAAGTCAAATCAGAACATATACTAAAAGTATATACATGCATATATATTTGTGTGTGTGTATGTATATATATATATATATATATATATATATATATATATATATATATATATATGTATAGATACCATTATACTAAAGAATAAAAGAATGAAATAAAAGGGAAAAGACTGAGACCTATCTCTGAGGTACCTTATGGCCTCAGATATGGAAGGAGACTGTGCAGCCATCCCCAATTTATTATATTTAATTTCACAAACTATGAAAAAGAAGTCACCTTATTCCCTCAGAAATGAAATCACCAAAGCCATGTCAAGTGCTAATTCAGGATCTTTTAAGATTTCCATGTTTTTTCCTATGTAGGCAATAGGTAAAATTGTCACAGGCCAACCAAAATAGTCGGAGAATGTTCATGCATGTTTCATTCCTCATAAGTCTTCAGGAAGCAGCTTACTACTTATACCAGTTTAGCAAACTAATAGGGTCTGCACATGGGTCAGACCCAGGACAGCATCCTAGACCAGAATAATAAACAAATTACAAAGGTGACTGTGTTAATAAATTCACATAACAACAGTGTGTTTATAGCACTCACTCCCTTGAATCCAAATGCCAAGTATATGACTCACAGACTTAATCCTAAGTAAGGTTACTTTTGAAGCATAAAATTTTGTCCAAATCATTTTTTTTTTAATGGCACTAGCATCCTCTCTGTTTACAGCAGTGCCCTGACTCTCTTGCTTAGCTCAACCAGGTCAGGAAAGGATTATACCTGCTGAGTATAATTTTCCCTCTGGTAATTTACCTGCCTGATGAATCCTAAAATATCCCCATGCCCTACCTCCTTCTTGGGCTTAAATGCCATTACAATATAAATCATATCTATATGTCTTTAGGTTTTTAAAGTGCTTTCATTTGTACCAATAATATGGTGTAAAGAACTGCAACTATTATTGTTTTTCACTTATAAAAGAGAAAATTGAATGATTAGTTGACTTATCCATAGTCACCCATCCAAGAATGGTCAGAGCTGGCATTCAAAATGGAGCCTAACTTGAAGCTTTTATGTTCATGGAGGCAATAATGACAGTCAGGAACTGGAATGAGGAGGCCAGAGTATCAGATTTCTAGAAAGAGTATCATTGTCCAATGGAGGGAAGATATGTAAGAACATCCATACACCCAGATAGGTCTGGCCTAAAGGAAAATTGTGAAATAACTACTATTTTCCTTAATTTATTTCCCCTCCATTCTCTTCCTTGAGCCTTTTTCCTGCTATTAGCATCACCAACCCCTTTTCCCTGTGTTTCTTGGGATGTCATTTTCTTTAATGGTGCTTTCCTAACTTTTTTGATCTAAAAAATTTTATGAACCCCAAACTACATATAAATGATTATATATAAATTATAGATATTCATAACCCTTATAAAATACACAAATAGACATTTAAGTAGACATTTAATAAACAGATATTTCAAAAAAAAAAAAAAGATAAAAAATTAAAAAGGAGCAGTTAAATGATAGAACACCAGGCCTAGAGTCAGGAAGTTGTTGTTGGTCAGTTATTTTCAATTGTGTCCATCTTTTTGTGAATTCACTCAGGGTTTTCTTGGCAAAAATACTGGCGTAGTTTGCCATTTCCTTCTCAACTCATTTTACAGATGAGGAAACTGAGACAAACAGGATTAAGGGTTTGGCTAGGGTTACATAACTAATCAGCGTCTGAGGCTGAATATAAACTCAGGAAAAGGAATATTCCTAACTTCCAGCTTTATACTCTATCTTCTATACCACCTAGCTGCTCTAGGATTCAGGCGGGTCTTGGTTTAAAGCAGCCTCAGACACATACTAGCTGTGTGATTTTCTTACCCTTGTTTGCTTCCCCATCTATAAAATAACTTGAAGAAGTAAAAGGCAAACCATTCCAGTATCCTGCCAAGAAAACCTCAAATGGGGTTATAAAGAGTTGGAGAGGACTGAAAAATGACTCAATAATAACCAAAAAGTGAAGTACCATCTCATCTCAGAATCAATAGGGAGCCAATGGAGTTTGTTGAATAGGGAATTGACATGGTTAGGTTTGTGCTTCAGGAAAATCCCTTTGACAGCTACCACAATCCTTATATAGATGGTCAATATACCTGGACATTGGCAATTGCTTTCTGGTTGTTGTCTCTGACTCAAGTTTTTACCCACTCCAACTCCAACTCATCCTTTATTCAGCTGTCAAATCCTAAAGTTCATATCTGACCATGTCACCTCCTATCCAATCAACTCCATTTCCTCCATAACACCTCTTAGGTCAGATATATAATCCACTGTTTGGCATCCAAAGTCCTTCATAACCCAATGCCCTCTCACTTTTTTCATTGTTCCTCAATCTAATGACCCTGGCCTCCTTTCTGTTTCTTCCACAAGGAATCTCATCTCTTGACTAAGCATTTTTGCTGGCCATCCTTCTCTGCTATAACATGCTCCCTCTTCATTTCTGCTTCCCAATTTCCCTAACTCCCTTCAAGTTTTAGCTAAAACTTTCCTTCTGCAAGAAACCTTTTGTTAAAATGTTTGTGGCAGCCCTTTTTGTAGTGGCAAAGAACTGGAATCTGAATGGATGCCCATCAGTTGAAGAATGGCTGAATTAGTTATGGCATATGAATATTATGGGATATTATTGTGCTATAAGAAATGATCAGCAAGATGATTTCGAACTAATGCTAAGTGAAATGAGCAGAACCAGGAGATTATTGTACATGACAACAGCAAGATTATACAATAATCACTTTTGATGGACGTGACTCTCTTCAACAATGAGATGATTCAGGCTAGTTCCAACAGTCTTGTGATGAAGAGAGCCATTTACACCCAGAGAGAGAACTGTGGAAACTGAGTGTGGCTCACAACATAGCATTTTCACTCTTTTTGTTGTTTGCTTGCATTTTATTTTCTTTCTTTTTTTTTCTGGTTTGATTTGATTTTTCTTGTGCAGCAAAATAATTGTATAAATATGATGCATATATTGGAATTAACATATATTTCTACCATGTTTAACATATATTGAACTACTTGCCATCTAAGGGGAGGTGGAATTGGAACACAAGGTTTTGCAAGAGTTAATGTTGAAGAATTATCCATGCTTATGTTTTGAAAAATAAATATATATATTTATAATATTAATATTATAATAGTAATAATAAAGAAAAAAAGATTATGTGATCATCAACTGTGATGGACTTGGCTCTTTTGACCTCTAAGGTGGGTCAAGGCAATTCCAATAGACTTGTGATGGGAAATACAATTCACATCTAGAAAGAGAACTATGAATATTGAATGTGGATCACAACATAGTATTTTCACTTTTTTGTTGTTGCTGTTTGTTTGCTTTTTTTTCTTTCTCATTTTCCCCCTTTTGATCTGATTCTTCTTGTGCAGCATGATGAATTTCGAAATCATGTTTAGAAAAACTACACATGTTTAACCCATATTGGATTACTTGTTATCTAGGGGAAAGATAAGTTGGGGAGGAAGGGAGAAAAAATTGGAGCACAAGATTTTGCAAGAGTGGATGTTGAAAGCTTTCTTTGCATGTATTTTGAAAAATAAATATTTTTAAAAAGAAATCTTTTGCAATCTTTCTTAGTCTTAATGTCTTCCCTTTGCTGAATAACTCCAATTTATCATTTATATATTTTATTTATGCATAGTTGTTTGTATGTTGTCTCCTCTATTGGACTAAGCTCCTCAAGATCAAGAGTTATGTTTTGCTTTACTTTGTATCTCCAGCACCAAGTATAGCACCTTGCACATTAGTAGATGCTTGATAAATGTTAACTACTTAAGTTATGAGTTGGAACAGGAAGAAATTTGGGGCAAGAATAGCAAGCAATTGGAAAGCTTCTGAAATAATACAGGCAAGAGATGATATTTGTCCTTCATTCTCAAAAAGCACCATGACATCAGGGGGTTGATGCCATGACATGCCATAAGAGAATTGGATTTAAGAGAGAGAGCTGTGCAAGGTCACCTATGTGACTTTCCCTCAGAGCCATCTGGGTTCAGTGGCAAGATACAAATAGGGACGATTAGAGATGGCCTTGGATGCAATGAGAGACTTTGACCTTTTCAGAAATTAGAAAGCCAATTTCTTTAATAGATCTTAGTTTGACTGAAGTTACACTCAATCAGTGATTAAGGCTAGGTAAGAAATGAGGCAGAGAATGGCCTCTTTTACCTAATCAAAATATCTATCTATCTGTATTTCTTTCTCTCTCTTTCTGTGTGTGTGTGTGTGTGTGTGTGTGTGTGTGTGTGTGTGTGTGTGTGTGTGTGAGAGAGAGAGAGGTGTGTATATATGTACATATATATTTATACCTAGTTTCTGGGAGAGGAAGGCCCTCAGAGTTTCTGGCTAAAACAGAAACAATTAACTATTTATATTCACTCTGAACCAATCAAATTCCAAGTGGTGTTTGTCCTGGGATATATTGTTGGTCAATCAGTTAAAATCAGAGTGATTTGGGATTAAGGCACTGTCCTAACCCTGCAAACTCCAAGAAATCTTGGAAGGTTTCAGTTATCAAAATTTACATTCCTTTGAATATTTTTGTATATCAGAAAATATATTTGTATATTTCAGGTAAGGGTCTGAAATAGGGTGGGGATTCTATGATTAAGAAAAGATATGAGGTTAGAACCTGTAAGATTTAGCAAATGTATGTGGATGTGTGAGTGAACAGAGAATAAGGAGACTAATAAGATATCCAGGTGGCAAGCTGGAGAACCTGGAAGGAAAAAAATGAGTCCTTGATATAATAGAAGAGAGATGGATTTAGAAAAAGATAATGTAATGAAATGTACAATTCATCCATGTCTGCTTATTGACTCAGTCTTGTCCTGCCAGGAAAGAGGCAGGAGCTATTCTTACTTACTTACCAAACCTTTTCTGAAAATATAGAGCCTACCCTCTGCTTAAGCCAGGAGGTGACCTTTGGAGGAGAGATGGGAATGGAGGTGGAGGCTGGCACCTGCTCAGCTACTGATAAGGATGCTGGATAGCGCCAACCCCAATCTCAGAAGATAAAAGTTTAGAATCACATAGAAGAAAGCATTAGAATAGTGAAGAAGTATAGCAGTGGTAGATTCATTTTGGTGATTCATTTTGGACCTCTCTTCAAACTCTGATAAATATTCATTATAATTCTATCTGGGATAATGACTTATCAATTATTTTATTGTGCTCATATACATATTTAATCCATCATCTAATAATAGGTATAAGAATGAACAATGTATAATCCATATTTTTAATTAATTACATAGTATTATAGATTCTAAAGGAAAGGCCCCTATAAAAGGCTTTAATGTAATGTAAACAATGTAAAACTTATTTGTATAACTACAAGACACAAAATGCTCCATCCTCCATCAAATTCCATGGCCAAACCAAGCATGGTTGGCATGACATGGAAAATCCCCCCAATCTGTTCTTGGAACATATGTATGGCTTGTGCCATCTCTTCTTGCCCAATCTAAAGAGGAGTCCATCCATTTTGTGTCTATCTTGTCAGTGGAGATACTCCCTGCTCCACCCAAAATGTAACCCTACTGACATGCAATTTTTAGCTTATGCATCATTTTTGGCCTGTAAAACAAGATTATATATGGGATTGTGGATTTGGTATATAGCCTTTTTAGAATGTTCAGGTAATAAATCTGGTGTCAAATCTTATAATAGTAAGGCACTCTAAAGAGGGAGTATCTCAGATCATAAGAAAGCTCTGGAAGTACACCTTACTACAGGGGGATCAGATACCTCTTGCCTCAGTTTCACTTTTAGCCATTGGGGTGCTTTTTGAATCCACAGAGTCAAGCCCAAATACTGGGATACTATAGGGAGAATAGGATGCTACCCATCTTCCTATCACATAATTAGGTGATCACACATTCTCTTAGAGGTCAAGCCTCATGCTCAAGGCTGTCCTATGCCTGATTGTGGAAAGCAATTTGGGGAGAAAATTAATTCTTAATAAGGTATCAGTGCTATCATATGTTACCCCTCCCAGAAGGATTTATATTTTAAAATAAATTTGTAAGGAAAGGCACTTAATACAAACACATGAGCTACTATGATAACAGTCCAACTGGAAGCTACAAAGTAGTAGAGGTATCTTAGAAATCTCAGAAGAAATTGTAGATTTCGGTGCTGAAAATTACAAGCTAGTTTTGGGATATAGGGCATAAAAGCTTTATTTTATTAATTACTTAAATTACTAATTATTAAAATATTGAGTATATTTTAGAGAGTAGTCAAGTCTATCGCAAGGAAGAAAACCATCTTACTTCCTTTGTGGAAGTAAGGAGCTTAGGAAATTTAGACAACAAAATCTACTTCTTTGTGAAGTAGTCATGTTAATCCTCCTTTATCAAAGGTCAGCCAAAACTCAGACATTTAAACACTCTAAATTGATTGAGGTAGGGAGAAGGGAAGGAGCGGGATAGAATTGTTGCTGTTTTGTTTTTAATAAGCTATATCATTTAACTATACCTTCATAATCTTCAGAGTTTGTAAAGCTTGTCAATTGAAAGATAATTGACTGACAACTATTGCTTTTTTAGTTTTTCTTTCATTCTTTGGTCATTAATCCTGATTACATCTAAACAGCGAAGGGAAGGGAAGATGAGAGCCTAGAAGCAAATAAACTAAAAATTATGTAAAAGAATTCCATTCCACAACAATTTATTGAGTTCAAACTATGTTCTGGAAGCTGTATTAAAGGCTGAGGACACAAAAGCAAAGAAAAAGAAAAAAAGAAGGGAAAAAACATTCTTTAGGAAAGCTATATTCTACTGGGGGAGGACAAAACTATAGGTACCCAGATGGATTTTTCTACAGCCTTTGACTAGCCATTGGTGAGTTTTGCTATCCATTAAATTTGGCTTTTATTCTGCTGCCTTTGGCATACTTATAGTATCAAGGCAGATCTACTTTATTATTTATAATAACTCTGAGATTTATAGTCTTAGATGGAGCCTGGAGAAACAGAGAGGATATATTTTTGTCCATATATTTACATGTATATGTTGATATGACATATATATGCATGCACTTATGTAAAAAGATATATCTATTTATATATCTGTATATCTCTGAATTTATAGTGAGATAATATAGAAATGTAGAGATAAAGAAGTATATATTTATAGGTATATCTCTCTGTATATATAAAGGTAGATATATCTGCTAATATATCTGTATAATATCTATGTATTGATAGAGAGACTTGCCTCTATGTTTTTGATTCTACCCTACAACCTGGTCATTGATATCAAGCTTTACTTTCTCTGCCTCTCAGCCTTTCAAAGACTGGCTATATGTCAATGATGACCTTCCCTTCTCAACCCCAGGGCATCATGCCCCATGAAATTCTGTGACCTGGAAACTCCTTTCGGTCCCATGCTTTCAGTTTGCTGCAGGCATGGCCAGTGAACCAGACACTATCCCTTTCTCCTAATTGGGATTAGATAATCACCAAAAAGGTCCTGCCAAAGCATCTTTTAACTCACTGAAATTGGGTTTGAGAAAGATCTTGACAAAGGAAAGATTTTAAACAGATTTAATTTTTCATCATTAAAGAATAAGTTTACACCTTTAATTCTGAAGAAGTTACCATGTATATGGGCAAGGGGAGCAGAGAGCGACAAGATCTGTGATTTCATAGATCTAGGAACTATGAAACTTTCTCTAAGTAGACAGATCAGCAGCTGTTCTGAGGTTTATCATCCTAGACAGGGACTTGGGGACACTAAAAGGTTAGTGATTTGTCAAAGACTACACAACCTGTATGTACCACAGATGGTACTTGAATCCAGTCTTCTGAACCTCTGGGATCTGCTTTCTATTCATTATACTGAGAGAGAGAGAGGTGGGGGGGGGGGGGAAGGAGAGAAGAAGGGAGAGGGAAAGAGAGAGGAAAGGAGGGAGGGAGAAAGGATAGGAGAAAGAGAGGGAGATGGAGAAAAGGAGAGAGAGAAGAGGAAGAGGAAGAGGGAGGGGAAAGAGAGAGAGGGAGAGGGAGCAAGAGAGGGAGAGGAAGCAAGAGAGGGAGAGGGAGCAAGAGAGGGAGAGGGGAGGGAAGGGAAGGGAAGGGAAAAAGGGAAAGGAAAGGAAGGGAAGGGAAGGGAAAAAGGGAAGGGAAGGGAAGAAGCAGATCCAAAAGATCCAAAGAAAATTGTAAGCTAAACCTTTACAAAGTTGCTCATTTAACAATAATATATACAAGTGAGGTTATAAAAACAATATAGGTAAAAAGATGACAATTGTTCAAATATTATAATTATTTTATATTCCTACTCCCCTAAAGGAATCTAAGCAAAATTTCAATTTGTGAAATTTACATTTGCTATCAAACAAATATATTGATGGCAAAAGGGAATTTGCACAAACTCTTTCAAGATTCATTAGCTCTTGGATGGATATTTGTAGAATTTTCAAAAATTATACAGTAGTAGTGAAAAGGTGGCTAGAATTCCCAAAATGAGCAAGAGCACCATCTAGTGTCAGTTTGCAAACACAAGGTCTCTAGGGCCTAGATAGTCTAATGGAAAGCATCCAAGAGATTAAATAGTGACAACAGAAAATGTCCCACCAACAAACTAGCAGATGTTGAGATTCAAGACCTAAATTCCTTGGAATATAAATTGAATACATAACTCATAAAAAACACATACCAGTGCATCAGAGAAATTAAAGCCAGGAGGTTGTACAAGAACCTCTGTGAAAGATAGGAACTTAGCTGTTCATGATACATGCATAGTTCAGAGCAACAGGAAAAGCTGATTCCACAAGTCTCCATAGCAGAAAGTTGGGAGCAAATGTGTGCTTTCGGAAGGAGCAGTCAGAGAAAATAAGAAACCAAACAGGGAGAACCTCCAAAAGCAAGACAAAAAAAAATAAGAGGCAAAGCTGCCTCTTAATGATGTGCTGTCATCGAAGAAGGCAAGATAGTAACTGAGCTTTCTTTGGAGTCAGGACACTGTATAATACTTGGAGAGATACAATCAAATGGTTTAATCCATCCTTCAGTTAAGGAGTGGATCCTTAACATCTTAAATGACCCTAAAGTAATGAGCCACAATCCTTATAACTAGCTCTTCCCTGCTCTTCTCTCTAATCTGCCTCTAGTTATACAATTGTATTGGCTCACCTTAATGGAATTTTTATAAGAAACTATGGCTTCGGGGCAGCTAGGTGGTGCAGTGGATAGAACACCAGCCCTGAATTCAGGAGGACCCGAGTTCAAATCTGGTCTCAGACAGTTAACACTTCCTAGCTGTGTGACCCTGGGCAAGTCACTTAACCCCAGACTTAAAAAAAAAAAAAAAGAAAGAAAGAAACTATGGCTTCACTGTAAATTTAGTGACTCATGGGTATATTCACTTGACACACAAAAGGGTACATCATGAAAGTTTCCTCTTCAATCAGAATTATGCCCAGATGGAGGAAAAATAACCGAAAAAGGTCTAAATAGATATATTCACATAGCTATCTAACTTTCTGAGTGAATTCTTCTAAATCATTCAATCTCTCACCTTCGTACATTTACCCAGACTCCCATTCCTGAAATGTATTCCTTCTTCTTTTTTGACTCCTAGATCAGGAGCTTCAAGACTTGGTATTGAGTCCTTGAATCCATAATTCATAACTCTACAAGACTGTTTCCCTATTCCTTCCTTCCAATACATGTGACTTTGTAAACACTGGTAACCCCATAGAAATTACTTTGTATTCACATTGAAAATATTCTGTATTGATGTATCTGTGTATGCTGTGCCTTTCTCCCTCTCTATATCAACTTTTGTCTTTGTATCTCCATATCTACCTAGCAGAGTGCCTGGTCCATTATGGGCACCTAAATAAATGCTAGTTTGATATATAACTATATCAAAGTAGTTATGTTTTGATCTGAATCAAAATACAAAGAATAGCAACCTGCCTTTATATTGCAATAGCATTCCTACTTCCAAAAAAAGCACGTTTTGGGGGAAAACATCTGTCATATTTGGTGGTCAGCTATAATCACAGTTTGCAGGAATCAAGTTATCAGTTCATACATGTACTAACCTGAAGCAAAAAAAAAAAAAAAAATTAACAGAAAGTTATCTCCAATCAAATGCAGTAACTTTAGCTAAGGCTCTATCTTTCTTATACTATTTCCCCAGACAGAAATGTTAGAGCTGGATTTCTTACTGTTTTTTTAGGATCTAGACCCCTTTGATAGTCTGGCGGAAACTATGAACTTCTCAGAATAATGTTTTTAAATACAGACAATAAACAATATGGAATTATAAAGAAAACCAATCATATTAAAATTGTTATTTTTAAATTAATTAATAGACTCCAGGTTATGAAATCTTAAACTAGACAACTGCTTCCATAAGTCTGTGTATTACTGGACCATATCAGATTCTGATTCTACTCTTGTTTTTATGTTATTAGAAAAATTAAAAACATCACAACCCTCTGGAAATCCCCAGGAATTTCACTATAAATGAGTAGGTTAGCATTAGAAATCCCAGCTCCCTCCAGTTTGCTTTCAATCGCCCTGAATTCCAGTTTATCTTGGGTGTGGAGTTGGGAAGTTGGACTCCTTAGCAAAGATGTTCTTTTACAAGGAACCCTCCTTTTCCCCCACTATTTGAATAAAATCTTCCCCCCTCCAGATCAATAATAATAATTTCCTTTCTACAAGACTATGAGGAAGTTCATCATATTCAGAAAAGGAAATGCAGCCTTCAAAATAAATAAATAAAATATTTTCTGTGGTCCTTTTCCATAGATCCTGTATAATCCAAATAGATCAATAAGACTATTATACCAAGCACATAGGCATATTCATGTAATTCACACCCAGATGTTTCACTTTTCATTTTCCTGGCTGTTATCATTAGCAGCATTTGGGGAGGAATCCTCAAGAGTTGTTTTCACAGAGGAACTGAGAATCCTATGACCACAGGCTCTAATTATAATAACTGGCTTCCTATTTGGGAAAATTCTTTGCTACAAGCAGAGGAAAAGAATACTCTCAATTTTCTCCTGAATTCAGAAATCTAAATTCTTACCAGATTCTAGAGAGTTAGCATGATATGTAAGAAAGAGGATTTTCCTTGGATTCAAAAGGACAAGGTTCAAGTTTTATCTCTGACTCATACCTGCTGTGTGACCACAGGCAACTCTACCTCTCAGCATAACAGGCAATTCTCTAACTCCATAAATTGCAGCAGGTTGCAGTAAATTACATTGATAGCAGTTTTCACTATGAGAGTTCCCTTTAGAATGACATCACAAGTTGGATTGCCTCCTGCTATCCTCCCATTGAAAAATATTAGAATCTCTATTTACCCAAAGCAACTGAGGGCAAAAAATTTGTACTTCAATTAGTCAGGCTCAATTAAATTCTACTAATTGTTTTTTGGTTTGTTCTTTCCTGTTGGTTTGACAAGAAGGAATTGGGCACTTCTGAGAGTTGATTTGAAGAATGACTGAAGTAATGCTGATAAGGCCACCTGCAAAGTCTACTGAATTTTTCTGCCTAAAATTGGAATATGAGGATATAAAAGAAAACAAATACAAATCTGTCTATGATTGAAATTTCCTCTGAATCTCTCAGAACTGCAGGCCGCTAACAACAATAAACAAATAAAATAAATAAATAAAATCCAGGTAGACTAATTAAATAGTCTTAGAGGCAGAACCAGCACCACAGAGGTAATTGAACACTTCTGCTGAGCTTTCCAAATCCAACTCTCTAAACAATTTTTAAATGCCTCAAATCAAATTCTGGGAGGGGGAATAATGCCCCCCCAAAAAAAACACGTCAAAACATATCATTTTTTTCAGTCCAGAAGAGCTTAAATAGACCAAAAGAGAGATCTTCCTATGGACAGTTGGAGGAGGGGGTGGCTGAAAACACAGGTGGAAAAAGCAAAAACAGCTGTAAGACCTGGAGGAGGCAGGGACTCCTGTGGTGGCAACAGCAAAATTGCATACACCAAGAGTACTTAGAGCTTAAGGAAGATAAGATGACTTAACCCTCAGTCAGAGAAATATTACAGAAATCCCTATCCTAGTACTGGACACAGAAGCAGCAGTTGTTGACTGGCAATTTCTTCACCTATTGCCTAGTTCTGGGTTCCTATTTCAGGGCTGAGAGGAGCAGTTATGATATATGGTCAAGAGGGAACAGAGACCTTACCTTAGAAAGGACAGAGCAAAAGGATAATGACAAGAACTCTTCCAGATTACATCACCTTAGAAATAGGGAAAACCTACAGATATGAAGGTCTAAATATAGAAATTCAGGCTAGACATACACATACACACACACACACACACACACACACACACACACACACATGATCAGAGTCCAACTATAACGTAAAGTCCAAAGCCAAGAAATAAGTTGGAAAAATGAACAAACAACACAATAAAAAATAACTTGGCCATAAAAATATTCAGTGGAGACAATAAAGCTTAAAATACAAAGTCAGAAGAAGATATTGACTTACAAATACGTAGAAGCAAAATTTCAAAAAAAGATGCAGAATGGACACAAACCCAACAAAAATTCCCAAAAGAGATCAAAAAGAGGGTTTTTAAGCCAAAAAAATTGATTTGAAAAATTAAGTAAGAGCAGTAGAGAGAAAATTGGAGAGGGAAGAAATGATAATAGTGCAAGAAAATTATGAAGGCGAATTAACATTTTTGTAAAAGAGGTACAAAACCTGAAGAAAACTCCTTAAAGTTAGAATTGGACAAGTAGAAATTAATAATTCAATAAGACATCAAGAAACAATTGAAGTCAAAGGATGGAAAATAGAGGAAAAAATGTGAAATATCACTGACCTGGAAAACAGATCACATATTTTAATTTAATAATTTAAAATTTATTAGACTATCTGAAATTCATTATCAAAAAAGACTCTAAATAACATATTTCAAAAATTTGTAAGGGAAAAGTGCCCAGATATCATAGAATCAGAGGACAAATCAGAAATTGAAAAAAATGTACTGATCACTTCCTAAAAGAAATGCCAAAACTAAAACTCCTAGGAATATTATAGCCAAATTTCAGAGTTTCTAGGTCTAAAAAAAATATTAAATGCTGCCAGAAAGAAATAATTCAAATAACTTGGAGCTACAATCAGGATCATAGAAGATTTAGCATGTATCACTATAAAGGAGTATAAAGTATGCAATATGACATTCTGAAAGGCAAAGGAGATAAGATTACAATCAACAATAACCTACCCAATGAAATTGAATGTAATTCTACATTGCATTGAGAGAAGGGGGAATAGAAAGGAAGAAAGGGAGTAATTATCTCAAAAAAAGGAATGCAAGTAGTTTTTGTAATGGAGAGGAAAATGGTAGGTAGGAAGGCAGGCAAAGTCTAAACGTCACTCCCATCTGAAATGGTTCAATGAGGGAACAAAAATGTATACACAAACATAGTTGTATATAGAAATTTAACTTATCTAACATGGAAGTTGGAGGGAATGGAGCTAAAAGAAAGGGTGGGGAGTGGTAAGAAAGAGGGCAGGTTAAGAAAGGCAGTGGACAGAAGCAAAACAAATTTTAGAGGAGAGACAAAGTATAAAAACTATAACACAAAAAGATGAACACAAACTATAAATACACAGTAATCATACTTATCTGTGTGAATAGGATGAACTCACCCATAAAATGAAAGGGGATAA
Source organism: Sminthopsis crassicaudata (assembly GCF_048593235.1). Classification (NCBI taxonomy): domain Eukaryota; kingdom Metazoa; phylum Chordata; class Mammalia; order Dasyuromorphia; family Dasyuridae; genus Sminthopsis; species Sminthopsis crassicaudata. The sequence goes on along the minus strand of NC_133617.1, from coordinate 335,134,604 downwards.
TAGAATTGAAAAACAATGGCTGCCCATTAATTGAAGAATGATTAAATTAGTTGTAATATGTGGAATATTATTGTGATACAAAAAATGAGAAACAGGATGATTTCAGAAAATTCTGGAAAGACTTATATGAACTTTTTGCAAACTGAACTGAGAAGAACAAAGAGAACATCATACACAGTAACAGCAATATTATTTAGAGAATTGTGAATGTCTTAGTCTCAGCAATTCAATAATCCAAGATAATCCCAAAGGACTGAAGATGTAACACATCTGTATCCACCTCCACATAAAGAAGTGATATTGTCTAAATATAGACTGAAGCATATTATTTTTCTCTTTCTTTCTTATTGAGTCTTATAAAAATGACTAATATGTAAATATTTTATGTGATTTCACACATATGATCATATCTTGCTTATCATCTTGGGGGGTAGGGGAAGAAAGGAAGAAAAAGAGGAAGGAACAGAGTTTGAAACAAACTTTTTTTTGTTAATGTAAAAACTTTCAACATGTAATTGGAGGAAATAATATATTATTTTAAAAATTAATTGAAAACTAAATAATCTAATCCTAAGAAATGAGGGGGTCAAAGAACAAATCATAGAAAAATAATTTCATTAAAAATAATTACAAAACACATCAAAATTTGTGGGAAATAGTCAAAGGGGTGCTTGAAGAAAAATTATCTCTCTTACATCAATAAAAGAAAGAAAAAGAAAAATAAACAAATTGGCCATGCAAATAAAAAAATTAGAACAAGGACAAAATTAAAATCCTCAATTAAACACAGTAAAAAAAAAAATCCTGAAAATCAAAGGAGAAATTGATAAAAATTGAAAGTAAAACAATCATTGAACTGATAAATAAAATTAGGGTCTGGTTTGATGAGGGGGGAACACAATAAAATAGATAAATCATTGGCTAACAACTTGTAAGAAAGAAGATCTAATTTTCATCTCAAGAAAAATGCATTTACATTATCAATAAAGATAAAATTAAAGGAATTACTAAGAGTTATTTTGCCCAGATGTATGGCAATAATGTCGACAATTTAATTAAATGAATGAATATTTACAAATATATAAATTGCAAAGATTAACAGAAGAAATAAAATATTTAAATGGCTATATCTTAGAAAAATAAATTGAACAAGTCACAAATGAGCTTCCTAGAGAAAGTAGGTAGTACAGTGGATAGAGTACCAGATCTGAAGTCAGAACAATTCATCTGTTCAAATATGGCCTTAGATACTTAATGACTATCAGTAAGTCACTTAACCATGTTTGTCTCAGTTCCTTAACTATAAAATAAGCTGGAGAAGGAAATGATAAACCATTCCAGCATCTTTACCAAGAAAACTCTAAATTAGGTCATGAAGAGTCAGATATGATTGAAACAACCCAACAACAACAAATATATGAAGGCTTCCTTCATATATTTATAATATATTATAATAAGAATAATAATAAGAAAACTCATGCAAAATGACTATCAAGACATAACCAAGAGTGATTCTATTTAGGAAGTAAGGAGAGATACTTTCTACCTGAAACAAAATGCCCCAGTTATTATGTATCACTCCTTTGAAAGGCAAAATGCTTCTGAATATAATTGGATCACAGAAAAAAATTTCGTGATTTATTGTTGAAATAAGTTTTCCCAGGATTCACCAACAAAGCCAGAACAAGAAAATTAAGTAGGTGTAATAAATAATATAGAATCTAATGAAAAAATTAAATAGTCTAGTTTGGTTAGATGAAGATAGATCTAATTAATTATGTTTAATGAAATAAAATCAGAGAATCTAAGAAAATAATCACAGTATTTGAAAGGTATGCACTTAAAAGTGTCTGCAAACTAGCATCTATAGATATCTAGTTGTTAATATCTTTCAACAACCTTGTTACTCAAAGAATCATTGTATATGTTTCCTTAGTTAAAGTAAAACTAAATCAAAATTACAAGTAGGAAGTCAATGTTCTAGACTCAGAAGCCCCAATTTTAAATTCTTGCTCCATATATGCTAACAAGCAAAATCACTTGACTTCTCTTAAATCTGTTTTCCCATTTATAAAATGAGGTCTAATAAAGTTTATTCTGCCTACCTCATTGGATGTTTTGTGAAAAAAAAAAAGGGGGGTTTGAAAGCTTAAAAGTACAATATAAATGTAAACTATTGTTAAGTAGTTTGGTGCAAATCAGACAGCAGAGTTATAATTTCACAGGGCATATAGAGACATTGACTTATTTGGAAATAATGTATATTCCCATCCCAAATGTATTATTCTCCATCCTAATGAATTTCATTTGATCGCCAAAGGCAACCCAAAATGCAATGACGATTCCAAGAGGCACTAGAGATTGACCATCTCTAAGAACTGCTGGGTTTGGAAAACATGTGAGAGGTAGTATGAAAGCAAGAATCAAGTAGCAATTTTTACTCTGAATGCTTTACTGTGTTCAGAGACTTGTGTTTCTCGTCTTTTAAATGGCAAATTCAACACCTGTCATTGTCCTTATGTCATGACTGTTAGACGCTGTAAAATGCTTTGCTATATCTTTTTGTAAAAGCATAAGTATTGCAGAGACAAAAAAAAAATCTTTCTAAGTTGCCATGTGGAACACTTCATCTTGGAGGGGAAGGAAAAGCTGTCACATCCCTCCCCACACCCTGCCTCCCTTCCACTTTGTAATAAAAATTGCTTTTGCCTGATGTTTCTGATTTTAAAAGAAGCCACAGAAACTTCTTTGCGGAAATTTCATTTATGCAAAGCAGATGGAAAGATTTAATCTAAGAAAATGCAAAATCACAACATTATAATGACTTCTTAATTTTTGAAAAATTATAGCTTGAAACTCTCAAAGGGGGACAAAAAGGAGCCTGTGACAACAGCTGCAGAAGAAGTTTTTGCACCATGGGATAGCCAAAAAGCCAAAAAGTTGGACCAGGGACAGAGAATCTTAAATCTGGCATTGGTACTTAGTGGGCTGCACAGAACACACACAACTAAGTCAGCCCCAAACTTTTATATTTTTTTTGGATTGGAGAAGAGAAAAGAGGCTGTGCTGCAGATGCAGATCCATTCCATTCAGTGTATGGCTCTTACAAGGGACAGGAAGCTTTTAAAATATTTTTAGATTCTCTTTTGTGACATTTTGTGTATTAACAAGAATTAATTGTTTATAGATGTCTCCATTAGGAATGAGTTACAGATTTTTACTTTGCATTTTGCAGAGTCAAAAATGAGGTTTCATTTTTTATTTATCTTTTTCTTATTAAGATCTGTTTTCCTCCCTTCTATGTTTGAGTGGATGGGGCACTCAGTGCTCTGTCCTCATTCATTAGAAAACTGAGTAATAGGATCATAAGATCATAATTCTCTCCTTAAAAAGAACTTCTGAGGGCATCCAGTTAATACCCTCATTTATACAGGAGAAAACTGAGGCCCCACTCAATCAAGGTCATATTATTTCAGATTAAACAATCCCCAAATCAATCTATTGATAATTTAATTGATTGGTCCTCATATTTCCATTTTTCATAGGTTTTAGGTTTTAATGAGTTTCATAATAGTCCTCAAATTATCTGAAAATTTTCACGTCATCTCTTTTTTATAACTAGAATACAATTGACTCTGGATAAAATTCAGAGCCTGGAGTCAGGAAGATGAGTCTTCCTGAATTCAAAAATGGCCTCAGACACTTCCTAGCTATGTGACCCTGGGCAACTCACATTATCCTGTTTGCCTTAGTTTCCTCATCTGTAAAATGAGCTGGAAAAAGAAATGATAAAGTTATCTTTGCCAAAAAGGACTCCAAATGGAGTCACAAAGAATCAGACATGACTGAAAATATGTGTGCAAATGAATTTGTAAACTCCCCAAATAGAAAAATATCATCGATATTAAAGCAGATATAGGTGTGTGCTCATGTAAGTGAATTTTTGCATATGTACATGAAAACACATACATATATACACATTACAGACTTCATACTATTACATTTAGAAGTAGTTTCAAGAACTTATCCTGACATCAGAAGCAACAATTGGATTTGACATATTGCTGCAAGGCTATCTGGTCTGTGTCAGAGAATTAACTGCTATCCTCTGGGTGAATGGTTGAAACTGATGTAGCTTTGAGTGGGCTTCATCCTGATAAAACTTATTGAAACTAAACAGCTGGAAGACTTCAAATCTCCATCTGGGGACAGCTTAATGTAGCAGAACTCAGCATGGATTTCCCACTGAGCTTTAAGTGGGAAAAGTGTGGGTTTTTTTCCTTCTTTGAGAGTGTCATCTTACTCTACAAAAACATTATAATATCAACTCTCTAAAAGTTCTTTGCACATGTCCTAGGCATAGGATTAGAAAAAGGCCAATCATATTACCTGTTAATATAAGAGGAACTGGTGGGAAATAGAGCTAAAGAGGAGAGAATAGAAAGATTGCCAATGTCACATCACGAGTGTTTGGACTTGCCATTGACACATCATGGGTGCCCAGTATTAAAAGTCCACAAGGACTGAATCTATCAAAATCCAAAGCTGAAGAAGGTTGTCAGCAGTTCCCATCCTCTTCAGTACATGATTCTGTCCTTGACTCTCCTGTGGAGACTAGATATCTGTCCAGAAATACTGTGGAAGACCTGACTTCAAATACCAGTTCAGTCACTAATTTGCTATATGAGGTTGGTCAAATCTCCAAGCTTTTGCTCCTTATCTGTAAAATAATGAGGTAGTCTAAATGATTTCTGAAATCCCTTATAATACCAAAAATCTGAACTTTGATAATTCATTCAATATCCAGCAGACTTTTAAACTCTTTTCTGGTGCTTAAGAAAGTATAGCTATCTACTAATCCAGGCAGTAAGATAGAAATAAAAATTAAATAGGACATAGTGCACCTATGTCCTTTTCAAGCTTATATTTTAATAATAGTATGACACATATATAAATAATTAAAACACAAAATGATATATATATATATATCTCACATAGTATTATGATACATATATATATATATATAAGTATCATAATACTATGTGAGAAAGAATGGGGAAAAAAGATCCTTACTTACTGAGGACATTACAAAAAGCTTCCTGGAGGTCATCACTTTTGAATTGGCTTTGAAAAAAAAAATGAATGAGACAGAAAGAGGATATGAGGACTGAATGTGGATCACAATATAATATTTTCACCATTTTTGTTGTTTGCTTGCTTTTTTTCCTTTCTCATTTTTTCCCTTCTTGGTCTGATATTTGAGCAGCATGATATATGTGGAAATATGAATAGAAGAATTGCATACATATATATATACATATATATATGTTAACACATATTAGACTACTTGATGTCTAGGGGAAGGCATAAGGAGAAGGAAGGGAAAAAATTTGGAACACAAGGTTTTACAAAGGTGAATGTTGAAAATTATCTTTGCATATATTTTGAAAAGAAGAAAGCTTTTAAAAAAAAAAAGAGGGGGGACTTAACTTAAACCAAAAGAAAAAAATGGATAAGATTCTAACAGGAGGAGATGGTAAAGGGATGATGTCCCAGCCACAGAACACAATTCAAACAAAATTATGGAAGCAGTAAAATATATATATAATAGGCCTTGGATTCAGGAAGATCTAGATTAAAATCCTACCTTTGGTACAATAAACCTTTGATTGCCTTAGCAAGTCTCTAAAATCATCACACTAAATCTTTAAGAGAAGTTCCTAATCTGAATCATTTAGGAGAGTTCTTATACCTAGAAGATTTCCATGTCAATGAACTCATTGATATAAACAAAGATAGAAATGTGGAATCAGGAAATCATGGGTCCTGAATGGGACTATTAAATAGGAGGAGTATGAGATCTTCAAATGGAATGAAGCTGTGTAAGGTCTGAAATTCCAAGCAAGGTAATTTGAACTTTATTTGATAGGTAGTTGTACTGAAGCTTTTGAACACGGTGTAATAAAAAGATATGTGCTTTAGGGAGAATCCTAAACTGTGATGTTATTGTTATTAATTTTCAGTTAGAAAACTCTTTCTGTCAATGCAGCAACTGACTAATCTGTAACTTGCAATTTTTAAAAGTTGCTTGGGGCCCTAAGAAATGAAGTGACTTGTCCATGGTCATATAGCTAGCATGTATCTGAAACAGAACTAGAAGACATCTTCCTGACTCCAAGATCAGTTCCCTATATAATATGCCATTTTGTCTCTCCTATGTGTCCATTAGGGAGATTGATATAGTAACAAGATGATGGATTAGAAGGGATAGACTAGTTAGGATGCTACAGTAATAGTTTAGCTGGTAGGTAATGAGGGATGGGCCATATTACAATGATAGTATTAGAATAGAGAGAAAAAACAGATGCAAGATAGAGTCGTGAGATTATTCAGTAAAAGAATTTAAAAAGAAAAAAGAACCACAAAGGAATCTTGGAGAATATCAATATTAAAAATGTCAGGAATAAGAGTGATTTAAGGGGGAAAAGAGCTGGAAGAGTAAGGTAACTTTGAATACAATAGAGGAAAGTGATGGAGTGCCAAATGCTACAGAAAACTTAAGAAAGATGAGGACTTAAAAATGTCTATTTGATTATCAATAAAGAGATCACTGGTGAATGTGAAAAAGCAATTTTAGTTGCATGCTGGATAAAATAGTCAAATTGTTAAAAATTACATAGTGAGTGGGTAAGAAGAAACTGGAACATTAGGGTGTGCAGAATTTTCAAGGAATTTTATGGAACAAGTTTCTTAATCAGACTGAAGGGTACAGATAAAGATACTCTAGAACCAAAAATTTTCAGAGTTGGAAGTCAATTGTTTTGAACCAAACTTAAGTAGAGCAGTTCCTTCTGTAACATTTCAGACAAGTGGCCACCTAATTTCTATATGAAAATCTACAATGATGGGAAAACTCCTGATTACAGAGAGCAGGTACCTGGAAGGCACTTTGGAAATTTTCTATCCTCTCTTATTTTTTTAGGTGAGGAAACTAAGATCCACAAAAGCACAGTGACTTATCCCAATTCTCTCAAGTACTAAATGGCAGAGACAGAATTTGAACCCAAGTCCACTGGCTCCAAATCAGAACTCTTTTCCTTGGTCCATAATGTCTTCCCTACATAATTCATTTTGGGATAGCTTTGAGAAATAGTGAGGACACTTATCTAAGAGAATGGAAGGGAGAAGGGAGAGGACAGAAAAAGCCTGAGAAATTTTGCATGGTGAAGAAAAGGGTAGTGTCCATAGAATGACTGATATTCTCAGTGAACTAGATCCTCTCCTACAAATGTGAAGGATCAGTGTGCATTTAAGAGTTCTGCACATATAGAAACAATCTGAAAGAGTTTTTATGGGAACGATAGAGGAAATCACTAAGCACAGGATGGAAGAATTATGGGGTAACAGTGAAAGCAGCAATTCTATATGAATTTTTACATTTCACTATATCACTCAACTACAGGAGAATTAATTATAATATTGGTTCACTGTAGATTCCATTTAAGAGAATCTAATTACTAAAGTGATAATAACAAAAGCTTACATGTATACAACTTTTTATAATTTATAAAATTCTTTACTCAAACACTCTTAAATAGATAGTATACATATTATCCCTTATTTTTTACACATGAGGAAATCAAATGTCAGAGAAGTCAAGTGGCATTCTGTTACATAGGTCCATGGTGGGAGAATTGGGACTTAAATCCAGGCACAATATGATACAACACTAAACATTTATTAAGACTTACTATATGCCAGGCATTGTGCTAAGAGTTGAGGACATAAATAAAAAAAGAAGGAAGAAAGAAGAAAGAAGGAAGGAAGGAAGGAAGGAAGGAAGGAAGGAAGGAAGGAAGGAAGGAAGGAAGGAAGGAAGGAAGGAAGGAAGGAAGGAAGGAAGGAAGGAAGGAAGGAAGGAAGGAAGGAAGGAAGGAAGGAAGGAAGGAAGGAAGGAAGGGTAGTTCCAATCCTCAAAGAGCTTTTATTCTGAAGAAAGGTAACTTACAAAAGAAAACTGAAAATCATAGGAAGGAGAGAGAGGGAAGGTACCTGATCTGGGGGTATGTTGATTGTGCAATACAAGTAAGTAGTGCAGCTAGAAGGAAATGAATAAGTCTCCTATCTGCCAGATTAATGACCTTTTCACTGCCAAATAGGCCACATTATAGGCCACAGGAAAAAAAAAATCCCCCTCTCTTCCGTGTTCCCCTGCCCCCAGCAAAAAGAATAAGTTATAGCAAGCTCTGGGTAGTTTATTCATCAGCACTTTTATTATTAAGAACCTTGAGCTAATGAACCAAATTCAGCAGGCATGGGAATTCAAATAGAACTGAGATCCTAATAAACAGAATCCAACAGTGCTTGGATTTGAGCCAGAAGCTCTAAAAGAGCAGTAGTCTGACTGATAAGACAATGTGAATTTTTGTCAAAGCCGTCTAGTTTTCTGGTTTGATGTAGTTGCAGAAAAATAAACTTGAATCATATCAACTTCCTTGGTTTCTAGCTATCAGAGTGTTCAGTAGATAACCACATATTTTAAGTGTGGTTCATATGTGTAAATAAAACAGAGTAAGGAAAGCAGAGGCAATCATGCTCTTGGGAAGATTTGGAAAGAGAGAGTTCACAGACCACAGGCAATCTGTAATCTATTTCATATAAGAAACTTAGCTTGTTAAATAAGTAACGCTCTAAATTTGGAACTATGCTCAAAGAGTTATCAAACTGTGTTTCCCCTTTGATCCAGCAGTGTTACTACTGGGTTTGTATCCCAAAGAGATTTTAAAGAAGGGAAAGGGATCTGTATGTGCAAGGATGTTTGTGGCAGCCCTCTTTGTAGTGGCCAGAAACTGGAAACTGAGTGGATGCCCATCAATTGGAGAATGGCTGAATAAATTGTGGTATATGAATATTTTGGAATATTATTGTTCTATAAGAAATGCCCAACAGGATGATTTCAGAAAGGCCTGGAGAGACTTATATGAACTGATGCTGAGTGAACTGAGCAGGACCAGGAGATCATTATATACTTCAACAACAATACTACATGATGATCAATTCTGATGGACGAGCCTCTCTTCAACAATGAGATGAACCAAATCATTTCCAATAGAGCAGTGATGAGCTGAACCAGCTACACCCAGCGAAAGAACTCTGGGAGGTGACTATGAACCACTACATAGATTTCCCAATTCCCCTGTTTTTGTCCACCTGCATTTTTTATTTCCTTCACAGGCTAATTGTACACTGTTTCAAAGTTCTATTCTTTATGTATGGCAAAATAACTGTTTGGACATGTATCATATATTGTATTTAACTTATACTTTAACATATTTAATATGTATTGGTCAACCTGCCATCTGGGGGAAGGGGTGGGGGGAAGGAGGGGAAAAGTTGGAACAAAAGATTTTATAATTGTCAATGCTGAAAAATTACCTATGCATAAAATTTTTGTAAAAATCAAATAAATAAATAAATTTAAAAAATAAGTAACACTCTAATGTTCATATTCCCCTAATGGCTCATAAATACCACATAAATAATTATGTCAGGACTGGGTAAGGGATTACAGAAGGTGATTACCAAAGAACAACAGGATTTTAGACTTTAGAGCTGGAAGAGACTTTACAAATCATGTCATAGAACTCTTCACTTTGCAGAGGTCACCCTCACTGCTCTCTGGGACTCACAAAAATCAAGTGAGTTAGCTATATAGTCATAGGCTTTCAAATCAACCTCCTAAAAACTCATTGAATATTATGTTTCTGTATGAAAGGTTCACATTCTTGGAGAACTTTTATTTTCCAAATTAAAATATATGTTTTTAGCTTCAAGGCCTTGAATTTTGGTGGAATGAAAATGATTTCACAGTATAGTATCCTTATATAATATTTTATTGTGATAGGAAATTTTCTTCTCTGTATCTATTCTAAGTGATCATGTGGATAGATGCATACAAGTGAAGCTCAATATTCAGCATCACTTGGTAAGCAAGATACGTTTCTGACATTGTCAAAAGACTACAACCATTGCCAGGAATTTAGTGAACTAGGAGAAATAGAAAGTTTTTTTTTTCTTCAGCATTGTTCAAGAACATTCTGTAATATTCTTCAAAACTAAAATGTAAAGAATGTACTCCAAGCACTAAGATGGCTTAATTTGAACCCTTTCACCCCAAAGTGAAAAGAAAATTCTATTTGGTCACTTAATTGCTATACTGGCTTATGCTCAAATTAATAAGAAGGAAAAATAAAATGAATAAGCCTTTTAAAAGTGCAGTGGAGTAGTGCACTACTAATGGAGTTGTAAATTGGTCTAATCATTTTGGAAAACTATTTGAAACTATACAAGAAAAGTCATTAAATTATATGTGCCCTTTAGCTCGGGGCTTCTTAAACTTTTTCTACTCGTGACCTCCTTTCACCCAAGAAAATTTTACATGACCCTGGTTATATAGGTATATAAAATAAATATAAAAATCAAACTTCTACTGAAAATAAATAATAAAGAAATGTAATTTTAAATAATTTTATTATACATGTAATTTTACCATTTAGTAAAGATGAAGGCAAAAATGAGATAGATGTGCTTGTTTATTTTTATATCAAGAATTAAATCTTGGTAGAATTTTTGATACTTTTCATTACTGTCAAATTCTTTGCAATCCCCACATTCTGTGATATGACCCCATATGGGGTCTTGACCCACAATTTAGAAGCTTTGTTAATAATGCCATAAATGCACATGTTACAAAGACATAGGGAAAGAACTCTTCTATACAGAAAAATGTTTACAGCACAGTTTTTTGTGATAGCAAAAGATTAAAAATAAAGTATGCTCTCATCAAATGGAGAATGGCTAAACAAATGATATTACTATATAATAATAATATAATAAATAATAATCTATCAGAACTAATAATAATAAATATAATAATATTTAATAACAATTATAATATAATAAACCATCAGAAGCAATAAATAAAGAATTTAGAAAATTTGGGGAAAATTTGCATGAACTAAGGAAAGCAACAATGAAATACATCAAAAACCAATTGATGCAATGAACAGATTTGACTTCAGAAGTCCAACAAACTACATCCTCCTATAATTAGATAGTTGGTAACCTATAGGTCAGAATGAAGCATATGTTCTCAGACATTGTCGATGTGTTTGTTTTAGTTAACCTTGAGATGGTTCTATTATGGGTAGGAAGAATTCATGACAAAATAGAATATTGCATCTAATGGTGAGCTATTGGCCTATTTCTAAAATAGTTAAAATGTGGTTTTTAAAACATATTACTTTACACTTTTTTTTGCAGAACCAGTTAAACAAACAAGTAGAAAATGCCTGAATTACAAACACTTTCATGCCATCCAGGCTTCATCCTGCTAAGTTCAACCAATGAACAAGAGAGTAAATTGCTATAAATTGTGAAGGTCTCTTTCAATGAGAGGCTACTGGGGTATATGTACATTAGATTTTTACATGTTAACAAGCTACTTTCTCACACAAAAGAGACTTTTATGATCCATAAATAGGAGATATTTGTTGCTGTTCAGGCATTTTTCAGTTCTTTCAGCTCTTTGTGGCCCAATTTGGGGTTTTCTGGACAAAGGTAGCAGAATGGTTTGTCATTTCTGTCTCCTTTCTAACTGGGTTAAGTGGTTTGCTAAGGGTGATACACAGTAAGTATCAAAAATCATGTTTGAACTCAGGGTCTTTCTCATTCCAAGCCCAGCATTCTTATCCACTGTGACATCCAGCTGCCCAGGTATTCATTTGTACCCACTTATTTAAAATAGTTAGGACAGGGATATGTCTGAAGTGCCAGAAGTCTTACTTTTGCATTATTCATAAAAGCAAGCCTTACTATCAAATTAATACTTTAAACAAGATTTCAGGGTAAATGTTCTTAAATGAACAACAATTTTCAAGCATTGTAGCAGTATTTAAAGTACTTATCCAAAAATGAATATTGATTATACTCATTCTTGGATATTCATTAAAGTAATGTACTGAGAGTGTAAAGTTGGTGGTTTTCTCTTAACACAAACACCTGTAAATTATATGGGCATAAAATAATGAACCTACATTCTTAAAAACAAACAATCAAAAACCTCACTATTTCAGATATCTTCATTTCAACAATTTCAAATTAATAGGCTTTTGCCATTTTACTATTATGTTGTATTGTATATATTTGCATAAATATATATATACATATATATTTTAAAGTTATCATTTCTATGACTTTAAGATTATTTTAACTTGGTGTTTAAAATCATGGTTGACAAAATACTTTCTTCACAACAAGCCTTTCAGTTAAATAGTACAAATATTATTTACAGAATAGTGATTTATCCAAAGCCATAGAGATAACAAACGTCAGTAGGTTTCCTACATCTATGGACAATGCCCTTTTCACTACTCTAACATACATATCTTTAGAAAGTTCAATTCTGATGCCTCCTCAAGCCTTAAGATGCCAAATAGACCAGAAGCTCTGGAAGATTTTTTCTTGCTCCGTCTTTTGAGTACAATTCTAATAAAATGATGCATGGTTCCCCAGGGAAAGACAAACTAAACATGGAAAAGTTCATTATCAGTAGGGTGGATATTTGGTTATGAACCACTAAAGAAAAAACAGAAAATGGTTCTCAGTGCTTTGCAGATTCCTTCTAATTTGGAAAATGTAGTGAAATAGTGATAGAAAAGAGGTCTGAGAATCTTGCAGTTTTTAGCCCACAGATAAATATTGATTTAATTGTACTGTTAAGCACCAGATCATTGTCCAGTGACTAAGAAGTCCACCAACTATAGGAGATAATAATGTATACATCCCCATTATAAATGAAATCAAAAGGCAAAAAAGTTGAACCTAAATGGAAGGATAGCAAATGTTCTACTTGGAAAATTAATACAAAAGTTAGCAGAAGTGAGTTTTTTTGGTGTATCCAAAGAAAAATATAAAAGTCATTTCAATGAACATGTGGTCAACTTAGTTTATAGTACTTGGGCTAAGTATTTGCAAGAAAGATCACTACACTGAAAACTGCAGCTTATTCATTAACATGTATTGCAGAAGTTGAGAAGGTAAATAAATTCTACAAAGAACTTGATAAAACTCTCCAAATTAAATACATGCATGTATGTATGAATGAATGAATGATGAATGAAAAAGTCATTAAGTGCTTACTATGTGTAAGCATACTTTCATAAAATACTGAGGACACAAAGAGAAAACTAAGACAGTCCCTTCTCTTAAAGGGTTCATATACTAATGGGGGAATGTAACATCTGTAGGATATTTGAGATCCAACTCCAGTATTAAGGCTCAGTAACACTGAGAGACCACTAGCAAGTCAAATGGTAACATATCTTCTATAGTTTCATTTCCATAAATAAAATTAAATTAATTGCTGACATTGAACCATTTGATGGTTGTCAAGTGCTTTGGTGCTAAGAATTTTTTTTTAGTCTTCAGTAACTGTGGCCATTGAGGAGGCAGGAGCTAAAGTATCAGGAGAAACAGTTGAAACAGGTTTCATCTCTATAAAGTTTGCTTCCCTGGACTATAGTTATGGAGGAGAAGGGCAGGTAAAAACAGTGGCATTGGATGAGCTCTGCTACACACACATCTATAAACAGTAACTTCTATAACAATTCAGGGATATGGTAAGACAATGGAAAATGATGGAAAATATAGTTCAGCTTTAAAATACAAGTGAAAGATCAAAGGTTTGTGGACTATATGCAAGTCTCACACCTAGAAGATTACTATGTTCTTCAATTAGAGAGTCAGGAGATCCTAGACATGAGTATCAATAATGTTAAAAATTGAAATTAATTATGATTTAACAGAGAGGACACAATTGGCTCCTAATGAAGGAACCATTTCCAAATCACTTACAATCCAACCATAAGATTCTTAGCACAAAAATAAAAATCAGTATCAAATTAGAAGTAATAAACTGAGAAATATCACTAAATTGAGGTAAATGACCCTAAATCCATTTCTAGTTAGCCTAGTTGTTGCTATTGAAAACTGAATACACTATCCATAAGATTTGCTTCATTGATGTTAGTTGAATTGAACTGAATTCATAACAAAAACATATCTAAATTAACAAAATATAAAATTAATACCTGCCTAATATTTAGGAAAGTAATAATAATAATAAGCTATTTGCTTCCTAGATGTCATGCCTAAGAAACCTGTATGTTTAATATATTACCTAGCATTTTGAAGTAGCTGAGTATTAATTGTTCACCCAACAAGACATTGTTCCCCTTAGTTAATGCTTCCTCAGCCGAACTACTTTATCTGTGTCCCCATAGTACAAGTTAAAACTGTCTAATGTCACATAGGAACATTTATTCTCCCACAAAAGTTTTTCTTTTCCAACAATTTCTATCAATCTCTATACTGATCCCTGAAGTTCTTAAAATGTTTCTATCTTCTAAAAAGGTTGATTCCCTTAAAGGTTTATTTTTTATTATTGTTCAGTCATGTAAAACTCTTCTTGACCCCACAGACAAATTCATCGGGTTTTCTTGGCAAAGGTACTGAAGCAGTTTACCATTTCCTCTCCAGTATGTCCCCATTTTACAAATGAAAAATGGAGGTTAAAAAAAATGGAAGGAAAAATGGAGGACTTGCCTAGGGTAACACAGATAGGAGATATCTGAAGTTGGATCTGAACTCAGATCTTCCCAACCCCAGACCAGTATTCTCTTCATTGTGCCATCTAGCTGCCTCTCCTTAAAGTAAAATGCCTTTAAGAATATTTACTGTATTTCCTTAATTCAGCATTACTCAAAATAAAAACTTGATAATTTAGCATAGGACATATAAGATCTACATTTCATGACATTCATGACACAGAAATGATTTCTTTTTAAGAAGAAAGTTAAGTAAAAGTAATTCGACCATTTGGAAAAATGAAAATAAGATTTGTAACCACTTAGAATTCTAAGACTATTGCATCAGTTAATCAAATGGAAAATTGTTTTATGTAGATATCACAGAAATTCTTTAAAGTAGTAGATTCTAATGTATAGTTATAATATAGCATAACTTGGTTCCTACAATATTGATTTAATTGACTTACACATTTTTCAGTTTTTGTTAACTTAAGATGTTTTCAGAAATGGAACTAGAAAAATAGGTAGAAATCAAGGAAGGGGAAAGTAGAAAATGGAAAGGTGAAAACAGTTTCATCAATAGCTTAATGCTAACATTCAATTAAAATGTAAATTTATCCTTTAAGAGAAAAAGAATGAATTGAACAACTGAAAATTAATGTGGGAGACAAACTAGTGTCACCGAATGAGAGAGGTTAGGGGAAATATTATGCAGCAACAAATTAACTTTAGAGGAAGGCAAAGAATTTGCAAAGATTTAAATGCATATAAAACTGTAAAAAGTAGATTAAAAAACATTTGGCTAAAAGGGAAATTGATCTTTGGGGGGAAAATGCATGTTACTGAATACCAAAATTATATTGGGAAAGGAAACATATTGCTAAAATTACTTGTGCCACTGAACATTAGATTTTCAAAAACTGGTGATACAAGAATACTAAATCTTATATATTCCATTTTACTAAGCATTAATAAGATTCACTTACTCCACCAATAAGCTTAAGAGTCAGAAACAATAATGAACTCTGACAATCATGTAGGCATTATTTTGTGGGATTTTGTAGTTATATTTATATTTTTCTATGACATAACTGTATGAACTTGGGCAAATTACTTGATATCTTTGAATCTATTTCTTCATCTGTGAAATGGGATAATAACATTAATATTTCTGTGAAGATAAAATGATATGATGTAAAAAAAATTATAAATCAATATACAAATGCTCAGAGACAGATATATAGCAGACAGAGGGGGAAAAAAAGACCCAATCTACATAGTCAATAGTGCTTGGATTGTGGCTTGGTAGATAGAATGTGAAGCTTGAAGTCAGGAAGACTCATCTAACCAAGTGCAAATCTAGCCTCAGACACATCCTAGCCATGTAAGCCTGGACAAATCATTTAACCCTTTTTGATTCAATTTCTCAAATGTAAAGTGAACTTGGAGAAAAAAATGGCAAACCACTCCAGAAAACTCCAAGAAAACCCCCTATGGGATCATGAAGAGTTCAACACTATTGGGAAAATAAAGTGAACAGATTATCCACACTTGATATAGAAAATCAGTTACTAAATAACTGATATCTTGATTTTTATTTTAATATCAATTTATAAACCAACAAAAAAGAGAAGAAAAATATTTATAAAGTTGAAAAATAGTAAAGAAGATTAGATTAGGGAGTCAAGAGAACTACAGTTCAAATCCCAATTTAAGTACTTGCTTAAAGTGCACTTCGTATAATCTCTAATTCTGTTTTTTATTGTTGTTGTTCAGTCATTTCCATTATGTCCAACTTTTCATGTCTCTTTTTGGGATTTTCTTGACAAAGATGCTGGAGTAGTTGACCATTTCCTTCTCCAGCTCATTTTATAGGTGAGGAAACTGAGGCAAACAGGGTTAAGTGGCTTGCCCAGAGTCACATGGCTATTAAGTGTCTAAGGACATATTTGAACTAAAAAGGATGAGTCTTCTTCACTTCAGGCCTTACACTGCATCTCCTGTGTTACTTAGCTGACCTTTTTATTCTTCCTAGACTAGAGATAACACTAGTCAAATTTAATTATGAGAGGCAGCACAGAAGAATGAATATCAGGTTATCTTCAGTCAGTAAGTACCCTAGAGTGATTTATGTGTCTGAGATAGGATTCAAAAGCCTTTGGATTCTTAACTCCAAATCCAGTGTTCCATTTACTATGTCACACTGCCTCTAGATTAAGTGAAACTTTATCTCCTATGTCTCTATATATCACATTCTGCAAAAAAAGATATGTTATTAAAAAAACTCAAATTAGAATATCTCATGGATCAATTCCTTTGATAAGCCCTCTTATAAATTAAATATTTTCAAACTATCAGAGCTCAATTTAAACCATGAAAACTAATTACTAGGCCTTGTATTTCTATATCAACTTCAATCGTCTACCTTGTGAGTATGTGGACCTTTTATTGTCCTAAAAAACAACCAGTCTCAAATGGGCTCTAGCATTCTACCCTCTCTGTGAGGAAAAATGATAGATACATGATAGTCTACGACCAGGGTTTAATTTTTTTCCAATTATGACCCCTTTTCCCCAAAATTTTTATGTGTCCTTAGGGTATATAAATATAGAAAATAGGTATGCAAATCAAATATTTACTAATAATAAATCAAAATTTCATAACTCCCACATTCAGTCACAAGACTCCATATGGAACTGCAAACCATAATCAAGAAGCTGGGTATCCAAATCATGACAACCTGGTTATGGGCCACTAGAACCTGCTTAAAACCTTGAATATGATTGTCCATTATCTTTATGAATCCTCCATTGAAAAAATAGTTCAATTTAAGCAGAAAATAAAATTATTTAAATGTATTTTTGTCAAATGTGGCAATGATTAGACAATATCATTTAGTATATATAGTGGTGTGAAATTTCTACTCAAACCAAGAACTTAAGTCCATTCACCAGACTTAAAAAAGGTCTGTCATCTTTTCTCTATCCTAGGGTACTAATAACATTAGATATAATTACATATCTCACCCTGTCATACTCTTAAAATAAGAGTATATCACTGTGATGATGGCAAACATCCTAATTAAATAGGATTTACTTCCTCTCCTACAGTCAAGAATGCCTAAAAGAAAAACGATATCTCCATGTCTTCTCTCACTTTACACAGTGTTATTGGAACCAAGTAATTTTCTAGGTCTGATCAAGAGTCAGGAAGACTCATCTTCCTGAATTTAATCTGGCTTCAGACACTTACCCACATATGTGACTCTGGGCAAGTCATTAACACTGTTTGTCTCAGATTTTAAAATGAGCTGGAGAAGGAAATGGCAAACCACCTTTACCTAGAAAATCCCAAATAGCATCACAAAAAGTCAGACATGACTGATAGAAGTGAAGAATAATGTCTTCAAATAGAGGGAAGGGATTCTGGAGAGAGTAGCTATCCAAGATGTTAAATGGGTGCTGAGTCATGTTAGGTTCTTACTAAGAGCTAATGAGATAATGAGATATTAGGTTCTTACTAAGTGCTAAGTCAGTACTTGACAATTCTCTAGTTTCAGCCTTTCCTGGGGAAGAGCTTGCATGCTTAGGAGGAGTAAGTTCATTGGTTGAAGTAATTCTTCCCAGAAGCCCTTGCATTATCCCATGCCCATTCTCTGGGAGGATAAAGAAGGCAGCTCTGGAGGAAAAAGGGAGTTGTTTCTGGACCAGACTTGAGGCTGCTCTCTGCAGGAAGGGAAGTCGGCTCTCTACAGGAAGAAGAATCTGTCCAAGAGATTTGAGTTGACACAGCAGATCTCCTCCCAGAGAGCAATCAGCAGCGTCTGGAGACAACAGCACATTTCAGAGTCAGAAGGAGGGTGTTTAGCCTAGAGGCAGAAAATGCAAATGGATTAAATTTAAAAAGAAAAAAAAAGTGGTAATCAATCTTCACATGTGTCTCAATCTTTGGGTCTCAATTCCAGACACCAGTTGCTCTCTTCTCAAACTAATCTGCTTCTTAGCCCTTAGCAGAAATTGCTCCTCTTTCTCTATTCCCTCCTTCCTTTGCCTAATTTTTGGCAAGCTCAGTCTGAAGCAGGAGAATCCCTTTGTCATTTTGCCAGAAGAAAGTGCTTAGATAGGGAATACCTGTGCATTGAGGTGATCACTGAACTTGGTAAAACAAGACATAACTACATCCATTAACAGGAGCTTCTTAAATTTTAGAATAGCTTTGAAACTTCAAAAACTACAGAATATATTGTAGTTCAGACTAGACATAGCAAAAATGCAGCTCCTTATATTTTTTCTTTGATCTTCTTCTGGTTCTCCCCTTTAGAGAGGGAAGCACCAACTCTCATACTTTAAAGTTGTCTTTTGTCCATTGCAATTACCATAACTGAATTTCTGTAAATCTCTGCCCCCTTTTTCTTTATACTTTTCTAGTATATCCTTGGGCCTGGACCAACACTGCCTAGACTATTTTAATATTTCCTCCTCCATTCGATTTCCTATACTATTGGCAAATTTAGTTTCTCTTTTCTAAAACTGCTTTTGCAATGGATGTTTCTCCTGAAGTCCCATATGACCTTTCAGTTCCTAATGTACTATGGATCAGACACAAGACTCCTCCTCTGCATCATGTCTTTAAACAAGGCATTAGGAAATACTACAGTTATCTCTCTTTTACATACTGAACTGCTAAAGGGTCATTCTGGAAAATAATGAGAAAAAAGGTGCATGAATAAGGCAGGGTCTGAAGGTGGAGGCTCTAAAACAATGAGCTGACTATTGTGAGGTGAGCTCAATTCCTCTGTAAAAACAAGCACGTTCTCATTCATTATCCAATATAACATGAATTTGTAGGAAAGACCACAGGTTCAAGTCAGAGGATCACTGATCCAAATTCCCCCTCAGATGTTTACTTCCTGTGTGATCTTGGTTAAGTCACTTAACCTCCATTAGAATTAATTTCCTCATGTACCAAATGCAGGATTTGAACTAGATCCCCTCCAGGATCCCTTTCAGCTCTTCTATGATCCTCTGACTTCCCAGTGTACTTTACTGTCATCCACAGAAGCCAAACTACCCAAACTTGGTCACCAGTTAAGCTTAACAGGCCAAATTAAAATGAAAATTTCCTTTTTGCTGAGGTAGTTAAATATTCCAGTAATCAACCACCCACACTGCCCACAAGCCCCGCTAACTGGAAAGTAACTTAAATGATTGTTCGTGGTCTGCAGCCCCATAGCACTGAGGGGGGATATTGACTTTCAAAAGCTGTGGTGGCACCTCCTTTGGTGTCATTTCCTCTGAAACAGAAGTTATTTCCTTTCACCACCATGCATCATATTTATAATAGCTTATTGATCAAAGCAAGGCCCTCTGTTTTAAAGTGAGAGGAAAGCCTTACACTTAAGCTTTTAATGTTCCTGCCCAAAGTACTATTTTTACAATTGCTTGCTACACAAGCTACCAAGGCCATTGTTCTTCCTTTTACTCAGATGACAAAATTTTTGTGGACAAAGCTAAATAAGAGCTCCGAATCATTAATAATAAGAATGAAAATTAAAACAGCTCTTTGATTTTGCTTCCTCCATATCACTAATAATAAAAAGAATGAAAATTAAAACAGTTCTCAGATTTTACCTCATACCCAGAAAACCAACAAAGATGATACAAAACAGAAAACATCAATCACAGATTGAAAATGGAAAATTTTAATAAAATTTACCAAAGCTGTGGAAAGACAGTCATACCACTACACTATTGATAGGGCTATGAATATACTGTGTAAAGCAAGAATATGCAAGAAAAGTAAACAAATTGCTCATGAACTTTGATACAGACATCATACTACTGGAACTACTCCACCCCTTTGATGTGTAATGACAGAAAGAAATGTAAAATATTCATAGCATCCTTCTAGTTTGCATTTTGGAAGTCATCTATGATTTATTAGTGTAGGTTCCGAACTCCCAAGTTCCCAATTCCCTGTGCCTGTCGGATCCTTACCTCTACTCCAATTTATAATCTTAGAGTATTACTTGGGCCATTGAAAAGTTAAGTGACTTGTCCAGAGTCATAAAGTGTTTGTGATGGTGTAAAGTTAGGTTCCCATGGATTGTGAAATATGGCATACAAACGTAATTAAATATTATTGTTCCACAAGAATCAATGGATATATAGACATTGGAAAAGACATATCTCTAGTAGGACGTGATTAAGTAAAGGGCCAAAATAATAATATACATAATAACCAGAGTAATGTAAATGATAATGACACTAAAAAGCATTTGAATTTTACAGAATGTTAATGAACCAACTCAGTCCCTAGAATTAATAATAAAATAGACCTCTCTTCTCTCAATAATGAGGTAGGTGACTTCAGGTGAATAACATGAAATGTCCTGTGCTGTTAGAAATGATTGTTATGGCAATTGGTTTTGCTTAAATGATTTTGTTTAAAAGATTGATTCTTTTGGGGGGAAGTAAAGGGTGGTGAGAGAAGATCTAAGTGAAAATAACTATAGCTTAAATGCTAAAAATAATAATACATATTTCATAAGGAAAGAATAAAAAAGTCAAGTGAATGTTGTTCAAGGTTACATAGTACATTAGTTGAATTTGCTTCCATTAGCCATCTGGCTTTTGTTCAGCCAGTAGGTCATGCTTCCTGGGCACCAACAAGTAGCCACAAGAATGGCCTTCTCCATTTATGAATAAGAATGACCACTATCCTATTAACTGTGAAAAGAAAATTTACCAAAGTAATCATGATTTGTAACATCTGCATACTTTATATTGGAAATGAGAACAAAAATTACTAGCAGAAAGTTGATATCTAAGCTAAGTAAGGAGATTGTAAGAGAATACCTAGCTTCTCTCAAAATCTACTTCCCCTGGCCCAGACGAAATGCTTCCTTGGATCCTAAAAGACCTGGCGAATGTCATTGTTTAGCTATTCTTAAGAAAGCTATCATGAGATTAAAGAAGAGTGAGTGTTCTAATTTTCCAAAAAGGGAAGAGAACAGAAACCGCAAACTCTGATTTGCAAATCCTCAAGAAATTTTAGAATGTTTCATTAAAGAGATGGTTACCAAACATCTAGAAAAGGAGAAATCAGTTACAAAGAATTATCAAGGATTCTTCATGAATAATTGTTGCCAAATTAACCTCATTTTCTTTTTTTATATAATTATTAAATTTGTACATGAGGTAAAGGTGGTGAATGTAATTTACTTAGATGCTAGTTAAACTATTCAACATTCTCTATGCATATCATAATTTCCTACCTTCCTGTCTTTGTTCATACATTCTCTAAGTCAGCAACTCCTCCCAACTATGTTTAATATCTTCCCTTTAAATCACAACTGTTTTGTCACTTTCTGCACCAAAGCCTATCCTAAATTCACAAATGGATAATGATCTTACCCTCCATGGATTTCATATAGCACTCTGCTTTTATCTCTCTGATATGCTACTATTTTGCAAATAGTATTTTATTTTGTAAATTTTATAATTTTTATAAATTTTGTAAAAAATTTGTAAAAATGGTTATTTTGTAAATCTTTTTTCAGTTTTGTTTTGTTTTTTTCATATTGCTGCCCTCTATGTCTTCTATGCCTCAGAAAACAATAGATTGTTTTTGTCCTCAGTGCATACCCTGAATTTTGTCTTCATGTTCTTTCGTATTACTGGAAAATTAACTTTCATTATTTTAGTTTATTCTATTCCTATATGTTCTTCTTTTTTCTTTTTCTTTTGGGATTGGGTCTACTTACATTTGGATTAGCTAGGTGACACAGTGGATAGAGCAACTGGGCTTAGAATTAGGAAGACTCTTACCTATCTGAGTTCAAAGCTGCCCACAGAAACTTAGTATCTATATGACCTTGGGCTAGTCACTTAACCCAATTTATCTCAGTTTTTCTTGGGCTAATCACTTAACCCTATTTATCTCAGTTCCTTACCCATAAAATGAGCTAAAGAAGAAAATCTTTGCCAAAAAAAAATCCCAAATGGAGTCACAAAAAATCAGGCATATTAAATATGATTAAACAACTATCTACCCTGTTCAGCCATGTTTCCTCCTAACATTGAAGGAAGAAAAGCTCTTTATCTCATATATTTATTCATTTCATAGTCAAACTATATTTAAGATTTTTTCCAAATACCATTAAAGGAGTCTTCTTTTCTATCCAGCTAAGGGTTAGATAAATTGGTCCTTCAGCTTATCTTTTTTTTTTTTCCAGGAATATTCATCTACTGACATCAGCAGGATTTAGAAAATATTCTATAAAAGTAAATGAAATTTATCTTTAAAATATCATCCAATTCATAGGTAAAGAGATAAGGGGGATATACAAAATAGCTTTTTATGCTGAAAAATACTTGAAACTGCTGAAGTTAACCAAAGACATTTGTTTTATATGTTTTTGGGGGTTTTTTTAATGTAAGTGGCTTGAAACATTTCTAGCAACTTTGCTTCTCTGAGTCTAGAGAACTGATCTTTTTCTTTTTTTTTTTCCAAATGGGAGATTGAGATTATAAATTAGTGGCAACATCCTGCCTATTCTGGTTAGCATTGTCCCTGACACTATAAGTATAATGGGAACCGCTTAGCCTAAGAACTTGAAAAGCATGACTGCTGAGATCAGCTGTCCTTGAAAAGGGTTCCCCACTCATTGCTCATTCTATTTGTTATTGTGTGAACCTGAGCTTCTCTGCAGCAGGCCTTAGAGACTCACTTTGTTTTCTAATAATGCTCCAGGAATGACAATGTAAACGAGCAAATTTCAAGTCAACTCAGCAGATGAATATGTCTAAGGATATATCTTACAAGATAATATAAACCAATTTTAAAAATTAATTTCCAGTTTTGACTAGGAAGGAATAGAAAGGAAATGTCATTAGACATCAAAAGGGCTGACAGCATCTTTCTTTCACTTCAGTGAGGCAAGTAGTGTATAATAGGCTGAATATAGAAGATGAAGTCCTTAACAGCTCACTTAGAAGAGAATAAAATCCCTAGGATCCAATAGATTCTAATATCTTTTTTTTTTAATTTAAAAGTTGATCTCTAAACACAAAATGTAAGCACCAAACTAATATAAAGGAAAGGCAAGTGTTTATCATTAATTTCCAAATAATACATATAGTGCTGCCATAGGGACTAGTTGCAGAATTCTAAGTAGGACAAGTTACAAATGCATCTTTTTTTTCTATTTTACAAACAAATTGCCACTCCACATGCCTATAACCACATAGTTAATTGTCTCACTTTCCTAAATGTGAATTCACTAAGGAAAGGGACTAGTTCAGAGTTCTCGGCAAAATTAGATATAGCACAATCTTTTATTTGTTTTATTTTGCAAATCATACTAGTAAACTTTATTATAATTTCAAACCTGAAAGAGACAAGTATTTCACCTGCCTTAGTACAGGTTAATAAGATTAGGAAACAACCAACTTGAATATATTTGGTTCTTTCCCATACCTCCACAATCAAATGCAAGTTCCTTGGAGGGGTTCTCAAACAACGGCTTGGGGGGGGCAGATGCAGCCCACTGAGGATGTTTATGCGGCCAGCCAAGTTATGGCAAATGGGCTGAGGGGTGGAGACAGAGTATGAGTTTTTGTTTTTACTGTAGTCTGGACCTCCAACAGTCTGAGGGACAGTGAACTGGCCCCCTATTTTAAAAGTTTGAGGACCACTGTAGACTTTTGCCTTAGTCCTTTATCTGCAGCATCTAAAACAGTGCCATACACATATAAGAGCTTCATAAAATTTTGTTGATGTTTTTAATAGAGAATCTACCACAAATAAATATAGCAAAAGGTAAATTAAAATGACAATTAAGCTAAGGATGCCAAGAGGCAGAGATTAGGAGGAAGTGAATCCTAGAAAAGTTTTTTTGCATATTTTATCAGAAACAGAGACATGAATTTTTCTATAAGATAAGAAGACAAGTGAGCTTTACTTGGATCAGTAAGATGACAGATCCAGTACAATGCTGAAGTTTTCATGTAAAAAGAAAAATCTATGAACCATCTTAGGAAGAAAAAAAGTGATTAAAAAGAGGCAGCATGGTGGCTTCAATAAGAACAAGTGATGCTAGACTAGTCATTTCTTTTTATGGCTACTAATTTAATATATTTAACATATAATTTAATATACTGGGAGATTCTGTGGATGGAATATACTTAAATTTCACCAAAGCCCTCGAACAAAAATCCACATAGATATGATGGAGAGATTTAGGTTACGTGATAGTACAAAGAAATGGACTTCAAATATATTGAATGACTGGACCCAAAGATTAATCAATAATTAACAGGTAAATGTGAACTTGGAAGAAAGTCTTTAGTGGAGTGTTCCAGCTCTGTGTACTTGTTTCTGTGCTATACATTAACTTTATCAACTACTGAGAGGAAGGTGTAGATGCACAACTGTCAAATTTGTTAATAATATAAAAATGGAAGCCATAGAAAACATGTTGGGATGTATAGTGGTCTAAACCTAGAAAGAAATCAAAAAAGGATAAATGTAAAATTCTGTAACTTAGTATACAAAATAAATTGTACAAATATGGCAAGGAGAGGGATGGCTAAGCAGTATTTCATGTGAAATAGATCTGGGAATTTTAGTGGATTTCAAGCTCAGTGTGGAATCACAGAAGAACAGGACATTTTTTTTTAAAAGATACTTTAATCCTACACTACATTGAAAAGGGTTCAGTTTCCAGGATTAGGGAGATAATAAATCCATTTTAATCACTTTTGGTCATACTAAGTCTGTTGTATTATATTCTGTTCTGGATGCTATATTATAGGAAAATATTGACAACCAATAGCATATCCAGAAGGAGAAAAACCAAAGGATGAGGGAACTAGAGATTTTATCTTGGAGAAAAGAAGACTCCGAGAAGACACTTGAAAGGCTAAGTATAAGTTAAATTTATTCTCCTTAGTCCCACAAAGTAGATTTAGGAGCATATAATAAATATGGCAGAGAAACAAATTCAAGCCCCACCTGCTTAGATTTAGCACAATTTCCTTACAATTATTACTGTTCAAGTCAAAAAGAAAGCTTTTAGAGATAGTTCCTGCTCACTAAATATATTCAAGCAACAAATGAAGGTTCACAGAGTAGTGTAAGGGAGACTCTTATTTAAATACAAATTGGAGCACATAACCTTGGAGACTGGAACTAGATGATCTCTAAATTCCTTGACAATTTTTTACCATTCTGTAACTTAACCACTTGAGATGGATTCAATTTCAAGTTATAAAAAAAAAGTATACAGATTTGAGTATTTCCTATCATACATACAATGAGTTTTTACCAGAGGCAACCCTTATCATCTTAAACACTGCAACATAATCTTTAGATTCTCTCAGACAAAAAGGAACTATTTATTTAAGAACTACAAAATGAGGAATGTGAGTCTTAAATGTGGTTATGCTTGTCTAGAATCAGAATTAGTTGTGCTACAGGAGAGCTATTCTACCAATTCCTTTTGCACTAATAGACTAGGTCCCTAAATTCTATCTAATTTCCTTTCAATACTAAAATTAAGAGGGGAGAGAAGGATTTTTAATTGTAAATCTTCCAAGCTCTTTCAAGAATGTCTTCCACACCACATTATTATCAGTTTTTTATCTATCAGTCAGAATTAGCTTTTAGCACAAAAAGCATAATCCCCCAAAATCTACAATTCTACTTTCTCCACAGTATCAGAGTCAAGGGGAAAGTAGGCTCAAGTAGCACATGTTGATACAGGAAACTCATAGTTCCTAGTTTCTAGAAGTGCTTGTTTTTCCTCCACCTGGTATTCCTGAAGTTCCCTCAGACATGATACAGTTTTGTTTTGTTTTTCTGTCTCTTAGCAGAGTTTTGAAGTTGCCTTTTTTTCAAGAGGTGGGGTTTATCCTAGCTTTTCATACAGACAATATTGCAAGTCATTGCTTTTCTGGTGATTCCAATGAAAAACAAATCCAAATTCTCCTGCCCTCTGAAATTCATAACATCCTCTAGTTAAGGAATATGGAGGATACAAGCATCCTTAGTCCTATGCCAAATTTTTCTTAGCTAGACAGCATTCTCTTCTAGATGCCAGAAGCTAATCCATATTAAACTAACCTATATTAACTAATCTAAATTAAGCAAGATTCACCAATTATAAATGTTTCCAACCAATATGAATATATTTCCTGTTGGTGTTATTCTATTAAACCCAATGGTTTTCTATCCTTCCAAACTGATCAGGGATTTTTCTCACTTAGTCTAATGCTTTTATTGATACAATGCATATATCTAAACTTTCTTCACATATTGTTCAAATCTCTGATTGACTCAACTGAGATGTTCTCACCTGATAATTTTTAAGCCTAGAGATTATAAAGCCTCAAGAAAAGCTATTAATAGAGGTTTTTCATAATTATTGTATATTCCCAATAATTTAGAATGAACTCTCAGCACCTGAAGATATTTAGAGTGGATATGGTACTACACTCTGAAAAGTGATTTTCCTTAGAAATCCCATAATTTTAGCCCATGGTAATTTTTCTACTAGACCTATACCCATCTTTTCTGACCTCATCTTTTATGTAGTTTTATGTAAATCCTAAACATGACTTCTCTTGAATATTTTCCCAATACTTAAAATTTAACCAATTCAAAACTTCCCTCACCATCTTCCCTGAAGCTATTACCCTTAATTAGAAACCCCCCTCCAGTCAAATTTGTTTAACATCCCTGTTATAACGACTAGCTTGGAGTCGTCATATATTTCAGTCCTTTTGCCTTGTTTTTCTTTTCCTTTCTCCCCCATCCTCCAAAGTGTTCTGACTCCCTTTCTTCATAAAGTCTTCCAAAACTAACTCTATAAAACTCTAGTCACTCCCTTCATTTCCAGTGTCCTTTCTGCACTCAGATACACTTAGCCATCAATGAATTTGTCATCTCTTCACTGTGAATGCTCCTACCAGAAACACAAATTGCAACCCATCTATGGCTTTTCATCCAGAGCAATTTTTGCCCACACTTAGGTAGATAGCTTTGTAAAGCCGCTAGCATTGCACATAGCTGTCACTACACAAGTATATATTTATCACTACTAGATTGATCATTTGTAGACCAATTTGTATTCTTTTGCTGGTGTGACAGCCAAGTGTTACATAATTGGTCTATCATTGACTAGTCAAATGATTAACTATCAGAGATTGTACATTTTCTTTACATCTATGTGATAATTTGCCATATATTTCTTGTTCTTGTCATACTGTTCTTCTCATATTGTGAATAAACCTTTGCCCCCCAAAAGAGGATATCATTGGTAAATGAAAGGTAAACATATGCTCAGGTATTATTCTTTGGGACTGAAATATTGTTTGGGAGTGGGGGAGGGGGAAGCGGGGTAACCCATAACTTTCCAGATGACATAAAAGTGTTTCTGGCTCATGCTAAAAAATGTTTAATAATTCAGCATGATGTCATCAGTTCTTTGTTTCCAGTTATATTATATAACACAGTAAGTCCTAATTAGTAGTTGTTTTGAATACCACAATTACATCCTAGTCAAATATTTCAATAAAAGTCACTTCCATTAATTTCTTTTGCTTAAAATATTAGTTTTTGATTTTTTTTTTTTGCAACTATATTACTTTAGCATTATAGCATTTGTAATTCTATCACATTCAAATGATGACCTAGTTTTTTGGTAATTTATTTTAATACTTAATCACCATCATCATCATACCATGAGCATGGCTTAAGAACATGGCTTGAAGTCAGGAAAATCTAAATTCAAATCCTACCTCTGAAATCTAATATTATTTGACTTTGGCCAACTCATTTAACCTCTTTAAGATTCTGTGATGTAGGACTGCTGCCAACTTATATTGTTATAAAGAGTTTCCTCTCCCAGGACATCCCAATACCAATGAAATCACAAGTCCAATCCCTATTCTTTATCTCCTATCACTATCACTATCTGCATTACAGTAGAGTCTCTTCCGTCAACTTATCAGGCCTCATTTCAACATGGTGTTAAAAAATAACAAAACTCCAGAATGTAAGTGAAAGTGCTGATACTTGTCTCAGTTTAAATTAGCTACTGGAAGTTTTCTGACACCATTGGCCCAAGCTGGTCATCTATAATCACAATTTCTCTCTGTTCTTCCCTCTTCTCTAAACCCTAAGCATTAAGAGATACTTACCAATTCTCAAGGAAAAATATAATGATTGTAGATTGTTGGTTTATTTTTTATATCAGTCTTATATTGTCAAACTCTGCAGTGCCTTCAGAGAAATTGCCATGGAAAACTTGAGCTAGTCTTAAATCAAAACACCCTTAAAATTATCCATCCAACTCTCCCCCATCCCACCTCCCAAAAATTTTTCAAAAAGTAAAACTATCTTTGCTAATGTCATAAAGGTGACAATGGGTTCTTAAAAGTGATATCAGGATATCACAAACTCTGGCAGATCCTGCCAAACTTGAAAAGAACCATCCAAAGCTTGTCATCCAAGGCCCAGTCTGGCTGAGCTCAGAAAAAAATGATCACCAGAAAAAAAAATCACCAATCAGGGAGATAAAATTTTCAACCTTTGCAGCTCTCAATGGATTACATCTGGCTCACATCCTGACTAAAACTTCCCGTTTCTAATCCCTCTGTTCATATTTCAAATTTGAGAAGGAGGTTATTGTTATTTTTCTTTCATTCTCAAAAAGGGCCATGACATCAGGGAGATAATGCTTGCAAATGAATTGAATTTAAGTGAGAGAGGGCTATATATGGTCACCAGACTCACCTTCTCTTCCACTGGGTCCAGTGGCCAGACACAGAGCAGGATGACTGGAGATGGCCCTGGATGCAGTGGAAGACCTTGCCCTTTTTAAGCTAAGGTCTTTCCCAGGTCCTGAGGACTAAGGAAAAGCCATTCAGTGATTAAAATTGGAGTTAGAAATGAGGCAGAAGGCAGTCAAAAACAAACAAACAAAAATTCATCCTGGAAAGGGAAGACCCTCAGAGTTTCTGGCCAAAACAGAAACAATTGCTATTTGGGGACCACATAATGATTTTATATAGGATTGAATATAATGGAAAGAACTTCCTCACCTTCACTTCCTCTACATTGCTTAGAAACTTCTTCATTCTGGAAGCTCATTCTGCTCTAGGAATATTTCTTACCTTGGAAATGCTCTCCATTCCAGACGTCATAATTCCTGATTAGCTTGCTCTTCCAAGAAACTCTGAAAAAATCTCTTATCACTTATCTCCAAGAGACTTTTTCATGCCTTCTAGTTCCCCTTCCTTTAAACCACCCTTTTACATACTTCTTTCCTTTTCTTCTTGGGATGTTTCTTGCATTAATTCTTCCAAGATCATATTTCATGATTCATATTCCTTTAATAACATTTGAAAGTATATTGGTATTAAGTAGATGGATTTTTGTGGAAGTCAGCTTATTTTTTCTTTTGATTCTCCTGGCTTCTTTCAAAAGTCTCAGTTAAAATTCTATATTTTACATACAGGAAAACTTTTTCAATCTCTGTTAATTCTAACTTCCTTCCTTTGATTATTTCTGATTTATTTTGCATAAAACTTGTTTGCAATCTAGTATGATTTCTTCTTCCTAAACAATACTGAAAATCCATGTTATATATTGATACTTAATGAATGCATGCTGATTGAGTGAATGATTGCTAGATAAACTAACTCAACATTCTCAAGCAATAGAATGGGGAAAATAATTTTTTAGTTTTTTTTTCCAAGTATAAATAGCAAAGCCTATACCTTTCAAATAATATGATCATAGATCACTGAACTGGAAAGGACACCAGATTTATACAGAGGAGACAAATAAAACCCAAAGAGAAACAAGTGATTTGCCAAGAATTCATACAGATAATTGAATCATTCTATTTGTCAGAGTTTTATATAATGTTGATTTATTAAATCAAATGTTTTTTAAAGGCATCAGGCTATAGAATAAGCAAAAACAAATTTATAATATTTTTTTACTTAAACCTACATTTTCTCCTACAACTTTTCAGTTACCTTACTTTACCCTCATCCTACCTTACCTGGGGCTCAAAAACCATTCTTAATAATGGCTTAAATTTTTATATGTCCCTCAGAAGACTGGATGATTCTTAAGAGCTAGAGCTATGATTATTTTGTTTGAAACATATTACAGAACCTAAACTTTACATATTAGTAGAACTTCAGGCTGGTATCATGCTGCAGTGAGGAAGTCACGATGCCTGATACTAAAGTTGTCATTTAACCCCCATTTCTTTATCTGTAAAACTGGAACCAATCTATCAAGAAACATTTATTATGTACTATTATGTCTAGCACTATTCTAGGCACTGGAGATACACAAAAATGAAGCAATCCCTGATCCAGAAGATTGCTGTGAGAAAAAACACTTAAAGCACTTGAACTTGCTACTACTAACAAATAGATGCAGCAGAATTTTAGACTTTGTGTACCTCTCAGGCATATGGGAGCAAATTTATGGCCTCCCCTTCTCTCCATCCCCCCCAAAAAATTATCTTTACATACATATATTTTTATATTTACTTAGGTTATTTTCCCAAATAAACTAATTCTTTGGAGGCAGGGGATGATTTATTTTTGTCTTTGCATCTGTAGCATATAACACAGTGCCCAGCTCATTGTCACTACAACTATCATCATCATCATCATCATCATCATCATCATCATCATCAATCATCATTATCACCATTATTATTGCTAGCATTTCTATAGTGCTTTAAGATTTGCAAAATAGTTTACTAATATCTTCTTTAATTTACCTTCCCAACACTCTTGGGAAAATATGTGCTGTTATTCTCTCCATTTTACAGAAACTGAGGGCAGAACAGATTAGGTCATTTTCCCAAGGTCACATAGCTAGTAAGTGCTTCAGATCAGATTTGAATTCCATTTATTAACTTCAAACCCCAGATCTCCATCCACTGCACTAGTTGTTCCTAACACATAGTAGATATTTCACGGATGCTCATCAAATTGAATTAAATTGAACAGAATCAAAAGATATTGGGCACATCAAATCTAGGAAACTCCATTGTGTTTTAAACGATGTGTTAAAAACCATCCCTGTTCAGTTCTGTAACATCTGGGAATCACAAAATTGCCAAAGAGAATCAAAATTACAAGTAACTCAAAGAGCTCAGGCTGAGGGGTGGTATACTCAGACTGAGATATTGGACCAATGATAACTTTCTGTCCATGAGAAATCACATAATGGACATCAACAAGACATGTGTAATCATCTTATTGGAAAAGGAAGCCAGACAGCCATATAGTGAGAATGAGAAATAGCCCAAGTACTCCTTTAGAAGCATGGAAATACTTATATTTAGCTGGAGGTAAAGAAGAGAAAGGATGGGGGAGAAATCCTTTATAAAGATGATTAATGAAAAGCCTAGAAACAACATAGAATAAGAAAACAAAAAGAAAGTTACCATTTTTAGCAGGGATAATAAAACAGAATCAGAAAATAGTAGCATTAAGAAGCACATTCAGGTTCACAAAATGCTTTTGAGATAAAACCTTGTATATCTGGGTTTGAAGTCCAGTTCAGATACTTAGCAACATAGGGTGTAGCTTTGCAAAGTCTCTGTGCCTTCACCTAAAAAATGAAGGGACTGAACTGAATGACCTCAAAGGTCTCTTCCAGCCCTAAATCCTACAATTGTGGCACATCTGTTCCCCTAAAATGAGCGTTGCAAAAGGAGTTCATTGACAGTTTCTTGTAGCATGCATGGTAAGGGCCAGAATATTATTTTCCCATTGTTAACTTGCTACGCTGACAGAGCTCAAGCCGTGCTAGCCCTTACCATTTGGA
Organism: Sminthopsis crassicaudata; assembly: GCF_048593235.1. Taxonomy (NCBI): domain Eukaryota; kingdom Metazoa; phylum Chordata; class Mammalia; order Dasyuromorphia; family Dasyuridae; genus Sminthopsis; species Sminthopsis crassicaudata. Next base: position 335,102,088 of record NC_133617.1, on the reverse strand, counting down.
AAAGCTGCTGTACTGCAGAAACTTGATTTGTAATTAGTTTTGTGCAGAATGCAAGGGCATGATGGAATTGCACCACAGCGAACTCAGTGATGGGACTTTGAAGAGCCATAAATAGTGTGAGTATTTCAGGCCAATTGAACATAAAACAAAAAGAACTCATGGAAATAACAGTCTAGCTAACAAAAGTGCATTCTTGAGTTGCTAGGATTGAATTTAATGAAGTGATGTAAATGCTTGGTGTTTTAGATGCTGCCTTTTTATAGAATATTCATTATAATAGCAAAAGGATTGGTTTGCACATTCCTGTGTTCTTTGGGATGCTGGAGTGCCAGTAGTATTAATTAGTCTAGATAGTATGTGGAAGTGTGTTTCTGGGAAGAAAAGGCTCGTTTCCATCACCCACATGTACAATGGCCAATACAAAAGTCAGAAACAGACTCTTCCAAGTAAGAACCTGCCTTAGAGCAGAGGTTCTTCACTTTGTGTCATAGAATCCTTGGACAGTCTGCTGAAACTAAGTAGTTTTAAATGCATAAAACAAAACACATAGAATTGCCAAGGAAACCAATTATAATGCAAAAGAAACCAAATATATGTATGTAAATGTATATATATATATATACTCATATATATAGCTAGATGGATATATGTGTATGTATTTTATACAGTTGAAAAAAATTAAAATGAGATTATAGATGTCAGGTTCTCTACTTTAGAGAAATAAAGGATTCTATTCACCATTAAGAGTTCTGCTTCTTGATGTAAGGGCTTGAACCAAGGGATAAATAATTTTAAAGATGAAAGTAATCTGGATTTTCTTCATCATTACTGTCATTACGCTCATCCTATCATTCACAACCCACTTTTTTGTGCCCAATTTTTTAGTGAGGACCTTCCCAAGGGGCACTAAAGAGTAAGCATAACCCACAGGAACCAATTATGACTACTAATTGTAATAAGTAATTTTGAAATAAAAGCAAAAAACAGCAAATAAAAACATTTTCTTAAGAAAGAAATTTAAATAATCTTTCAAAAATATGTTGTAAAAAATTTTAGACATACTGAGGAAAAACATACAAACCAAGAGCTAACTCCTTTAGAGTCCTGATTTCTATCATACATTTCTGCACACATCCTAAGGCAATCAGAGATAGGAATTTGAAGAATAATTATCATGACATTCTTACTTGTGCTGGGTAGAATCTGGAAGATAATTATAAATGGAGATAGAAATGATCATTTAACTTTTGCAGGACCTCTCATCAGTTGTTTTTGTATCCATAACATTATTTACACAATATCTTCATGCACCTCAGCACACAGTGCAAAAAGAACTTTTCAAACAGCATAATTGATCTATTAATTCTGTTAATGGAGTTTTATGATTTCTAAATATTTGATGGTATTTTGTCAATTTGATATAATTGAGAATATAATTGTATCTCTAGTTCATTAGCTACAAAATAATTGCAAACTTGAAAGACAATGCAAATCAAAGATTCTGACAGGACAAAGAACAGGTACCGAGAGGCCAAAACATTGAAGATACTTAACATTTTATACAGGTTCCTTAGAAAAGGATCAAATGCATTTTATGATTAAACTTTTTCTACCCATTAAAAAGACAAAAAACAAAAAATAAGATCTATAAAACTAGTATATAAGTCCTATTATTTAAGAAAGGGTATATGTATCGACATCAGAAAAACTGAGTCTTTTCAGTTTGCGACTCCTACTGTTTGTTCACCCCGAGCTGAGTCAGCTCCATCTAAAAGGAGAGGAGAAAAGATAGATGATAGCTGTGGAGCGCTCTGTTTCTGAAACACAAGAGAACATTTCTTTCCTGTGTCCTCACATTTCATCATTTACCAACAATTTCTATAGAGTACTTTTAATATTGGGAGAAATGAGGAGGTGATAGTATAAATTCTACTTAAAGACTTCCTTATTCTTCCCAAAAAACATTTGTTTTGTCCATTTGTGAGCAGAATGTAGAGATTCTACAAAAAAAGGTTACAGAGATGGCCTAGTTGTTCTCCAATTAAATGCTTCAGAAGAATGTCCTTCAACAGCAACGTGCATTGACTTAGGTGTCCATTGTGCTTTCCCATTTTTCTTTATTTCCACCTCATCCACTGCAATATGTAACTGTTGCTGGCGCTACACTACAATCCACAGACTTTCCTTCAAAACTGTGGCTGAGAGTTCGTTTTTCCTTGTCACACATGGGGCTACATGCAGGAAAGAAATTACATATTGATTTTTTTTCTTCTGTTGAATGGTTTTTTTTTTTATTTTTTATTTTTTTTATTTCTAACAAAGTCAGTAATGTCAACAGCTCCCACAGTGTGAACAAGCAACATCAACGGCCTGCAATGAGCTTTGTCTTAGGTCTGTCTTCACTCCATTTGTCAGGACTCCATGCAGTTGCCCACTTCCAAAATCCTCTCAGGGAATTGCCACCTTCTGGCCACTCAAGGAAAAGATTAATTGCATCATAAAAATGAAAAACCAATAAAAATGGTACTTTCTTAATCTGCGAGGTTAAATAATATTTATAGCTAATAGAGTGTTGAGTGTTGTTCTTCATGATGTTCCCATGAGGTAAATATTATTTTATGATTCTATTTGATAAAAAATAAACTAAAGCTCAGAGATTCTATCAGTTGTCACCTTATACATCTAATGTCTGACAGAAGTATTTAAAGCAGCATGATTTTTAACTTTTTCTTGTTTATTCAATTGTTTTAAAGTAGCGTCCTATTCTTTGTGACCTCTTTGGGGATTTCCTTGGCAAGGATATTAGAATACTTTTCCATTTCCTTCTTCAGCTCATTTTGCAGATAAGGAAACTGAGGTTAAACAGAGTCAAATGACTTGCACAGGAACACAAATCTAGCAAATGTCTGATTCCACATTTGAACTCAAGAAGATGAGTCTTCCTGACTCTAGGTGACACTCTATCCACTGGTCTGTAAATAGCTTTGCATTATTTTGAAAATAAGGAGGGAAAAGAAAATAGACAAGATGAGGTTGGATCCATATCATGCCCCCAACTATTAGGCATTCGAGGCTCTGTTTTCATTCCTCTTCTTCCTATAAATTTCCTCCTTAGCTACTTGGTTCAATTATCTCTATTCAGAAGACTTCCAGGACTTTGTTTCCACCCCTAGTCTCCCTACCAGACTACAGTAGCAACTGCTTATTAAACATTACCACTTGAATTTCAAACTCAATCCAACCAACACAGAATTCATGTCACATCCCAACTTGCCTGTTTCTGTTGAAGGAACCATCATCCTTCCAGTTATCTAGGCTCACAACATGAGTAATGCTGAGTTCTCTCTTTCTTGTCCTCCATATGCAATGTGGTATGTATGTATAAGTAGTGTGTGTATATATGATATATATTCCATGTGTGCTGGGTCTGTATGTGTTGATATATATGGCAAAGTCATTTAATCTTTTTTATTAATTATAGTTTTTATTTACCAGATATATGCATGGGTAATTTTACAACATTGATAATTGCCAAACTTTTTGTTCTATTTTTTCCCCTCCTCCCTCCCCCAGATGGCAGGTTGACCAATACATGTTAAATATGTTAAAGTATAAATTAAATACAATATGTGTATACATGTCCAAACAGTTATTTTGCTGTGCAAAAAGAATCGGACTTTGAAATAGTCTACAATTAGCCTGTGAAGGAAATAAAAAATGCAGGCAGACAAAATTAGAGGGATTGGGAATTCTATGTAGTGGTTCATAGTCATCTCGCTGAGTTCTTTCCCTGAGTGTAGCTGGTTCAGTTCATTACTGCTCTATTGGAACTGATTTGGTTCATCTCATTGTTGGAGAGGGACACGTCCATCAGAATTGATCATCATGTAGTATTGTTGTTGAAGTATACAACGATCTCCTGGTCCTGCTCATTTCACTCAGCATCAGTTCATATAAGTCTCTCCAGGCCTTTCTGAAATCATCCTGTTGGGCATTTCTTACAGAAAATAATATTCTATAATATTCATATACCACAATTTATTCATCAATTTTCCAATTGATGGGCATCCACTCAGTTTCCAGTTTCTGGCCACTACGGAGAGGGCTGCCACACACATTCTTGCACATACAGGTCCCTTTCCCTTCTTTAAGATCTCTTTGGGATATAAGCCCAGTAGTAGCACTGCTGGGTCAAAGGGCATGCACAGTTTGATAACTTTTTGAGCGTAGTTCCAAATTGCTCTCCAGAATGGCTGGATGTATTCACAATTTCACCAACAATGTATTAGTGATCCTGTTTTCCCACATCCCCTACAACATTGCGCATTATCTTTCCCTATCATTCTAGCCAATCTGACAGGTGTCTAGTGGTATCTCAGAGTTGTCTTAATTTGCATTTCTCTGATTAATAATGACTTGGAGCATCTTTTCATATGGCTAGAAATAATTTCAATTTCATCTGAAAAAAAGTCACTTAATCTTAAAACTTCAGATTCTTCATCTGTAAAATGGGAATACTAGTAGAATTTACTTCATAGAGCTGTTTGGAGAATTAAGTGGAATAAAAGATGCAAAGTATTCTTACAAACTATAAAGGGCTGTGTAAATGTACACTATTGTTCATAGTACTATTAATTAATTTAGCCCTAGCCCTAACTTAAAGACTTCCAGAAATAAGGAACCCAGTGTATCAAAAGACAGCCCATTCTACTTCAGTACAGCTATAATTATGAAGAACTTTTTTTGGTTTTGGTTTTGGTTTTTTGTTTGTTTGTTTAATTTTGTTTAATTTTGGTTTTTTTTTTCTGATGTCAAGCTGTTCATTTGCTTTCATTTCTATTTTCTGAGAGCAAATCTTCCTCATAAGAAACACAGATAGAGTTTGTAATTAATTAATAGGTATACTATACTCTTTGGTAGAGTGGAAAATATATTTAGATTCAAATGCAACTTTTAGCACTTACCACTTATTTAACTGTGACAAGGCCAACAAAATATTCATCAAAGGCACTCTCTGAATCAGCATTTTTAATTTAGAATTTCAAAGGGGAAAAATCTTAAACAACTTTATGAATTCTTTCATTCCTTAATTGAGAGAATAAACCAAGATCATTCCTTTCACACTGGCCAAATATTTGCCATCGATTCCCAAAATGATAACCATTGTTTTATTTTTATCTTTCAGTCCAAAAAAGAGCTAAGAATGTTTCCATCTCTTCCCCCAATAATAACATCAGAGATTAAAATGTCCATCTGAGTCCAGGTTTCCCCTTAACATCTGATGTCAGAGACAAGATCCTCTCTATCCATCTATATCCTTCTTGTTATTTAGTCCTAGCTAAATGAGAGAAGATTTCAGTCTCATTCTTTCTTTCCCATCAAAAAGTTACTTTGTTCACAGATCTTAGAGCTCAGATCTACAAAAGAGGTAGAACCTTGCCTCCTATGAATCACCGTCCTGCAAGACCTGAAAATGAGCAAATATTTCTTTTTTATTAAAGCTTTTTTTATTTTTAAAAAATATGCATGGGGGCAGCTAGGTGGCATAATGGTTAGAGCACCAGTCCTGAAGTCAGGAGAACCTGAGTTTAAATTTGGTCTCAGACACTTAACACTTCCTAGCTGTGTGACCCTGGACAAGTCACTTAACCCCAATTGCCTCAGCAAAATATATATGCATGGATAATTTTCAAAATTAACCTTTTCAAAACTTTGTATTCCAAATTTTTCCTCTCCTGTTTCCCTACTCCCTCCCCTATATGGCAAGTAATCCAATATATGTTAAACATGTGTCTATACATATTTCCACAATTATCATGTTGCATAAGAAAAATCAAGGCAAAAGGGGAAAAATGAGAAAGAAAACAAAATTCAAACAACAACAAAAAGAGTGAGAATGTTATGTTGTGGACCACACCCAGTTCCTACTATCCCCTCTTCATCACAAGACCATTGGAACTGGCTTAAATTGGACATATATTTCTTTTTTATTTTTAATAGTTTTTATTTACCAGATATATGCATGGGTAATTTTACAACATTGATAATTGCCAAACCTTTTGTTCTAATTTTTCCCCTCCTTCCCCCCTCCAGATGGCAGGTTGACCAATACATGTTAAATATATTAAAGTATAAATTAAATACAATATATATCCAAACATTTGTTTTGCTTGGACATATATTTCTAAGAAACATTAGAAAGGAGAACCTTTATATTCAGAAATGGAAGGTTTAGGAGCCATCTTTGGAGCTGCCACATCACCCCAGCTTGTATATAAATATATAGTGGAGTCAGATTAATATTCTAAACTCATCTTTAATCAATTATAAAACAAATCTCTTTTGGACATGAAAGCCACATATGTGTTGATGCTTGGATTACTACATTATCATTCACTTGAAGAGATTTTTGCTGACAAATTAAAGAATAAGTAGAAAAAAAATCTCACTTAAAAACTGATCACACTCAGGGAATAACCCTAATTTAACAGCCCTCTGCAAAATCAGACATCAACCCTTGATTCTTTTTTTTTTTTTTTTTTTTTTTTTTTTTTAAATTTTTTATTTTATTTTATAATTATAACATTTTTTGACATTACATATGCATGGGTAATTTTTTACAACATTATCCCTTGCACTTACTTCTGTTCAGATTTTTTCCCTTCCTCCCCCAACCCCCTCCCCCAGATGGCAAGCAGTCTTATATATGTTAAATATATTACAGTATATTCTAGATACAATATATGTGTGTAGAACCGAATTTTTTTGTTGCACAGGAAGAATTGGATTCAGAAGGTAAAAATAACAGTTTACATTCATTTCCCAGTGTTCCTTTTCTGGATGTAGCTGGTTCTGTCCATCATTAATCAATTGGAATTGGATTAGCTCTTCTCTATGTTGAAGAAATCCACTTCCATCAGCATACATCCTCATACAGTATCATTGTTGAAGTGTATAAAGATCTTCTGGTTCTGCTCGTTTCACTCAGCATCAGTTGATGTAAGTCTCTCCAAGCCTCTCTGTATTTCTCCTGTTGGTCATTTCTTATAGAACAATAATATTCCATAACATTCATATACCATAGTTTACCCAACCATTCTCCAATTGATGGACATCCATTCATCTTCCAGTTTCTAGCCACTATGAAAAGGGCTGCCACAAACATTTTGGCACATACAGGACCCTTTCCCTTCTCTAGTAGTTCCTTGGGGTATAAGCCCAGTAGTAGTATGGCTGGGTCAAAGGGTATGCACATTTTGATAACTTTTTGGGCATAATTCCAGATTGCTCTCCAGAATGGTTGGATTCTTTCACAACTCCACCAACAATGCATCAGTGTCCCAGTTTTCCCACAGCCCCTCCAACATTCATCGTTATTTGTTCCTGTCATCTTAGCCAATCTGACAGGTGTGTAATGATACCTCAGAGTTGTCTTAATTTGCATTTCTCTGATCAATAGTGATTTGGAACACTCTTTCATATGAGTGGAAATAGTTTTAATTTCATCATCTGAAAATTGTCTGTTCATATCCTTTGACCATTTATCAATTGGAGAATGGCTTGATTTCTTATAAATTAAAGTCAATTCTCTGTATATTTTGGAGATGAGGCCTTTATCAGAACCTTTAACTGTAAAAATTTTTTCACAATTTGTTACTTCCCTTCTAATCTTGTTTGCATTAGTTTTGTTTGTGCAGAAACTTTTTAATTTGGTGTAATCAAAATGTTCTATTTTGTGATCAATAATGGTCTCTAGTTCTCCCTTGGACACAAACTCCTTCCTCCTCCACAAGTCTGAGAGGTAAACCATCCCATGTTCCTCCAATTTATTTATGATTTCGTTCTTTATGCCTAAATCTTGGACCCATTTTGATCTAATCTTAGTATGTGGTGTTAAATGTGGGTCCATGCCTAGTTTCTGCCATACTAATTTCCAGTTTTCCCAGCAGTTTTTGTCAAATAATGAATTCTTATCCCAAAATTTGGGATCTTTGGGTTTGTCAAAGATTAGATTGCTATTTTTATTCACTATCTTGTCCTGTGAACCTAACCTATGCCACTGATCAACTAGTCTATTTCTTAGCCAATACCAAATCAACCCTTGATTCTTTCTCTGACTTCTTGCTAGACTACATAAGCAACACAGGTTAAAAAGATTAGGAACCTTAACTAGTATGGTAGCAAAGTAAATGGAGATGAATGAATAAATAGAAGAGATCTTCTGGAGGAAAACAGTAAAAAAGAGCTTTAATTTCAAGCTGTCCAGAATCATGTACTCATATTCTAGTGTGATTATCATTTCATGCTAAGATTAACAGGGAGATGAAATGAAGAACATTCTAATTAGAGTTTGTAGTTAAAACAAAATGATAAAAGGACTAAAATATATCTTGGATATTTAATTTTTTTCTAAAACTGCTCTGAGGATTAAGTTTTTAATGTCAGTTTGTTTTAATAAAGTTTTTTAATAGTACAAAAGCACAATATTATACTGTTGGAATGCATGTATTCTACATTACTCCTTCATACAAGCATCACATCTTAATTTCCAGCTCACTTTTTTTAAAGCTGTAAATAAGTTCTTGTTGGTTGAAGCTACATAAAGATATAGAGTGATAACAAATGTAATATAATACAAATGCTTTGGGGAGTCCAGATCCAGTCAAATATACTTAATGAATAATTCTCCTTTACCTTTCCTTCCTTTCATTCTTTTTTCCCTTCCTTCCTCCCTTCTTTCTTTTCTTCTTTCCATTCTTTCTTTCATTCTCTCTCTCCCTCCCTTTTTCTATTTCGTTCTTTCTCTCTCAAATATTTAATTAGCCATTATCCTTTTCCTTTCATTAGGCCAGATACTGAAATGATGAACCACAAAGTTTTTAGTTTGTTTGTTTGAAATACATATTCAGTAATTAGTTCCTAGTTAATTCAAAAGCAACAGATTAAGTTTTTGAAAAATTGTGTTAAATAAGCATCACAAATCTCAAGAACCATCTTTGCTTTAACCTATATGTCCTCTCCTTTGATGAGAGCAGAAAACTGAAAGAAGTGAATAGCAATAGAATACTATTTTCATGAATTATTTTCTATTACAATCACAAAGAAAACTCTTCCCCAACAATTTCTTTTTGAATGAGCTTGAGTAATCAAGGACTACTTTTTTCTGAACTATTTTATATGTGCAAGTTAGTCTCTGGAATAGCCAAGAAAAATCATTCCTACTTGCCTAACAAGCACCTACCTTGAGTTTAAAAACTCCCAGCGTAGCTCTGATTTTTCATTCCCTAATTTCATACATAACTCCAATTAGATCAATTAAAAAAACATGGATATGAATGAGAGTAAGTAAAACCATTGCAATTTAATGAACTGACTTTAATTCTAGAGTTTCCAAAGACCTGTCATTGTCTTAAAGTGGGGACTATCTTCAGAGAATGCAATGCTGCCTCATTTTAGTAGAAGATTCATGAATTATTTTGACTATTTAGTAAAGTGCTGAATTTAAATATTTTAAAAGTAGGATCATAGATAAGGAGCTGGAAGGAATCTCATAAATCATCAAGTCTATTTACAGATGAAAAAATGGAGGCTTAGATATTTTAAGTGAAGTTCCCAAGGTCACAATGTTACAACTAATATATTAAATAAATAGAGCAAAATGAAATTTCTTTCCAAGAATGGATTCTAGGCAGAAAAGGTCATCCTTAATTACCTTCCTGGGATTTTTTTCTTTTTGGACAATAACACCAACTTGCCAGAAAATGGCCACATTTTTCACAAAAACTAATGTAGAAAGGGCATTGTGCAGTATTCATAGATTTTCTTAAAAGGCCCCAAGATGAAGATGAATAGTGAAGCAAACAGAAGATAATAAAGAAGAAAAGAAAACTGGTTTAGAAAGCCTGAAACTTCAAGTTATCAAGGTGGGTCAGCCTGGGTTACTCAGAGGAGCTCTGTTATACCTCTTAAAGCAAAGTGACTCTGACAAGGATTTGAACACTAGGGCTCTAAAATTTGCCGATAGCACTAAAATGGGAGTTAAAAAAAAAAAAAAAAAACTGAGAAGCAGTGTGACCAGATTTAAAAGAATTTGAATCATTTAGGTAATTGGGCCAGCAGATGGAAAATGTAGTTCATTCTCGGAGACTAAAATAATTAGTCTGAGAGAGAGGAGCTAATCTAGTAATAATGATCTTCCTTTTACATAGCATTATTTTTTGTATAGCACCTTTCACCCAGACTGTTCCCAGAATACCTCTTAACACAATCACATACTATAAAAAGGCTTAGCTATGGGCACCCAACCATTATTGGGGGTGATAACATTGGTCAGAGACAGGAAGTGAAAAATTCAATGCCCAGTGGAGAGGATAGGTAGGAACAATGCGATTATTGAAGTTGAAATGAACTTTGGACACCTACTTCTGAAAGCAAGAGCTATAGAGTTTTAGTGACAACTAATAAGGCTTTGAAAGATATTTCCTTGGGATGAAAGACAAGGAAAATTATATCATCTTGGAGAATTTGATTTCAGAGACAAAACTGAGAGAGGTTACCTTCATTTTATTGAGAGGAATAAAAGTCAAAAAGAAAGAAAGAAAAGAAAAGAAGAAAAAAATCTTTGAAATAGCATAGGAAAAAGCTTCAGTTATGTAAAAAATCCACAGAGTTGAAAATGTGACTAAAAATAGGATAATTAGTGCTTGTAAGGGGGTGTGGCAGAACATCCCTGTGTTATTTTATCGACCTGAATTCTATTGTTAACCAAAGTTCTGGTTTGATTTGGAGAAGGGGAGTGGAGAACAAATCAGAAAATGAAGAAAAACATTTCAGAATTCCCTCATCTTTTTAGTAAACACAATTCCTTTGATTTTCAACTAGAGATCATTTAATCCAACCCTTTTATTTAACTATTGAGGAAACTAAAGATCATGGGAGTGAAATTATCACAAAGGTAATAAGAAAGTATATTAAGTCCATATTCATACCTAGGGATTGTAATTAATCACGCCTTCTGTCTTCTGCATCCTACTGCCCTCTAAATCAAGTCTTCTGTGGGGAATTAAAGCTTCACTTTGGTATTGAACTAGACTAAAACTATATAGAGAGAATAATCTCCCTGGCTTCCTTTAAATTTCAACTAAAATCCCTCCCTTTTATAGGAAATTTTCCTCAACCCCTCAAAATTCCAGTGCTTTCCCTCTTTATTATTTCCTATTTATCCTGTATATAGTTTGCTTTATATATAATTTTGTTTGCATGTTGTGTTTCATTAGATTATAAGCTCTTTGAGGGGGAAATCGTTTGTTTCTTTTTGTATCCCCAGGGTTTAACACAGTGCCTGGCAGATAGTAAGTGCTTAATAACTTTTATTGAATTTGAATGAATGAAAAGGGGAAAGACAAAAAGAGAAAGGGAGGGAGAACTATTCACATGAGAGTTATTAGGTCTTTTCTTTGGAATGCTTTTTAGTTCTCCCAGCTAGAAGGAGCACATGTATATACTTACATATATGTGTGTACATATAGATTTATGTCAGTATGGGTATATATCTGTCTCTATATACTCATACATTGAATATCTATTCCTTTATGTGCTTTTTCTAGCTATGGGAATCATGAAACATACGTTATATGTAATGGTAGAAAGACTAAAATCCCAATGAAAACCATGATGAAAGTTTACATACATAGATATAGTAATTCAGATTTGAGATTCCAAAAATTCAGTGATTAAAACTGCAACACACCGGATACAAAATAAATCCACATAAATCCTCAGCATTTTTATACATTACCAACACAATTCAACAGCAAGAGATACAAAGAGAAATTCCATTCAAAATAAAGGTCGATAGTATAAAATATTTGGGAATATATCTACCAAAGGAAAGTCAGGAATTATATGAGCAAAATTACGAAACACTTGCCACAAAAATAAAGTCAGATTTAAATAATTGGAAAGACATTCGGTGCTCTTGGCTAGGCCGAGCAAATGTAATTAAGATGACAATACTCCCTAAACTAATCTATTTATTTAGTGCTATACCAATCAGACCCCCAAGAAACTATTTTAATAACCTAGAGAAAATAACAACAGAATTCATATGGAACAACAAAAGGTTGAGAATTTCAAGGAAAGTAATGAAAAAAAATTAAATGAAAGTGGTCTAGCTGTACCTGATCTAGAACTATATTATAAAGCAACAGTCACCAAAACCATTTGATATTGGTTAAGAAATAGGCTAGTTGATCAGTGGCATAGGTTAGGTTCACAGGGCAAGATAGTGAATAAAAATAGCAATCTAGTGTTTGACAAACCCAAAGATCCCAAATTATGGGATAAGAATTCATTATTTGACAAAAACTGCTGGGAAAACTGGAAATTAGTATGGCAGAAACTAGGCATGGACACACATTTAACACCACATACTAAGATAAGATCAAAATGGGTCCAAGATTTAGGCATAAAGAACGAAATCATAAATAAATTGGAGGAACACGGGATGATTTACCTCTTGGACTTGTGGAGGGGGAAAGAGTTTGTGTCCAAGGGAGAACCAGAGACCATTATTGATCACAAAATAGAAAATTTTGATTACACCAAATTAAAAAGTTTCTGCACAAACAAAACTAATGCAAACAAGATTAGAAGGGAAGTAATCAATTGGGAAAACATTTTTACAGTTAAAGGTTCTGATAAAGGCCTCATCTCCAAAATATACAGAGAATTGACTTTAATTTATAAGAAATCAAGCCATTCTCCAATTGATAAATGGTCAAAGGATATGAACAGACAATTTTCAGATGATGAAATTAAAACTATTTCCACTCATATGAAAGAGTGTTCCAAATCACTATTGATCAGAGAAATGCAAATTAAGACAACTCTGAGATATCATTACACACCTGTCAGATTGGCTAAGATGACAGGAACAAATAATGATGAATGTTGGAGGGGCTGTGGGAAAAGTGGGACACTGATACATTGTTGGTGGAGTTGTAAAAGAATCCAACCATTCTGGAAAGCAATCTGGAATTATGCCCAAAAAGTTATCAAAATGTGCATACCCTTTGACCCAGCCGTACCACTACTGGGCTTATATCCCAAGGAAATACTAAAGAAGGGAAAGGGACCTGTGTGTGCCAAAATGTTTGTGGCAGCCCTTTTCATAGTGGCTAGAAACTGGAAGATGAATGGATGTCCATCAATTGGAGAATGGTTGGGTAAATTATGGTATATGAATGTTATGGAATATTATTGTTCTGTAAGAAATGACCAACAGGAGGAATACAGAGAGGCTTGGAGAGACTTACATCAACTAATGAATGCTAAGTGAAACGAGCAGAACCAGAAGATCATTATACACTTCAACAATGATACTGTACGAGGATGTATTCTGATGGAAGTGTATATCTTCAACATGGAGAAGAGCTAATCCAATTCCAATTGATCAATGATGGACAGAATCAGCTACATCCAGAAAAGGAACACTGGGAAATGAGTGTAAACTGTGAGCATTGTTTTTTTTTGTTTGTTTGTTTTGTTTTGTTTTGTTTTGTTTTGTTTTGTTTTGTTTCTCTTCCCAGATTATTTTTACCTTCTGAATACAATCCTTCCTTTGAAACAACAACAACAAAATTCGGTTCTGCACATATATATTGTACCTAGGATATACTATAAGATATTTAATATGTATGGGAATGCCTGCCATCTAGGGGAGGGGGTGGAGGGAAGGAGGGGAAAAACTCGGAACAGAAGGAAGTACAAGGGATAATGTTATAAAAAAATTTTACCTATGCATATGTACTGTCAAAGAAAATGTTATAATTATAAAAATTAATAAAAAACAAAATAAAATTTAAAAAAAAGAAATTCTAAGTTTAAAAAAAAAAAAACTTCAACACATCTTGTTTACATGACTCCTACACTAAAGAGCAGCTAGGCAGTATAATAGTATACAGTGTGCAGGACCTACATCCAGAAAGTCTCATTTTCCTGAGTTCAAATCTAGCCTAAAACACTTACATGTGACACTGGGCAAGTCACTCAACCTTGTTTGTTTCAGTTTCCTCATCTGTAAAATAAGCTAGAGAAGAAATGGCAATCCACTCCAGTATCTTTGCCAAGAAAATCCCTAATGGGATCGGGAAGGATTGGGCATTACTGAAATGACTAAACAGTAACCACACTTACATTAATTATCTCTCCTAAGAAAAGCAGAGGTGCAAATGTCCAATTAGTTCACTATCATCTTATTCTGGGAAAGAGTAAAATAAAAGAAACTAAAATAAATGTACTATTGTGTACTTATCAGTTGCTATCATGTTAGGGGGGCCACCTTTCAATCATCTCCTCAAACTAGAAATATTATCCTTCCCACGTCTATGTTATCAGATCCCAGTAAAACAACAGGAACTTGAAACATCAGATTGGTCTGATACCAGCTCAGTTACTCTCCAGAGTGGTCTGCCTCTCTACCAGCTGCCTTTCTCCACCATCAAGCCCTTTTACTGCTTCCTTTTCTGTTTTACATTTTATTAGAATGTAGGATACTTGAGAGTAAGATCTTTCTTATTTTTTATACTTACTTATACCATCAGTACTTTCACACAATGCCTGGAACTTAATAAATGATTTATCTATTTATCTATCTATCCATTTATCCATCTATCTGTCTATTCATCTATCTAATCCATCTATTTACCTATCTATCTGTCAATCCATTCATCTATCCATTTACCTATCTATACACATATATACACATTTGTCCATCTATCATCTATGTGTCTATTATCTATCCATTCATCTATTTATTTATAACTTATCTATCTATCCATTTATGTACCTAATTATGTAGCTATCTAGTCCTTTGTTTATCTATCTATACATTTACCTATTGATATGTCCACCCATTTATTTATCTATCCATCCATCTTTCCAACTATCTTTCCATCTATCCAACTGACTATCTATCTATCTATCTATCTATCTATCTATCTATCTATCTATCTATGATCTCCAGGTCTCACTCAAGCCCTTTGTCTACTTAAACTTGCTTTAACAACATTATAAGATCTGCCCCCAAATTCTAGGCTATTCTACTTTATGTGGATATTCAGGTATTGGTTTGATTTGCCCTAAAATTTCTAATAAAAAGATAAATTCTTTGAGAGTAGTAACTGTTTAATTTTTAAAATTTCTATCCCTAGTGAATAATACAGAATCAGTTACAGAGTAGACATTTAATAAACACTTGTCAATTAAGTAACATCAGAGTGTAGAGGAATGAGAACTGGCCTTAAAATTTTAAATATCTGCCTTTACTCTAACTTAGATAAGTCTCAACTTATTGTCTATGTGACCTTTGAAAAGTTAAGAACTCTCTCATTCTAATTCAAGAGGTTATGATTGGGGAAGAAATGCAATCAAGCACATCAAAAAGTGTTACTGGACAGTAGGAAGGAGATCATATTAAAAAAAAGCTTTTACAAAGGAATATTTCCTTCAAAAGATAGAGCCACAAATACACAAATTTTCTCTTCCTAACACATGAGAGTCATATTTTCCCTACCCTCCTGCAAGGCGGTGAGTTCAAAGCTTAGCTCCATTCCCATAGAGCACAGTCCTAGTTACAAATTAAAAACCTTCTTCTGGCTCAAGTCCCAGGCACCCTGGTTTCTCAGGGCATCCATAGCAGGCTAGCTTGATACATCACCACCTGAACTACAATCTTGGCTACATGGTTTCCATGGCTCAAAACTTCCAAGTCCTATGGGGGTCAATCACTTCTGACAACTGAAACTAAAGAATAAACAACACAGAACAGAAACAATAATCCCCAGTCCTATTTCTCAGAGTGAAAGGATGAGAAGTAAAAGAGGGAGAACAGGGTCAAATAAATCCATCCATTCTCATCATTTTAATTCATAGTATCCACACTGGGCACAGAAGATAAAAGCTGCCAAAAAGAGAACGACCAAAAAGATAGCAGAAAAGAAAATGACTCAATCTCACCAGTTTTAAAGATATATGTTGCCCATCAAAGTACCCTACCTTTACCTACATAGTAGGAGATGTTGTGGGTTCCATGTTAACTGTTAATGTTAAAGGTATCTCAATGGCAGCTCAGTATTACAACTGATCATGCCCTATAAAGCTTGGGTTACACATGAATGAATGAAAAATATTTATGAAGTCTTTTCCATATAGAGAGCACTGTGCTAATTATTGAAAGAAAAAATAGAAAAGTAAAATGGTCCCTACTCTCAAAGTGCTCATGTTCTCATGGGAAAGATAGCCACTGTAGAAAATGTCAATGGCAAGTCACAAGAGAACATTTTTTCTATCCCTGGTACTGAGCTCTAAACTCAGTAAGAGTTCAATGTGTATTTACTATGTGTATAGCCCTTTACAAGATTGTTCAACCACCTTCGATGTCCACCTGTCCCCCACCTCTTACCTGTGACTACAAGAAGCTGTAGCATCCCAAGTAGCCAAACTGTGATAAAACCATCTTTGGCACAGGCTAAACCAGGATGAGGGTAACCAATAGGTTTCATATCCATCAGTGAGATAGGAAGGTGTCTACAACAATCATGTACGACTTCCTTCAATGGAATAAAGAAATGAAAAATGAGAAATTGTTCTAATTACCATGAAAGTGTCTGAAGCATGTGCTGTGAAGGACTTAGAATTTGTCAAAGATCAAAGATGTCATGGTCATCTACTGCATCCTGGGCCATCAACTATCATCTTGACTTTTGTCCTGCTATTACACTTTAATGACTTTGAAGGTAAATTGAGGCTGGCAATTTTATATAACTTTGCCTCTCTTAAATCCATTTTATGAGTGAATCAAAACATTATTTTAGCCCTCCTCAAAAATGAAGTATGAACAATTACTACTACTATTTGTGGTGATAAATTCTCAGCTCAAAATTTTTCTCTAAACCAGAGCAGAGAGGGAGTGTTGGGGTAGTGGGATGAAGCACCAAATTGAAAATCAAAAAGATGAAATCTAGTCCTGGTTCTATACTTCTCATTTCACCACTCTGGTCCTATTTCTTCATCTGGAAATGAACTAGCCAATCTCTGAGGTACCTTCACATGATTTTATTCTTTGATTCTGTAAAAATAAAAATATTTCCTTATAACCCCATCACTAATGTCAATGCTCAGGCCATATAGGTGTTTAATAAATGTTTGTGAACTGATTGGACTGAATTACAGGGATAGTGAATTCAATGTCCCTCTCACAACCACTAGAAACTGATAGGAGGATCCTTGAGTAGAAATAGGACATGTATGATTAAAAATGTCAAGCAGGTATGCAATAACATTCCACAGCTATAAGAAAATCCAATCTAAACAGGAAATTTATAATAGGCATAGTTATTTCAATAATATAATCATTGTCTTTGAGCTGCTCATTTATGCCTCTCATTTTTTCAAATAAAATTTTCTATATAAATTGTTATCCACCACATGTGAAAAAAATGTTTTTAGCTGTCATTTTTATAGTGGCAAAGAACTGGAAACTAGGTGGATGCCCATCAGTTGGACAATGGCTGAATACATATGAATGTTGTGAATATTATTATTCTATAAAATGATGAGGGGCAGCTAGACGGCACAGTGGATAAAGTACCAGCCCTGAAGTCATAATGACTTAAGTTCAATACGTAACCTAAGACATTTAATATTTACGAACTATTTGACCTTGGGCAAGTTCATTTAACCCTAGCTGCCTCAGCAAAATAATAATAATAATAAAATTTTAAAAAGAAATGATCAGTAGAATGATTTCAGAAAGCCCTGGAGAGATTTATATGAATTAATGCTAAATGAAGCAAGTTGAATAAAGAGAACACACAGCAACAAGATATTATGATGACCAATTCTCATGGATCTGACTCTTTTCAACAGCAAAGGGATTCAGGCCATTTCCAATAGTCTTGTGATGGAGAGAGCCATCTAAATCCAGAGAGTGGACTCTAGGGACTAAATGTGGATTATAACATAATATTTTCACTTTTTATTGTCATTTGCTTGCATTTTTCTTTTATCATTTTTTTCTTTTTTGATCTGATTTTTCTTGTGCAGCATAACTATGGAAATATGTATAGAAGAATTGCACATATTTAACACATATTGGATTACTTTCCATCTAGAGGAAGGGGGTAAGGGGAAGAGAAGGAGAAAAAACTGTAACACAAGTTTTGCAAGAGTGATTGTTGAAAACTATCTGTTCATGAAAACTGTTTTGAAAATTAAAAAAATAAATTAAAAATAAAAATGTTCAAAAAAACACACCCTATGATATTTGCCTGTCTTTGTCCCACTCCACAGGACTCAAATATTTCTTACTATGAATTCTATTTCTAAAAACATCAGAGTCTGTTGCCCAGATAATGCTCTATCAGAAGCCTGCTGTGGCTCATAAGATTAGCTCAAAGTATCTTGCAAAAGCCAATATGAGAAATATTGTACGCAGCATCTAGAACCTTTTACATAGCCAAAGTTGGGGTCATTCTCTCATCAAGTTTTCCTTTCCAGGTGGCAATTTTGCAAATGTATCTGTTGTAACAAATTGATAATTGGAATCCTTATCCTCTTTTACCTTCTTGGAAGATACATTAAAGAAATTAGCATCCACTTCTCACCAAAGTATAACAGAACAATCCTTTCTTTGCTCTTGGTACCAGTCAGTAAAAGTCTGTAAGTGCTTTGTTGTGGATTTGGGTTTTTTTAATGCATTACTACTGCCTTCACAGCATGCCTTAAGCAGAATTGTCAAGGACAGACTTATTTAACATTCTCACTGTAGGGAAAGTGTCAGAAAATAATCAGTAAAACCAGGTTCTTTAAGATGCTTTATAATTGTACATGTCAACTCTGGCCTTAAATCTTGTTGTTGTATTATATCTCACTACGTGTTCTGTGAAAAAAAAAGTGGGGGGAGAAAAGGGGGGAAATGGTAGCAATTCTTATTCAGTTCACAGTCTTAACAGGGAACCATATGTGGTGGGAAACTGCAGATTCCTTTTAAGACATTATTTAAAGGTTCCCCTTAACCTGCCATGCTGAGCATTGACTTTCTGTCACTGAGTTATGTATGGAGATTTGGGGCTTCTGTCAATTGATCTGCAGAGAACATTCTCACTGACTGCTTAAGAAAGGGACAGTAGAGAGCAAGGGCTAGCAGGAGAACATGGTAAGCAAGACTTTAGCAATTGGTCAGTGTTCAGGAATAGAAAACTGATCTAAAATATTAACAGGAACCCAAGCAAGGTGGGGGTGGGGGCATAGGAAGAGAGGTCTTTGTTGATGTTTTTCATGTTATATTTGCTAAAATTCTTAAGTCAATGAATCCACCAAGGGAAGAGAACTATTCTACCTGAAAAAAAATTCTATTCCTGACAGAACTGAAGCAAGTACTTGGACCTATAAAATTTAACTGTGAAATTTTTTTCTCATCACAAAAGTCCATGTTTTGTTTTGCTCCCCCCCCCACCTTCCAGATGGTAATGCTTCATCAAAAGGCAAGCCCTTTCAGATGTACTTCCTTCTTCCCTTCCCTTCCCTTCCCTTCCCTTCCCTTCCCCCTTCCCTTCCCTTCCCCCTTCCCTTCCCTTCTCCCTTCCCTTCCCTTCCCTTCCCTTCCCCCTTCCCTTCCCTTCCCCCTTCCCTTCCCTTCCCTTCCCCCTTCCCTTCCCTTCCCCCTTCCCTTCCCTTCCCTTCCCTTCCCCCTTCCCTTCCCTTCCCCCTTCCCTTCCCTTCCCCCTTCCCTTCCCTTCCCCCTTCCCTTCCCTTCCCTTCCCTTCCCTTCCCTTCCCTTCCCTTCCCTTCCCTTCCCTTCCCTTCCCTTCCCTTCTCTCTCTCTCTCTCTCTCTCTCTCTCTCTCTCTCTCTCTCTCTCTCTCTCTCTCTCTCTCTCTCTCTCTCTCTAATACATACACAATCTAAATTATATACGTATGTATCTTTTATGTAAGCTATTTATATGTTAAATCTTGCCTTCAAATATGAATTTCCTGAGTCAGGGATTATTTTTGTTTGTATCCCCAGAATTTAGTATAATTAGCACTTAATAAATGATTGTTCACTGACTGACTAATGCATCTAAAGTAATACTTTCTGCACCAAAAGAGGCCAATGAGCTTTCTTTAAGTTTCAGGGCTAGACTACATCCCCAATTCTAGCTACACTGCATGATGTTGTTTATAAAGATGACTAGGTGAGTGAACCAGACCTACATGGTGTAAAAAAAAATTCAATCGTGGGACTTTTCATATTGTTATTTGTCTTGAGAGTTGGTTTCTTCACTGGAAAAAAAGAAATATCTTTCTTCTTCTGTCTTAGCATAAAAGCATTTGAGCTCACACTTCTCATTACCTCATATCTTTCTTCTACATAGTGTCATTTTATATTAAATAAAGGTGATATGTCCCTTCATTTAGTAGAATTCATCCTTTTTACCCAGAGAGACTGGTATTAGGGACCCTCAAAAAATTCTGATGAGCTAAACTTTAAAAAAAAATGATAAAGGCATGAAGAAAGTGTTCTCTCAAATGACTGACAGCAGGGATTCTGTCATTTTTAGTTCTTAAAAGCTAATGATAAAAGGGACTAATACAGAACACTGAGCTAGAGTTGGACTAATAAATGAGTCTTAATACAAGACTAACATTGACCTAGAATGACTTCCTTTTTAAAATCAGTCTTCTAAATATAAAACTGAAGCATTTCAAACTCAGATAATTACATTTCTTATCAAACACATGGGTCCTTGCATTTCTTTTTGTAAAATAATTTGGTTTAATATATATCCAGTTTAATTAAAATTTATAAGTGGTTATAGACCAAACCAAGTGTATCTTAATTAAATCAGAACATGGCTCACAGATGCTGGGGTTGACTCCAATTCTAATAAAGAAAATGCAAATACTAAGTAATTAGAGACTTGGTTGACTAATTTTGGTCAGGTAGGGAACAAGACCAATGTGAGGTCAGTATTCTCATCCATCTCATAAAGAGAAGTCAACTTCCTAGAATGTCCCATTAGCCAGAATGGGTAAAAAGAAAAGGTGACCTGGCTAATTAAAATTGAAAAATGTTAAAATGTAAAATAATCTATGGACTTCCAAATTATCAAATAACAAACTTACCTCTTATGGATATCTGATAAAGGCAGGCTGGAGGGGGAAAAAAAACTTTCTGTGACTCCTCTCACAGTGAAGTGCCCCATCAGCAATATTTTTATCACTAACAAATTAATCATAACAGGACAGGACTGTCAACAAAACCAAAGAAGGAAATTGGAGACTGGAAAAGAGGACGGTTGCTCTTCAGGATGCTCACAGAACCACCAATGAGAATCATTTATGCCCAGTGCAAATGAATACATTTGTTAAAGAATTATCATTAAATGCCCATGAAAGTCTTAAGTGGTTACTTTACATCTAACTTCTGTTTGACTTATTATAATCCATTAGGGATAAGACAGGCAACTACATTGTGAACACTACTAAGAGAATGACTGGGATTATTCTCCTTTTTCAATTCATCCCTCTTAGAATAGAACTCAACCTGAGGAGGGTAAAAGTGTAGGTTAATATCATTAGTGAATAAATCAAATCATGTTTATTGATTATCTACCATGTACAATACATTGTATTAACTAGAAAAATATGTGTGCACACATATACACATGCATACATGTACACACACGCATACATGATGAGGTTCTGGGTCACTATATGAGGTTGACAGGAAAAGCCTGAAGTACTGATAAATTTACTTCCGAAGGCAAGCAGGGAAGGGCACTCACTGATGGGGATCAGCTGAGCCTTACGGTCTGACCACTGTGGAGGTCCTGGGTAACTCCACTTTACTGTGACTAATTTAAAAGTCAAATTATTTCAAAACCCCAAGATTGAATTTCTTCTATAAATGACCTATGCCATCTTTGCTTAATCTCTTTAGCGTTAGCCCACCACGGCATTCTTTCTCATGGTGTCTTTATCCCATCCCCTCCCCCATATCTTATGGTGTCTTCTCTTTATCCTAGTCCTTCCCCATGCCTCATAGAGTCTTTCTCCTTCTTATAAATAACTCATTTAAGGTGCTAAACTCCTCTATGAATTTAGTTTGCCAATCAATAGTGCACTTCCACCTCATGGAGTATTCCTTTCTCCTGGTTAATTGTGAGTTCCTCTAGGGAATTTGTTTATTTCCATTATTAGTTGTTAAAAAAAAAAAAGCCCTTTCCTCGCTAAATATATGTTCTCTGAAATCTATTTCATATTTGTCTTTCCTGGTGTCTATTTTACCTCTTCATTTTCTCTACAACCTCTTCTTGTTAAAAAGCCTGCCTTTTGGCAGAGAAAAAGGTTATTGTGAATTCACAAGCAAATTGCTAGCAAACTCCATCATTTGGTACCTCATCCATGCTATCACTTGGTATATACACCAATCTCATCATATATATAAAATATACACACATATTTATATAAACATATATATATAACTCAGTCAATAAATATGTATTAAGTACATATACTGTGCAAATTGCCAAATAAATTATTAAATTACTAAAATAATGAACATTATAAGAAATCTCAAAGTGGTCAGAAAAATTTTCATGGAATTTGGAATTCAAAGAATGACCTTGGGGTATGAATAAGATTTGAAAAGATAGAAGCATTAGGCATTCCAGAGAGGAGGGAGAAAAGCAGGCAGATAAAAAGTAAAAGTAGGAATTATGAGTTGTTATTTATGACATTTTAGGGCTTACAAAGGTGATAAGATCCATATAGACATAGCAAAATTGACTATTTTGGCTGGAATGAAGTGTTCACGTGGAAAATTAATGAGAATGAGGCAGGAAAGGTATGTTGAAGAAGGTTGTGGAAGGCCTTGAATGCCAAACAAAAGATTTTTGTTTTGTAAAACATGAGAAACCATAGATTATTTTGAGGATAATATTTTGATTAATAGACCTGATAAAATCACTACTTTCAAAAAATTAACATGACTTTGTAGTGAAAGATGGGGGGGGGGGTAAATTAGAGGCAGCTGGCTAATTCCATAGACCAAGAATGAAGTAGTTAGGGATCTAAATTACAGGGGTGATGTTAGACCAGGGAACCATCAGATCTTCACATGACCTTTTCACCTTCTAGAGATTCCCTGAAATGTGTTCCTATCTTCTGCTTCCCAGAACTTTCACTTTCAATAGTAGTTAATAAATCCTTATTTAATATTTATTATGGGCAATAATTGTAAATTACTATGTGGTACAGGAGATAGAATACTGGCCTCAGAGACAAAAGGACCTGAGTTCAAATCTGGAATCAGACATTAACTATATGACTCTGAGTAAGTCACCTAACTCTGTTTGCCTCAGCATCTTTGCCAAGAAAGCTTCAAATCCAGTCATCAATAATAAGACACAGCTAATCAGCTAAACAATAGCTTTCTTAGACACAGAGAATTATGAAGGAAAAATGTTTGTTCTTCTTCTTTACTGATCTACCTTGTAACAGGGTAAGGCTAGGGTGGTATATATATATAATCTTCCATAAGTTTCAGTTGGTTACAGAAAGAATTGTTCCACATCAAAGACTATATTTCTAATCTCAACCAACAATCTCTCCAAAGTGTGCAAAGTGAGAGGCCAGGTGAGAAATCATGAATAGTTTGTGAAAAACTTTCATTATTACTGGATGATGTGAAAAGCACATATCTATCAATGGTGGGTCAAAGGCCTTATGCTTTTGTGGATAAAAGAACAGTACATAATTTGTCAGACATATGACATAGACAGAAAGGGACATTTTCCCATAGACATGACATAGATGGGGGGGTAAGATTGAGGTATTTTTTTCCTTTTCTTCCCTTATAATGGATGCTTTATATATATCCAGAGAGCTCTACTTATTTTCATCCTTTTAAGCCTATTAATACAGTCAACGTTAACTTTCCCTCATACCAAAGACTTGGTTGTAAAGCAATAGAACAAAGAAAGTAGTACATTTGCCTCTTGAATAGAACTCTGAACCCTCCTTATAAATAGCTATCACCCTCATCCTTAGAAAACTCTCTATCCTGGTTCTGTCTATTCCTATGCTCAGTAATTTCTCTTCAGCTTCCAGAAAGTCAGCATTGTCACTACCATTAAAATGTTGTCTTCTGCTTCTGAAAAAAAAAAAATCATCAAATTGTTCTCTACCAAAAAAAAAAAAAAACCGCTTGAGGAATTAGACATAGGAAACCCTTTTCCATTGCTTCCAGAACCCAGAAAAACATTCCCATCTTTTATAGTTGGGTTGACAAGAAACACGATTAATTTGAAGTTTTAAACAATTAATAGTAACCTCAGACCTGTATCTCCAAACCTGCATAACTTGCCTGAAGTAATAGAGGGAATTGAATCCAAGTCATCAGACTCTGAATCCTTCTTCTTTCTTCTCTAACATGATACCTTTCTAATGATTATAGGATCATAAATTTAGGTCTAAGAGATTTTAGAGATCTAATTCAAAATACTCATTTTAAAGATGAGGAAACAGAAATCCATAAAGGCTATGCCCCCTTTCCTCCTGGAAACTTATATCTTTCTATTTAACTTCTTTATACTTATCAGTCTCCCTTTTGTTAGGCTGATTTTGCATATGACTTACCACCATTTCTCTCCTATCTATTCCTTTGTTTCTAGAATTATTACTAGCACTGATCCTTGTTATTAAACTGATTGAAAGGTCTTTCCATTTATACTCATTTCTCTCCATTCTTCATAAAACTGCCAAATGATCTTCAAAATATGAAAACATTAAGTGAAAATTTGCTGAGAGGGGAATCAGGTAGACTTTGAGGTTGGGGAAAGTGAGAGGAAAAAAAGAGTTTAATCACTGTGAGAGATGTTATAGGGAGTCAATAAGAGCTGAATAAAAAGAATTTCTGTGCCACACTGAGGGTCTGGTTGTGTTACAAAGCGTGACTTTGTAAAAAAAAAAAAAACAAAAACATACATAGCCCACCTTTGTGATTGTTAGCAGTGCATGGCAATTCACAGATAGAAGCCACATGATGGTAAGATGCCACATGTAAGGTGCCGATCTTAACTCTTCACTATAAGAATAAGAGAGGCATGAGAGGTGGGACTATCATTGGAGGGTGACAATAACTACAATGTCTTCAGGTAAAAACAAGATTTCAACTAATGCAAAAAAAAGTAGAAGAAATGCATGACAAAGGATCAAGATGAATTTATTTATAGTAGGATAGGACTTTATTTCCTTCTGTAGCCAGTTTTGACTCTATGGTAAACCCTTCCAGGATTTTTCTTGCTGCCACCTTTGGAAGTCCCACTCCCTTTTCCTTCTGCAATTTCCATCCTGCTGATACAAAAGCTTGGGCAATCCTCATCTGCTACATTCTCTATTTTTGCTGAACATGAAATCCTGAAGTCATCTTCACAGCCCCCCCATATCCAATCAGCTGTCAATTTCTATGAGTTCCCTCCTCATCATTTCTAGCATCCAGTTTCCTCTGTACTCATGTTGTGACAGCAGATGATAGGCACCAAGTGGATGTGCTTTTTGCACCAAAAGTTGAGGTTTGGTCATGTGAAGAATTCACAGTGGCCGTTCTCTTTGTCAAAAGTAGGTTTACTTAGGGAAAGAGATTTCAGACAAAATGAAGAGCTGCAATAGACACCAGAAATGATAAATGTGAAATAGAGTTGGGAGAGCATAGTTTCTTAGTGGAACTCAAAGTTACCAAGAAGATAGGAAAGACCCCATGAGGTTGGCTCAAGCCTTTAGCTGGCAGGCTAAATCTTGAAAGGGACTTAGCACCCTGAAAGAGTTAGTTAGCTATAAGAAGCAGAAGTGGGGTCAGGAGCATATGGGGTTAGGAGGAACATCATGTAGCATTGGGAAGGGGTGAAAGGGAAGACACCACCAGACAGAGTACAGTGGCAATCTGACCCAATAGTGAAGCCATGGGCCATAAGCTGTTTTATAGGGAAAATTTAGCTCAGGAACTTGAATGAAATTTCTGACAGGACACAGCAAGGTAAGGCTGGCCGTGGAGTTTGACATAGCCTGGATTTCTGACCACATGAATTCCCCAGAAGGTGGGACTTCAGAGGTAAACTGATCTCTATTAGAGCCTTCTCCCTCTTCCCTAGGGAACAATTGCATCAATTGTTCCATTTCCCTCTGTTATTCAACTCTTCATCACTCACATAGGTGTCCCAGTTTAGGTCCTCATTCACTTTTTTTTCACTATTATTTGCTGTTGTTGTTCAGTTGTTTTTCAGTCATATCCATCAATTTTTTTTGGCATAAATACCAGAGTAGTTTGCCATTTCTGTCCTCCAGATGAGGAACTGAGACAAACAGGGCTAAGTAACTTGTAAAAAGTCACACAGCACCCCTAGAGCCAGATTTGAACTCAGAAAGATGAAACTTTCTGATTCCAGGCTCAGTGCTCTACCTACTGACCCAGTCTCTTCCTTCTCTGATGCATCCTCTATACAATTATCAAAATAATCTTCTTTCTGCACAGGTAGCTAAAACACACTCCTACTCAAAAATCTTACCTATTTCCCTATTACTATTAGAATTTTAATTTTAAAAAAGCTTTTTACCCAATCAATAGGCAAAAAGCATTTATTAAGCACTCACTTATCCAGCTGCCATTTAAGGCTTCCTCTAATCTTGCTCCAAACAAAATCTCCAGCTTTACTTCCCATCATCCACTTTATACTTTCTATCTCATTCCATTCTATTCCATCCCAAATAGAATGCATTATCTATTTCCATCAGGGTTAGGTATTCTCCCCTCATCCATTTTTCATATTTCTTCAAGGTTCAGCTCAAATGCCACATCCTCCTTTAAGCCTCCTATGATCCCCAACTCCTCAGCAATTAGTGTTCTTTTCCTCCTCAAATATTCATAGAGCATTTTGACTCTTTTTCTTTTTCACTCCCTTTCTTGGTATATTCTTGTCTATATCATATCTTTCCAAGAAAGAACCCTAAGGATAGGTTTTTTGTGTATCCTTAGCACAAATCACAGTACTTTAAACATAGTAAGTACTTAATATCTATTGAGTTGAACCTAATTTTAAAAAGCAAAATGGAAGATCCTCAGAAGTGAGTAGGAGAAATATTGAGATGGCTGAATAGGGAAGAAGAGATTGGGAAGCGAGAAAATAGTATAAAGAATAAATTTTTCCTCCAGGTCAATAATCTTGATGATAGGGAGGCTGGGAGGAAAATAAAAAGGAAAAATTAAACAAAAGAAGTATTGAAGGGGCTTGGTCAATTAAAGGAAAGGCTTCTGTTCCCTCCAACTATTCCATTTGGTTTCTTGGCAAAGATGTCAGAGAACTTTGTCATTTCCTTCACTAGCTCATTTTACAGTGGAAACAGAGGGAAAGTGACTTGGCCATAGTCACACAATGAATAAGTGTCAAAGTCAGATTTTAACTCAGGTATTTCTGACTTCAAGCTCTTTGCTTTATCCACTGTACCATTTAGCTGCCATTGGTGAACTTTACAGGACTAGTAAGTTCAGAAGGTCCAGTGTAGGGATGTTGGTGTATATGTTTCCCTTGCAGATTGAGTTTCCTTTAGGTTGGTTCCTTATATCAAGTGAGCAGATTTCCCAAACTGTGGGACCTTCAGAATGGTATGCATTTAGGCAGGTGAGGCAGGAACACTAGGTTGGTGACTTACCTCCATGTTTGTTTTAAAGGAGCTTGAAATCTAGTTGGAAAGACAAGAAAGAAGTAAACAGTTCAAGCAAAGAACAGAAGAAACAATGTAGAATAGACTATGTTTAGGATCACAGATTTAGCTCTAGAAAGAGGCCATTTAAAATTCTCAATATTACAAATGAGAAAACTGAGATGCAAGCAGATTAGCTGAATTTACACAGATAATAATATTACAGGTCGGATTTGAATCAAGTCCTCTCATTCCAAAGAACTTTCTACTGTACATACCCACCCCCATATATTAATTTTCTTGTGCAGCATATAAGTGGAAATATGTATAGAAGAATTGCACATTTAATACATATTGGATCACTTACCATCTAAGAGAGGGGATAGGGGAAAGGGAGAGAAAAAAATTAGAACACAACGTTTTGTAAAGGTGAATGTTGAAAATTATCCATGAATATATTTTGAAAATAAAAAGCTTTAATTAAAAATAAAAGGGATATAGAAGAAAGAGTGAGAATCTTCAGAATGCAGAATGAGGCTCAGAAATCCTTTAGCCCATATATGATAGGTGAAGAAAAGCATTTCAAACATGTAATAATTTTATGTTAATAATAAAGAACTAAGATTATTGCCCTAATAGTCATCCACTTGGGTGCCTTTCTCAGACTTGTGCTAACCCTAATAATTTTAAAATAAATTAGTCACAACACAATCTTGAGCATGTTGTGGCTGCTTCAGCAATTACACACCTAGCAGTAAACAGCATCTGCCTCCAAAATTAGAAAAGGAGACTGAAAAAAAGACTTGTTTTCCTTTTGCATGGTTATGGTCAGCAGAAAGAAAAAAAGCCAGTAAAATCTTGCTTATCACAACATTTCTGAATGCTTATGAGACCATATTTGCCAATATATATACTCAGGACAGTCTCATTTTACTGGTATCTCAAAAGTCTTAGCATAGTTTTTTAAGTTTTTAATAACCGAAAGCCTGTCTGAGACCTTTGAACTCCCTATAAATGTATGCTATGAGAATAAGTTTCCCAGAGAATTTAGTAAATTGTCAATTAACCATTTGTTTTTTTTTAATCTAAAAAGGAATACTTTTTTTTAATCAATGCTCTATTGTCAATCAGCAAATGAGGTCTGCTCCAAAAATTCATCTGTAAGTTAGTTGTTTGAAATAAAGAACATGTTTTTCCCACAAAAATAATATTAGAGATGCTTGTCAGTTTCCCATTATTGTTGTTTAAGTCATGTTGCTATGCTTCATGACCCAATCTGGGGTATTCTTGGCAAAGATACTTTGCCATTTCTCTCTCTAGTTCAATTCATTTTTACACATGAAGCAACTGGGGCAAAACAGGGTAAAAGCTACTTTGCCCAGAGTCACTTAGCTAATAAGTATCTGAGGGCCAGATTTGAAACTCAGGAGGATGAGTCAGCCTGGCTTGAGATCCAGCACACTATCCATTGTATCACCCAGCTGTACCACCACAAAAGCTTTGTCTGAATCATTAAGTATCTGAAATACTGTAGTTTTCTAAAACCGAATAAAAAAAAGTTTTTTTTATCACTTAAAGAAAAGAAAACTTCATTAGAGGAGGAAGGAAAAAGATTTATGGGAATTCTGAAAGAGATTTCTGAGCACTTTCAAAGGTAATGCAGATCTATAGAACTGATTTGTGTCTATTTTTACCTTAAAACTTAGGGTCCTTCTTTGTCTCAATGTAGGTAGATAAGTAATACTACACTGATTAGAGCAATTTTCTCTCTGTCTGTCTCTCTGTCTCTGTCTCTGTGTTCTAGCCTCTGTGTCTCTCTGTCTCTCTCTGTCTCTGTCTCTCTGTCTCTCTGTCTCTCTCTCCCCTTTCTTCTCCTTTCCTGCTTTCCTCCCCCCCCCACATACATCTTGAACAAGTTTAGCTCAGCAAGAGCTAAAAGAAAGAAAAGGAGAAAAAAAAACTAAAAAAAGTGAGGAAGAAATTGCTTAAGGTAGAATTAACTGTGCTGTGAGCAGTAAATGTCATAGGGGAAAAGACAGAAGCAGGAGGAAATGCAAAAAATCACCCAAAGGGGAAGAAAGCGTTTGATGAAAAGACCTCATATCACTTATTTCTTCCCCCTGTAATCAGCTTAAGTGCTGTCTAGGTCAGGCGGGGGAGGGATGGTTTAGGAGTAAGTGTAGAGAGATAATCAGTGAGTGCACAGCCAACATTTTGGCATGTGCAGTGCTTCCAGTCACCTTCAGGTTCCTTTTTTAGTTCTATCATCTATTCACAAGCCCCTATTTTCCATTAGATCTTTCCCAAAAAAGCCTTGCTTTGTGAAGGACATGATAATCTATTGCTGTATATCTCCAAGCAATAAATCTGTAAATTATAGGTTTCCTAGGTAAAAAATCTCCCTTACCTGGCTCCCTCATTCTAGTCCAGATCAACCCTATCCATTTCTTGTTCCTATCCCAGTCTTCCCTACTTCAACTGTGCCCACTGGAACTCCTGATCTTTAATTAACAAAATGCCCTTTGTATTACACCTGTGTCCTCACCCCACCAATGACTTGTATGAATTTTGCATTTATGTATAAGTGTAAATGATATTCTCTGTCCTCCCTAATAGAATGTAAATTCCTTTAGAGCAAGGATTGTTGTCATTGCACCTATCTCTATGGACTTGCTACTATGTGCCAAGCACCTAATGCAGTGCCTGGCACAGAGTAAGCACATAATAAATGTTTGTTGAATGGAATGGGATGAAATGGAATATATGACGGCATACTGAGTTTAAGAACATTTATTTAAAATATAATTCAAAGTAAATAACAAACAATACAATAACAAATAGTCACTCCAACACGGTTTTTCCAAATCCATTTCCTCCCTCTCTCTAGACCAGGATATCAAAATTCATTTCTCCCAGATCTTCAAGTATTATTGTGATTGTTATTGTTACTTTTGTTGTTGTTGCTGATATATTATACAATTATTTATATAATATGATTAATGATATATTGTTTAATGTTATATTGTATTATGTTATTATAGTAACAGTAATAACCAGTAACATTTAAATAATGCTTTAAGATTTGCAAAGTACTTTATATTCATAACTTCATTTGATTCAGTCTTACAAGCTAGGGTAAAACAATGTGATCTGCCTTGTTCATCAGGCAAAAGATATAATCTCAACATCCAGAAGATTTTTCTACAGAAGGCTGAAGCACTTCTGATTCCTTGGAGATCCTTCCTATCACTGATTGAGCACTATAAGCTTGCACCCTCCTGCCACTGGCACCTGCAGCACACAAGAAGGCAAACTTAAGGGGAAATATTCCAACAGGAAATAAACTCAATTTTCTGAATTCTTTCTGTCTCCAGCTCTAATATTTGTTCTCTAGTCTAAAGCTTCTTAAATTGTGAGTCACACTTCCATGTGAGGATCACCAAAAAAATTGGCAACAGCAAAAAATAACAAATATTATGGTAAGATCTAATTCTTTGTGTAAAAATAAACAAGCACATCCAACTCATTAGTATGCAAATTTGCTTTCATCTTTGATTAATGACAAAATTATACATATACCAAAGAATTTTTTTCAAATAAATTTCTTTATGATTTATCATCAATAAATTTTTGATTTGTATACCTATTTGTATACCTATATACCCGAAGTCACATAAAAATTTCTCAGGCAAAAAAAAAAAAAAGTCACGAGTAGGAAAAGTTTAAGGAGCCCTGCTCTAGCTTGCTTGCTTCATTTGCCTTCTGATCAAAATTACTTCCCCAAACTTCTAAACTTCCTCAACTAAAAGCTGTCATCACTGAGGCTTAGGTAAGGTGGTTCATGTTGCTGAACCCTAAACATGAACATACCTTCACCACAGAAATAAAAGACATTTGTAAGAGAGGGATTTGTAATTTAGGGATTAACTTTAATGCCCTCTCCAGATAAAAGTATATTAGCATTGTTTATGCTTTGACCCTTTCAAGGCATTTTGATAGCTATCATCTTATTTTACCCCCCCCCCACCATCATCTTGGGGAGAAAGGGAAAATCTTCATTTTTACACATCTGTACCCTCAAGGTAATCAATTGGCCTCAGGTTTTGTCAGAATCAGGAGATCCCAGGTCTCTGGTCTTCAACTTCCGGTACAGACTATATTGTCTCTAACAGAAGGTATGCAGCAATTTTCCAGATTTCAGTGGCTTTGTCCAGTGAGAAAGTTGTTCCCTCTGGAAGATCCTATCATCCTGTGGTGAAATAAAAAGCCAGAGGGGTATAAGAGACTCCAAGCTTTCATGTTACTATTGAGAATCACTAAACACAATCATAGAAATAATTTATAACTTTAAGAAAGAGTCTGATAAGGATGACACAATATACCAAAATTGCTGCACTATAGTTAAAGCAATCTCCAGGAAGAAAATTATCTCTGAAAACATAAAATCATCATTATCTAAGTCATCAAATCATCAAAAAAAATCATCAAAATAGTACGAAAACAAATAAAGACATCAAAAGAATAAATAAGCAAAGTATGAAATTTTTAAAATTAGTAAAGGACAAATAAAACCAAAAGAAGCATAAAAGAAAAAAATTTAAATGTGCAACTGCAAAAGAGAAAATTGGAGGAAAAAACTATAAAAATGATAAAAAAAAGTACAAACTGAATTTTTTGAAATTAACAAAAATGATTAATCTTTAGCTAACCTGATTATTAAAAAAGAGAAAGCAAAGGAAATAAATTAACATTTTAGAATGAATAGGATTCTTCACAGTAGCAAGAATAAATAAATAAAAATATGTCTCAAAATATATTTTGCACAATTAATATGCTAGCAAAACAAAGAATTTGAAGGAAATAGGCAGGAATTACTTACAAAAAGATAAAATACCAAAATAAGAAATTTTAAATAACACAATTTCAGAGACAAAATTGAATAAGTATCAAAGGAACTACTAAAAACAAAAAAGAAACCAAAAAAAAAAAAAAAAAAAAAACTTGGTCAAGATGGATTTACAGAGAAATCCCATAAAATTCCAAAAAGGGCAATTAACACCTATGTTATCCATAGTATCTGACAAACTTAGAGTTCAGATATCGGAATAAAAAAATTCACTATTGGAAACCTGGAAAGTAGTTTGGCAGTAATTAGACATGGATCAATATTTATGTCATCTCAAGATGGGTAACTGATCTAGGTATAAAAAGTCCCATTTTAAATGAATCATAAGGCATAAAAGAAAAATTATCTTTCAAATGGATAGGGACAGAGTTTATCCAAAAAGAGAAGATTACAGAAGATAAAATGAATAATTTTCATATTTATAAATAATTTTAAATTGCAAATGATACATATAAAATTTTAATTTTTGTGTTATACACATGCATGAAGACACACACACATCTAATGCAGATAAAAGTAAAAGAGAAAGAGGTAGCTGGGAGGCAGGAGTGGGGATATATGGAGAAAGTTTCTTTGAAAAAAGTCTCATTCCCAAGATATATAAGGAATGAATTAAAATTTATAAGAATAAGAGACATTCCTCAATTGATAAATGATCTACAGGTGTGAACAAAAGTTTTTCAAGAGGAGATACCCAAACTATGCATAGCCATATTAAAAAAAATGCTTCACATTACTGATAATAAGATAAATGTTAATTAAAGCAACCCTGAGGACACACACCCATTAGTTTGGCAAAGTTGACAAAAAAGAAAAGAGATAACAAATGTTGAAGTGTTGTATAATTACTGACATAGTTGTGAACTGCTTTAGTTATACTGAAAAATAATTTAGAACTATGCCCCCAAAGCTATTGAACTATGCATACCCTTTAATGTAGTAACATAATTACCATTCCTAAACCCCAAATAGTTAAACTAAAAGAAAAGTGAGTCACATATACAGCCCCTTTTGCAGTGCCAAAGAACTGGAATATAAAAGAATGCACATCAATTGAGAAATAGCTCAACAAATTATGGTAAATGAATACGATGAAATACTGGAAAGACTAAGAAAAATTTGAGGAGACTTCTTTGACCTGGTAAAAGAATGAAGTGAATAGAATCAAGTGAAAAGTTTATGTTAAAACATTAATATTGAATAGTTTTGAAAGACTTAAGAAAGTCTGGTTTAGTGATCAACTATAATTCTATAAGAAAGACAAATAATGCTACCTACTTCCTGGCAGAGGATAGGCAGAAAGATATATATATATATATATATATATATATATATATATATATATATATATATATATATATATTTTGGACATGATCAATATGAGAAATGTCTTTAACTGACAATGCTTATTTGTTCCAAAGGTTTTGTTTTTCTTTTGCTTTCCAGGTGTAGGGCAAGTTTTGGAGGAATGAAACATAAATGCTTGATAATTAAAAGAAAGAAAATCTAAAGTTTAAAAAGTAGTCAGTAGCAACTCTACAGGAATGATTCTAAAAAATTTAGAAAGTAAATATTCTAACATACTCCTTTTGAAACAAATATGGTCATTACACCTATTACCAGGATGAAAGTAAAGAAAAAGAAGCATAGATGAGCATCTTTCATAACTATTGCTTAATTAATTTTAAATAAAATTCTAGCAAGGTCTTTTAGTTTTTATCCACAAGGCACCTCTAACATATTGTTCCTTCCTCTAAACTCAATATTGACACCACCCTAGTTCAAGCCTTCATCTCCTAGACTACTCCAATTTAGTCTCCCAGAGTTCAGACTTTCTCCACTTCACTCCATTCTCTATATAGCCACCAAAATTATGTTCCCAAAGTAAAGACCTGATCGTGTCAAGTTCTTCCTTCCCTACACTCAATAAACACAAGTTTCCTGTTACCTTTGAAATAAATATCAATACCCCTTATTTAATATATATCTTTAGAGTTTGAAATTTCCTATCTTTCTAACCTTTTTTACATATTACTTCCATCCTCACACTCTATGATTCAACCATACTGTCACTTAGGGAATTAACTCAAATATATAAGACCAAGAGCTATTTCACAATGAATAATTGGTCAAAGGATTTGAGCAAATACTCCTCAGAAGGATCATATATTGTTAAAAACCATAAGACTGATTAGTCTGTATCACTAATAATAAAAGAAATGCAAATCAAGAGAAACAGAACAACTGTAAGATTTCATTTCACATTCAGCAAGCTGGCAAAGAGGACAAAGGATGAAAATAATCAATATTGGAAAGGCTGTGGGAAGACAAACACTAATGTAATACTTGGTTGAGCTGTGAATTGTTCTGAAAAGCTATGGGGAATTACACTTTCTAAAAAGTGAATAAAATGTCTATACTCTTTGACCCAGAATTCTCATTGCTAGAAATATTTCTCCCTGGGCATCAGAGATAGAAAGACAGGTCCAATATATAATGAAATATTCATAGAAGCATTTTTTGTAATAGCAAAGAACTGTAAACAAAGCACATGCTCATTGATTGGAGAATGGCTAAACAAATAATGGTACATAAGCATAATGGAATTTACTGTGCCATAAGAGCAATAAATATGAATAATTTTTTAAAACAGTGAAAGATTTATGTGAATTAATGCAAAATATAATAAGCTAAACTAGAAAACCAATATACACAATGACTACAATAATGTAAATAGAAAAATAACAATAAAACAATCAGAACTGAATGCTGCAAAATCATAAATACCAAGCTTAGCCTCAAAAAGAAAATATGAGAAGACAGTCCTCTTAATGTTTTACATGGGAGAGAGACTGTGGACTGTATTGCTGCATATAGCATCATATTTTTTGATATGTGGGTTACTTTTATAAGACTTTTTTCTTTGACTTTAAAAAAAAGTTATTCTAGGGGATAACTCTCTGGAAGGAGGTAGAAAGTGATCAGAGTTCTCAAGTCTTACAAAGTTGGTTTTCTTTATATTGTTATTTGCATGATTACATAAATTACCCCCCTAACTCCCTATTCTTGCCTAAATTTACTGCCCAACATGTTACAAGACTTTCTCATTTGTCTTTTACATCTTGAGAAGGCCCATGGGGTACTTTGGCTGTTTATCTATTATCTCTCACCCTCACATCATGGTTAGCCCATATTCTCTTCCTCTTGTACATCTTTATAACTGATATTTCTATAGCTCTTTAAGGTTAATGAAGTAATTAGCATATGTTAATATATGTTCCTCACAATCCAGTCAGAATCCTGTTACAGGTATTATTATCTTGTTTTATTCATGTGGAAATTAATAAAGAGAAAGTTCCAGGGTCACATAGCTAGGAAAAATGTGAAGAAACATTCTAAAATCCTCCTATTTTTCCAATATTCTCCTTACTATACCTGGGCAGATAGGTAGTACACTGGGCTTTTAACCAGAAAGACATTTTTTTTCCTGAGTTCAAATTTGCCCTGAGACACTTATTGGCTATGTGACTCTGGGCAAGTCATTTAACCCTATTTACCTCAGTTCTTCATCTAAAAAATGGACTAGAGAAGAAAATGGCAAACTTTTTTTTTTGCAAAGAAAACCTCAAATGTGGTCACAAAGAGTTGGATACAACTGAAAACAACTGAATAATAAGTCACTATACCACACTGTTTTTAGTTTAAGTGAAATATCCTAATCAAGGGTAGCTAAGTAACAAAACAGAGACCTGGGTTTAATTAATATCAAGACAACTCATCTTTCTGAAATTCTAAGCTGATCTCAAATACTTCTAGCCATATGATCCTGGGCAAACCACTTAATCCTGTTTGCCTCAGTTTTCTCATCTGTAAAATGAGTTAGGAAAAAATGGCAAACCATTCCAGTATCTCTGTGAAGAAAGCCTCAAATAGGATCATAAACATTCAGACTTGATTGAAACAATGGAACAACTCAGCAAGAATATCATCATTATCATGAGCAACATTTATATAAGGCTGTAGAGTTCTTAAAATATGCTTTTCATATTTGTTCTAATTTGATGTTTGCAATTACCCAAGCACTACAAATGAGTCAAGTTCAAACCCTGAAACATAATAGGAAACTGCTATTCAAGAGCAGTCTCTTCACTCTCAGTAGCAGGGACTTCAAATTCAAAGTACCTCCCCTATAAGAAGTCACAATATTGCAGAGACTTGGGAATCAAAAGGCTTGAGTTTTAAACATAGCTGTACTAATGGTTTACCCAGCATCATGCAGAGTTCTTTAAATAATCTGAACATCACACTTCTCATGTTTAAAGGAAAGACTAATTAGACTTGTTCTCTAGGGATGGTAGTAAGATCAGTTAAATTAAGTCTGTAAAGATTCATGCTGCTTATAACTAGCCACCAAAACAAGAGAACAAGTTCCATTATACAACTTTAAAAAGCATATAAGGATGTTGAAATGTTGGCCCTCTTTTCATATATTTTGAAAAACAAAAAGTGTGTTTTATACATTTAAAATTTATGGAAATTTATGTTATAATAACACACTTTTAGAAAAGGATTTAAAGACTGCTAAGCATTTTACATATATTAGCTCATTTGAGCCACACAATAACCCTCAGCTAGAGATACTAAAACTTTATTTATACCCATTTTAAAGATGAGGAAACTGAGGCTCATAAGAGTTGTGACTTGCCCGTAACTACACAATTAATCAGGACTAAAAAGTTATTGTGGCATCCTAGAGAGAGCAATGGAGCTGGAGTCAGATAGACTTCAGTTCCTATTTTATTTCAGACATTTACCATCTTCATGACCTGGGTGAGTCACTAAGCTTAATTTTCTTTATCTGTTAAATAGACATAATAATATCAATCAAAAACTGTACAAAATACTGATCAGTTTTTTGTTCTGTTTATTTTGGATTTTGGATTTTTTTCTCCTTCCTTTGTATCCTTATCACTTAGCACAATCCCTGGCATATAGCAGATGATTAATTAATGCCTAATAATTTGATTTGACTTGACTAAATATCGGGGATAAAAAGACAAAAGTTTTAAGCTTTCTCTATTCTCTAGGAAACTATATTCTACCAGAAGATACAAGATGTAAAGTACAAAGATGGATATGAATATTATGGAGGTATGATCTACAAGACCTGGCAACTGATTAGACATGGGAGTTGAGAGAAGAATGGAGGAAGACCCTGAGTTTTTTAACTTATTTGATGGGAAGAACAAGACTTCAACAAAAATAGAGAAATTTAGAGAAGGAGTAAGTTTAGAAGGGCATTAACTAGCGTCTAGTAAGGACACATAGTAGGCTCTAATAAACGCTAGTCAAGAACTTTCTTAACAAAGATTTAGAAGTTATTTCCTAATAATGGGAGGACAGGAGGTAGGAGGAAAAGAGTAGTCACTCTGTGAACATATATCAGAAACCTTCTTTCCCAGCCTCTCCCATTCTTGTCTTGATGAGGAAGGAACACAGGGAATTTGGGAGACTTTCTACACATCTAAGACCAAAATATACAGAAGAGTGAAAAACAAATCAAATGCCCAGATATTTCAAAGCATCCTCATGTTTGATATAATACCACAAAACTTCCAAATTTTTACCTGAAGGTTTTCAGTTATCATATAGGGATTTGGGTAAATTTCTTGAGGGTAGGGCAATATCCTCTTTGGACTTTTTAATCATGGAAAGCTTTGAACTCTGACATTATGTGTACAAAACTGATTAATAAAAACCACAGTATGGGTGATGTCTTTATAGCGCATGATAACAGTGCTACTCATAAATCTGATAGGCATTTAATGAATGTTTGTTATTTGAAACAACCTATTTCAGATTTAGTATGCTTTATTGGTTAACATTGTCTCCCACACCCTGCAATTTCTTTCTCTTATTCCTTAACTCTTGTCTCCTTCTACCCATGTGTTCGTATCATTTCTCATTTAACCTCAGCATTTTAGAAGCAAATAAAGATGTCGATATTAAAGTGAATATTGCATCACTTTCTATATTAAAATCCCAAATTGCTACACTACAAGGTTTTTGATTACTTTTTATGACATAATGCCCCTGTCATATTGGCCCCCTGACTCTAATTTATAATGGCTGTGCCCCCTATTTTCTTATAATAGCATATTGTTCTGATTAATATGCAGGAAAAAACCACTTAGAAGTATACATCAGAGTATTTCTATTGCATTAAAAAAAAAACTATAAGAATGTGTGACCAATTGCCAAGTAACAGGTAAAACATTCTCAGATTGTCCCCTGAGGGAAGCAATATTACTATCTACAGAATGGTTTAAAAAGAATCTTGTGTGAGTGTGTTTTTGTGTGTGTGTGGTGCGTGTAAAGAAGAAACTAGGAGATATAGGTGGAGATGACAGCATTATAACATACAACATGGTTCCTCCTTTTTACCTACATTTGTTTCAAATTTTCCCCTTCTACCCTCTAGAAGAAATTTTCTTTAACATTTTCTTACTTGGTATTATCAAAATTACCATTAATTCTTGCCATATTTTTAGCATTTTTCATTCTCTATTTCAATAAATAAAAGATAAAGAAAATGTTTCTGTTCAAATGTTTGTAAACACCTTAGATAGAATCAACCTAATATCATTGGGGGGGGGTGTTTATTTTCCATAGCTTTGATTTCTTTAGCTTAGGGAGCTCCTGGAGAAGAAACTCCCTCTACTAATAAAGTTTAACAATTGTTCTGCATTTTATTCTTTTAATTTGGGAAACTTTTGGTTTCCTAGGCCACTGAGAGAATAAGTGACTTACCTAAAGCCACATAATCAGTAACCATCAAAGATGGAATTTAAACTCTGGTCTTTTTTAATCCAGTGTGCCTATAGCATTTTGCTTTTTCATTGTATCATTAAGAAAAACAAGTAGAATTCACTAAGTAACATATTTTGTTCATTTTAAATTTCTATATTTCAAAAAAGTCATGTTTTGAAATTGAATATCAAACAGGATTTAGTTGTGAATCTCTCACCTCATGATGCCAGATTAGACTGAACAATCCTATCCTACAGCATAATGTTGAGAACACATTGTATTTGCAGCCAGAAGACTTAAGTTTAAATCCTAGCTAAATGATCTGAACACAAATACAAACAGATCTGCCCTCTAACAACTTACATTCTAATGGAGGAAGATAACATATAAAAGAAAACTGGAAAGCGATACTGGAGGAAGGAGAAAGAAGGTACCCTTCAAAGGGACATTGTAGACAAAGTCAGGAGTGCATGGAAAGGAATGAAGATGTTGGTGAGTAGAGCATCCTTTTTTTTAAATGAGAGAAACCAATCAACTAGAAGGAGATGC
This sequence comes from Sminthopsis crassicaudata, assembly GCF_048593235.1. Taxonomy (NCBI): domain Eukaryota; kingdom Metazoa; phylum Chordata; class Mammalia; order Dasyuromorphia; family Dasyuridae; genus Sminthopsis; species Sminthopsis crassicaudata. The sequence continues at coordinate 335,062,081 of NC_133617.1, read as the reverse complement.
CACAAATTGAGGCAAAGGCATTCTGGTAAATATTAACAATCTGCTCTCCAAAAAACATATGCTTGATACAACTTTAAATTTAATTATTAAAATTAATTATTAACATTTTCTTCATCACATTTTAAGCCTAAACAATAAACTACAACAACAAAAATATTAATCAAGTCTTTAGCATTTGTCTGTTCTGAGATATAAAGCTCACATGTGAAAATTTAACAGTTGGCTCATGCAAGAAAGAAAATAGAGGATACTTCAAACGTCTGAAGTCTAGGACTGAAATGAACTTCAAAAGTGGAAAAGTTTCTGAGACACAATAGAGAAAATTAGTGAGTACAGTCAAGAGTATAGTCTCTTTGGGCCTCAGTTTTTTCATCTGTAAAATGACAGGATTGAACTAACCCTCTTAAGATCCTTTTCAGCTCTAAGTCTGTGATCACTTTTAGGAGAACTGTAATGAGCCAGTTTCTGTTTAATATTGCACCCTCTATTATGACAACATATGAAGAGAGACTATCATTTTGGCTAGCACCAACTCAAATCTTAACCCTGGCAACATGATCTTCCTGGCAAAGACAATAGTCTTCTGAGCTGATTTTTTTCAATGTCTATATTCCACCTTGATTAAATAATAGGAAACATTTGGATGAGTTGAATCTTTAGCAAATTTTCATCAGTCAAAAATCCTCTATCCTAGGAAATTCCTACAATGTGGCAAATTTCCATATTACATGGGATGGATAGAATGTATCAGTTGTACACAAAATATCCTAATATCTAACTTTGGGATATAGTGATAATGTAAGACTGAGTTCCAACAGAAACATTTTAATGTTGCTGCTTATAGCCAGAAAAGGATGCAGCACACTGAAATAGTTACTAACCAATTTTCTAATTAAAAAATAGAATGTTAGCCAAAATATTAGTCATGGGATTAGAATCATTCTCTCATGAATAGTCTTACTCTCCTCAAAAATAGCTAAAGATAATCAGGTTAGCTTCACTACAAATTTTAGTGAACCCATCATCATATAGCCATTTTACAAATAAAATAAAGATAAAATGGTTACCAGTATCCTCAGTACTGTATGAAGCTTTGAGTAAAATAAATTTCATTTCTTTTCACACATTGGTATTGTAATAGAATTTATGTAATTGGTTTAAACTAAAATATCCTAATAGAGATACAAATAGCATTACAAATAGATTAGTAAGATGAACCTTTTAACTATGAAGAACGTTTTAACTTATAGCTTTCCCAATAGGAAGGTGGAATAAAAAAGGAGACTTGGGTAAGAAATCATTTATAAAGCATTCTTAAATAGCTTGAACTCAAATAGCTGGAATAGCCTATCAGCAATTTAGCTCAAATTCGTTCTAGACCAAACTCATATTCTCTTTGACTCCAGCAATAACCTTCTATACATACAGCCTGGGGCATTTCACCTACCAAGAATTTTGCTCTTTGTAAAATCCACTCTCTTTCACATTTACCAAATTCAATCCCTATACAATCCTATAGAGACCTTGGTCAGCTACAAGAACTACTGGCTGTCCCTCAGATGTAGAAAAGTCTTAATATTTCAACTGGGATAATTGTTTTCCTTTGTCATTTTAGCCACCTTCACTCTCCACTAGTTTTCCATGATGTTACACATAGATCAAGTCTCAAGTCTCAGCTCTGGAACCCATGTAGCTGCATTTTATAATAATAATAATAATAATAATAATAATAATAAATATAATATAAAAATATAAATAATAATAAAATATAGTAAAAAATTTAATAACTAATATTTCTTTAATACTTTAAGGTTTGCAAAGTTCTTTACACTGTGGAGAAGTCTATTTTCTTGCCACCACCACCAACTGCTTACTAGCGGCCACTGACTGTGAGATAAGTCTACTAGTGGCCACTAGACTTGCTTATAATCCAAGACCTAGAGCCATCATCCAAGGCAGTATCTCAGTGGAGATGCAGCCCAACAATTGCTTCTGCATGCCCTGTGGCCATAGCTACTGAATATCCAGAAATTCTTGCCACCAAAATCCTTGCTACTGTCAAATGATTCACTATCAGAAATTTATATTATTCCATCAGTTGAAATAATATTAAAAAGATGCTTCCCACCTTCTTTACCAACCTTTAACCTTTCTGACTTGCAGCCAAAATTTACTCTATGTGCGGTCTCTCCAATCAAATAGGAATTTCCTGATAGAAGAGACTGTCTTGACATTTTCTATTTTCATCCACAGTCCTGCTCTGCACATAGTAAGTACTTGATAAATATTTTTATAATTCAATTAAATATATTATTCCTAATTACCCTGTGAGGTAAGTAATTATTAACATCTCTATTTTACAAGTAAGGAAAATGGAGTTAAGAGCTAAAGTGATTTGCCCAAGTCACAGAACTACTAAGTGTCTGGAGTGGGGAGGATTCTAACTCAAATTTTTTTAACTGCAAGTCAAATATTCTATATCTATTTGGCTCTTCATACATCTCAGCCCATCTAGTTACTTCAGGCTATCTGCTCAATAATTTCTTGTAGATCATCACTAGGAGAGATAATACTGAGTTCTTATACCACATATGTAAAGAAAGGTTCGGGAACTGTTGTTAAGTAGGACACCTATCTGATGATCAGAGATTCATAGATGCATTCACTGAATGAATAGAGAGATAGATAGAAAAATTAGTAAGTAAATAGGTAGATAGATAGATAGATAGATAGACAGAAATGAATAAACAAATCAATAAACTAATATCTATAAATGTATAATGGGTCAATCAATTCCCTATTTTTAGAATCCCCATGAAAGTTTCACTTCCCTTACATTTAAACTCTACTACTGATCTCAATGTTCATTTTATCCCAATTATTCCTGTATAAAAATTTTGGGAGGAAATAATAGCATAATGATTTGCCAGGGATATGCTTCTCTAATAAGGTGCTGAAACCCTACTTCTACCCAGAGCATTCTTCTCATTGTTTTCCTTATACCCAGAATGTCCCATACCACTTTCTAGTTTAGAAATACTTTTCCTGTCCTTTATTATAGAAATTGCTGGACTCTTACCTCCTTCATTGAACCTTTATTGAATTTTATGATCTTTTGAAGAAAATGCAATGACCAAAAAATGAAATCCCAGCTCTGCTATGAATCTCTGAAGTAGCCACAAGCAATTCACAACTTCTCTGAGCTCAGGGTTTTTTTTTTCCATTTGTCTAAGAAGAAAAGTTAGTCTAAATCAAAAGTCCTTAACTATTTTATAAATCATAGACTTCTTCAATAGTCTGATGAAGCCTATGGACCCCTTCTCATAATAATATTTTTAAAAATATTTTAAATAAATGCTAAATTTCAATTTGAAGAAAGTGAAAAGAAAGATGTTATTTTTTCCCATCAAAGTTTAAGATCTATTTCAAATCTATCCAGGTTAAATATCTGATAGCCAAATTAATAACCCCTATTCTAAATGATTTACTCAAGTCCTCTCCTGCTTTAACATTTTGTGATTATATAAGGGGAAGACAGATAACAATTACTATTCTACCCAATCTAAACATAATTCATTCATTCATTTAAAAATATTTATTTAGTTCCTACTCTAAGAAAGCATTATAATAGATTCTTTGGAAATGCTAAAAACAATTCCTGCTTTCATGTAGTTTACAACTTTACCACCAAATAGAATATGAAAACTTTAAAAGAAGTCAAAGGAGGGAGAGATTAAAAAGGTGAACATGGGACTGCTACAACATTCCATTACTTGTCAACCTCATCAGACAAATTATACTACATAAGAATTCCAGAAAAACCTACTGAAACAAAGAACAAGAAAAAAATTACCAACCCAATTGTGTACATCATCCTTTTTGACTTTCAGAGAGAAGAAAAAGATTTATTTTTTAAGTTAAAAAGATGCCAGAAGCACTGAATAACTCAAAATACCAAAGACTGCTCAATTGCTCCCTTTTTTCTGTATAATCGATCCTCAATATGATGTCATTACATCTGATCTTTAAGCTCTTTAAGTCAGTGTTTGCTGTTCACAGCAATAAACTTTTGGGGTTTCCACTTCCAGGGTGACCCTCCTCTAGTTTTGTTCTTTCTTGAAGCTCAAAGAGGTGGTCAAAAAGATAAATATTTCACTTCCATAACTCCAAGTTTCTCTCCTGCAGAAGATAGACATTGAGTCATAGGTCAAAGACATAGGCACACTCTGGTGCAGAATTCATAAGAACATTAATAAACCCTCGATGGATTTATGAGTTAGGCTTATTGAACAGAAGATTACATTCAGGGCACATTAGACCCTCAAGGCAAATGAAAAGGTAAGTCTAATTGAGAGTGATAGGAGTTAGAATTGCAGTCTGGAAAAGGAGGCATAGGACTTAAAAGCCTGTGGCAGGCTTTTGCCCTATTCTAAATCTCTATTGTGAGGAGAGAAGCAAATTTGTGCTGGATTTGCATACACCCAGGAACACCACAATGTAAGGTATCACCAAGACTTAATTCTTTATGTACAATAAGCAAATACATCCATGTCATCATTAAGCAAATTTGTTTTTATCTTCAATAAATTATATGTATACCAGAGAATTGTTTTAAAATAAATTTCTTTATGACTTATTATCAGTAAATGTTTGATTTGTATACCTATTTTATATACCTGTATACCTGGGATTGTGTAAAATTTTCTTAGGCAAAAAGCAGTTGTGATGAATGTGAAAATATCTTTAGAAGAGCTATACATGTTTAATCTATATCTGATTGCTTCTTGTCTAGGGGAGAGGAGAGAGAGAGGAAAGGAGGGAGAAAAATTTGGAACATGAAGTTTTGCAAGGATGAATATTGAAAATTATCTTTGCATGTATTTGGAAAAATAAAAAAAAATAAAAATTTAAAAAAAAAGAATCAGGAGTGGGAAAAGTTTAAGAAATCCTGGTCTAGAAGGTCCATTTCATCTTTAGAGCTATGATCATGTGAACTTGAATTACTTGTAGCAAAAGTAGACGGAAGTGAGATAAGCAATAAATCCATACTTCATCTCCAAATTTAACTTTAACTAATGTTCCTCCCACAAAATCCTTTACAAAAGCTACTGATACTTAGCAAAACTGGAAGCCAAAGGAGAACAGAAAAGACTTCTGTGTTCCATAGCCAACACAATTTGTCTTAAATAACTGAGTCAGTTAATATATTTATACTATAGGGATATTTTTAATGCTCCAATTGAAAAATAATTAATGAAATTCATATTAAAGTTACTCTGAGATTCTGTTTTATACTCATTGTATTGGAAAAGCTGACCAAAAACAAACAAAAAAAAAAGATGAATTACAGATTTTGGAAGGTCTAGGGGAGAGGGAGGGGGTAAAGGCCTACTGTTGAACTTTTGGTGAAGCAATTAATTGCTACAGACATTCTAGAAAGTAATTTGAACAATGCCCCAAGTTTACTAAAGTGTGAATCCCCTCTAACCTGGCAATATCACTACAATGTTTATTTCCCAAAAAGATAAAAGAAAAAGGGAAAGAACCCAAATGTGTAAAAATATTTAGTTTTTGTGTTATGGTAGCAAAAAAATAGAAACTAAAGGGTGCCCATTCACTGAGGAATAGTTTAAAAAATTGTGGTATATGAATGTAATAGGATATTATAGTGCTATAGTAAATGAAGAAAAATATGTTTCAAAGACACATAGAAAGACTGGAATGATCTGATACTAATTAAAGAGAGTAGAACCAGAAGAACAATTTGTATCCTAACACCAATATTATAAAAATGGACAGTTTTGAAAGACTTAAGAAATCAAATAAATGACAATTCCAAAGGAATAAAAGCTAAGCAGTGCAATAAATAGACTCTGAATCTGAGATTAGAAAAATCTGACTTCAAGCAGATCTTAGATACAAGTCACTTAACCTCTGATTCCATCAGTTTCATCATCTGTAAAATGAATATAATAATAGCACCTACCTCATAAGATTGGTGAGGATAAAATAAGAAAATAATCGTAAAATACTTAGTAGAGTACTTGCATATAATAGACATCCTCTGTATGTGTATGTTGTTCTTGTTGTTATTCCCACCTTACAACAGAGAAATGATGCAGATTAAGAAATACATTTTTGATCCAAGAACTGTATGAAGACCATTATAAACATTTCTCTCACAGATAAAGCTAAACAATTTGAAAAACATCAATTGCTCATGGCTAGGCTGAGCTAATATAATAAAAATGACAATTCTGCCTAAATTGGTCTACTTGTTCAGTGACATACCAAACTGCCAAAATATTATTTAATAGAAGTAGAAAAAATAATAACAAAATTTATCTGAAAGAACAAAAGGTCAAGAATAAAAAAAGGAATTAATGAAAAAATACAAAGGATAGTGGCTTAGCAGTACCAAACCTAAAACTATATTATAAAGCAGCAGTCATCAAAACCATTTGGTACTGGCTAAGAAATAGAGTGGGATCAGTGGAATGGATTAGATTCATCTGATAGAATAATTAAGGCCTATAGTAATTTAATATTTGATAAACACCCAAACTCCAGCTTCTGGAATAAGAATTCATTACTTAACAAAAATTGCTGTAAAAACTGCAAAATAGCATGTCAGAAACTCAACATAGACCTATACCTCACACCAAAAAAAGATCATAATGGGTACATGATTTGGGATAAATAATGATACCATAAAAAAATTAGGAGAACAAAAGATAATTTAGCTATCAGATCTTTGGAAAGGGGAGGATTGTATAATCAAAGAATTAGAGAACATTATGAAAGGCAAAATGAGCAACTTTGATTACATTAAATTTAAAAATATTTGCACAAACAAAACCAACAGAAACAAGATTTAAAAGGAAATAGTTCAATGATTCCAACGCAATCCCAATAAACTTTGAACAAAAAATGCCATCTGCATCTCGAAAAAGAACTAAGGAGACTGAATATAAATCAACTAATACTATGTTCACTTGTTTTTGTTGTTTTTTTTCCTCTACCCCATGTTTTTCCCCTTTGTTCTGTTTTTCCCCCAAGATTATTCATAAAGCAATGTACATTAAAAATAAATAAATTTACTAAGAAAAAAAAAAGAAATGCATTTTTGGACATTACCAAATTACCATTTGGAATTTGTTTTGCTTGACTGTGCTTCTGTGATATGAAGGCTTTTCCTTGTGTGCTTCCTTTCTTCCTTTCTGTCTCTGTTGGGAAGGGGAGATGGGAAGAAGAAAAAAAAATGAATGAACAATAATTGAAATATATAATTTCAATGATAAAACAATCAATCATTAAAAACACTTTTTAAAAAAAGAAATATTATATATTGGACTACTTGCTAAAGTATCAATACTTGGGGGGGGTGTAATCTATTATCCTTCAAAAGAAGAAGAAGGAGGAGGAGGAGGAGGAAGAGAAGGAGGAGAAAGCATTGAGGTGGAGCCAAAATGGGAGATTAGATCAATTCTGAGCTCCTCCTGGCTTCTCTCAGAATCCATACCAGATCAAGCCTCTGAATGAGTTTTTGTAGTGACAGAACCCACAAATATTTGAAATATAAAAACTTACAGCAAAAACTTTTGGAAAATTTTCAGAAAAGTTCTGTCTCAATGAGGTGAGGAAGGGTAAGGGGAGGGAGGTGACCCTGAGCAAGTACAACTCAGGACAGCCCAGGGCAGAGAGGCATCTGTGCTCCAGGGGAATCTAGTAGGAGTTTCTTAGCCAAAATAGAGCAGTTTGGCTATTCTGCCCTATTTCAGTCAATGGCTCAACAGACTAGCTGTGAGACTTCCAAAATAATTACAGAAGGCAAATAGTGAAACCCAATATAACAAACAGGACTTGGCCATGCCCATCCAGCACAGAAAGGAAGCTGGCAGCACTAGCCCCAGAGCAATGTGAAGCCACTATTGCTGGGAGAAGAAGTTGAGATAATCTCTTTTTTGCCCTAAGAGAAGATCTCAAACTTTAAAAATGAGCAAAAAACCAAAAAGAGCTTTAATCATAGATAGCTATTAGATTATGGGGACAAGGAAGAATAGACCTCAAAACTTGAGGACACTAAAGGCAAAATTTCTCCAGATGAAGTCTCAAAGGATGATATAAGTGACTCTCCAACTCAAAAGGCTCTCTTGAAAGAATTCAAAAAAGAATATTAAAAGAGAGTTAGAAAAAATGGAGAAAGGAACTGAGAGCTTTGGAAAAGGAAAACACAGAAAATGAAGAAAATCACTCCATAAAAAATAGCTGTAATGAAATGGAAAAAGAAAACAACTTGAAAAACAGAATTGTTAAAATGGAAACTGAGAACAACTCCCTAAAAATAAAATTGGAGAAATGGAAAAAAAAATCCAAAAAACAAAACAACTCATTTAAAAGTTCAATTGGCTAGATGCAAAAGGAGGTTAAAAAAGCTAACAGAAGAAAATAATTCACTAAAAATTAGAATTGAAGAAATGGAAGTGAATGACTTAATGATACATTAAGAATCAGTCAGACAAAACCAAAAGATTGAAAAAATAGAAGAAAATATAAAATATATCATCGAGAAAAACAACTGATCTGGAAAATAGATCCAGGAGAGACAACCTAAGAATTATTGGACTACCTGAAAACCATGATGAAAAAAGAAGCCTAGACAACATATTTAAAGAAATAATTGAGAAAAACTGCCCTTATGTCCTAGAACCAGAGAACAAAAGAGCCATTGAAAGAATCCACCAATCAACTCCCTAAAAGAAGTACCAAAATGAAAACTCCAAGTAATATTGTAGCTAAATCCAGAATTATCAGATAAAGGAGAAAATACCATAAGCAGCCAGAAACAAACAATTCAAATATTGAGAAGCCACAATCAGGATTACCCAGGACCTGGCAATTTCTACTTTAAAGGACTGAAGGACATGGAATATAATATTTCAGAGGGCAAAGGAGCTTCAGCCAAGAATCAATTATCCAGCAAAATAAAGCATTCTCTTTCAGGGGAAAAGATGGACATTCATTTTTGATGATAAAGATGGACTTTATTTTTGATGAAAAGACCAGAAGTGAATAGAAAATTTGATTTTCAAATATAGAACTTAAGAGAAGCATAAAAAGGTTAAAAAAAAAAAAGGAAGGGGAAAAAAACATTTTAAAAGTTGAAATGTTTACATCCCTATATGGAAAGATAATATGTTTAACTCTTGATAACTCAGTTTTGTTATAGGTATATTTAGAGGTTGTAAGTATAATTTGACTTTATTATGGTGAAATAAAAAGGAAGTTATGGGTGAAAAAGGAATTGTATTGAAAGAAGAGGAAAGGGGAGGTAAAATGAAGTAAATTACATCACATAAAGAGGCAAAAAATATATTACAATTTAGTGAAAGAAAGGAAAGTGGTGAGCTTTGTGTGAACCTTAATCTCATGAGATTTCTCTCAAATAGAGAATATTAAACATATTTAGTTTGGTAGAGAAATTTGTGTCGCCATATAGGGAAGTAGGAAGGGAAAGGGGAAAAAGAAGAGGCTAATAGAAGGAAGAACAGAAGTAGAAGAGAAAAGGGATAATAAAGGAGGGAAGGATTATAAAAGGGGAGGACTAATTGAGAGAGGTGTTGGACAGAAGCAAAACACTAAGAACAAGGGAAAGGGGGAGAGAAAAGAGAAAAATATAAAAACCTGGGGGGAAATAAGATGGTGGGAAATACAGGGCAGGTGTAGCTGTAGAGGGCTAAAACTCCAAAAATGTATGCTTGAATCAGACAACTGAGCACTTAAGGCTAATTACCTATTCATTGAGAGACAATGACTCTATTAGCATATATTTGGATAAATGGCTCTTCTCACTGTTGGTGTTTGCTGAATGTTTTGTGTTAAGATAATCATAGGCAAAAATTCGAAGGCCGAGAGAGGGAGGCAGAGACACTTGGTGGCAGGACAAGGAGGAGAGAAGTTAGTGACTCCAGACTCCCGAATCCAGGATTCTGCTTGCCTGACTCTTTCACTTCTCCCCCTAATGACCAAGGACTTTAATTTATCTTGAATCTGGCTGACCCCGAGGCCCTCTAGGGAGCTTTATATATAGCAATCCCTATCTCAGATCAAACAAAAGCAAAAATAGATCTAAGTAAAGAGGTAAGGAAGGAAATTATGTTTTGCTAAAGGACACCATAGATAATGAAATAATATCAATACTAAACATATATGCACCAACTGATATACCATCCAAACTCTTAGAGGAGAAATTAAGAGAGCTATAAGAAGAAATAGATAGCAAAACTATACTAGTGGGGGATCTCAACCTTGCTCTATCAGCACTAGATAAATTGAACCACAAAATAAATAAGAAAGAAGTTAAGGAGGTAAATAGAATTTTAGAAAAGTTATGTAAAACTTTGTAGACCTTTGGAGAAAATTGAAGAGGGACAGAAAGGAATATACTTTTTTTCAGTGGTACATGGACCCTACTCAAAAATTGAACATGTATTAGGACATAAAAACCTCAAAATCAAATGCAGAAATAGTAAATGTATTTTTTTAAGATCACGATGCAATAAAAATTTGCATGTAATAAAGGGCCAGGGAAAAATAGAACAAAAATTAATTGGAAATTAAGTATTCTAATCCTAAAGAATGAGTGAGTAAAAAACAAACCACAGACACAATTGATAATTTTATCCAAGAGAATGGCAATAATGAGACAGCATGCCAAAATTTGTGGGATGCAGCCAAAGCAGTTCTTAGGGGAAATTTTATATCTCTAGATGTTTAATTGAATAAAATAGAGAAAATGGATGCCTATCGGTTGGGAAATGGCTGAATAAGTCATGGAATATTATTGTTCTATAAGAAACAATCAGCCGTATGATTTCATAAAGGCCCAGAGAGACTAAGTGAAGTTAGTAGAACCAAGAGATCATTGTACACAGCAACAACATTATGTGATGATCAATTCTGAAGGACTTGGCTCATTTCAACAATTAGGTGATTCAGGCCAATTCCAATAGACTTGTAAAGGAAAGAGCCATCTGCATCCAGAGAGAGGATTGTGGGGACTGAATGTGGGTCACAACATAGTATTTTCTTCACTTTTATTGGTGTTTTGTTTGCTTTTTGTTTTCTTTCTCTTTTTTTTTCCTTTTTGATCTGATTTTTCTTGTGCAGCTTTATAATTGTGGAAATGTGTATGGAAGAATTGCACATGTTAAACATATAATGGATTACTTGCTGTCTAGGGATGAGGAGGGGAAGGAAGGGACAAAAAAAATTGGAACATAAGGTTTTGCAAGGGTGAATGTTGAAAATTATGTGGCTTTCCTTATACATATGGACAATCCCACAAGAATGATGTTTCCAACTTTACATCCTATTTGATGATACTTGAGAGTGAGTCACATATGCTAACTGATCTGAAGATGGAGAGACTGTTAATACTCACAATCAGCATTTCTTTCAAGTGAGAGAGAAGTTAAAGAACACTTGTCACATAATCATGCAGAAGAATGTAGAAAGAAATGACAGGATGATATTTCATTGATAAGACCTTCAACAAGGTGACAGAGCTTTAGTAAGAAATCTTAGTGTTCATAGAATACTCAAGTTAACAGGTTGATTGAAATCTATTCCATATCTAGCTGCATTAAAAACTGGAAATTTTTCTGCTCACAGAATTACCCCAGAGACTAGAAAAAGCCTGCTAAGACAACTCATCACCATCATTTATTGCCAGTAGGTGAGTTAGATGGACATTTACTTCCTCACCTGCCTCTTCACAAAAGAGATCTCCTTCCACTCACACAAAGACTATCTGACAGTGGCTCTAAAATAGATATTTCCAGAGAAGATTTTGCATCCTATAACTAAACAACATGTTTGAATAATGAGTGCCCCAAACAGAGACAATTTTTTTCTGCCTTGTATTTAGGCTATAGATACTCTGAGGATATAGATGGACATGTTTAAGTAGACAGGACTATAGGTAACTATGATTTGTGTTATGATCAACCCAAAGCATTGACTAGTACAAGTATGGACTAGACAGCACACTAAGCTATAGGAAAGTTGGAACTTTTGAACCTATGACAAGACTATTATGATATTTCCAGGGAAGCTGACAAAATGGCTACATGTATATCGAGATGATTATGTAAATGTTTACTTCTGTAATGTGTGTCTTGCATGCAATTGCATGTGTTCATTTGTACATTAATGACTGCTTGTATTAGGTTTGCTTTAATTTCCACATTTGCTGTTGTGCTAGTATCTTCCCCATATAGCAGCTATATTAGTCTGTTACCTAGGCTTTTTCTATTAGTTATTTTTCTACATGCTGCTATTTCTGCATATATTGCTTTATTATAGGTCTACTGATGTCATTATTAATTTACTTTGTTTATTGTTATTCATACTTGTTTTTCCCTAGGCTATGCAATGATGATTATAATGTGTGCATGTATTATCATGTCTTGGATTTAGACCCGTAGTCTTGTAGAAGCCTGTCAAATGGTGCTTCGCATTTATTATTCTATTGCATACATTATATGAAGGACACTGATAATGTCTGCTGCTTCTTCCCTTCTCCCCTGCTGAATAAATTCCACTGACTCCTATTATTTCCACGATCAAATATTAAATCTGCTACTTAATGTTCAAAGCTTTTCATAACCTATCTTCCTCCTCTTTCCAGCTTTCTCACACCTTATATCTCCTTTCCCCAATGTACTCTGGTTTTCTGATTATGATAATATACTCCATATCCAGATTTTTTTGGCATTTTCACTGTTTTCCCCCATGCCAAGAATTCTCTCCTTCCTCATTCCTGCCTCCTAGTTTTCCTGTCTCCTCCAAATATCAGCTTGAGTCCAACCTCCTACATCAAGCTCTGATTCCCCCTTAACTCTAATATTTTCTCTCTGTTGATTATCTCCAATTTATCCTGTAAATTACACATAGTAGTTTGAATATTCTCTCCTTTATGAGATTGTGAATTCCTTGAGATCAGGATCTTTTATCTTTCTTTATATATCTTGTTTAGAATATTGTTTGACATGTAATAGGTATTTAATAAATACTCATGGACTGACTGATTTGGAACTCTGAGTTAATCATCCTTTTTCTAATATTTATTTTGATATGATGTATAATTCTACATTGCAAGTATACTGAAGCTGATTTTGCAAGAGATAACAAAATTGCAAATCCCAGGGAGGAATGTAAACAGGCTTTAAGACAGAATGACCCTTCTGACGACAGAAGAAAAGCTTCCAGAAAACAGCTGCATGACCTTTTGGAAAATGCAGTTCAAATATACATTCCTATTGCCTAGAGGAAAAGAAACATAAAGAGCTCAGAAATGCAAGGCTAAGTAAGAGATTCTAAGGGGAAAGAAGTGGCAGCAACAGCACTATGACAGATTAGACTGATTGATGATGAGAAAACTAGAAGTGGTCAAATGAAGCACTCTGAATGGAGGCTAAAACTTGGGTTGATTCGAATTCTCAAACAATTATGATTTTGCCTATTTAAAATAATTGAGTCAGACAAAGGTAGAACTGAACAAAATAGATCTGAGTTTTGCCAGCAACTTGCAAGAATTTTTCATATGATTTCTCTATTTATTTAAACTTTTCCCAATTCCTGATTTTTCTTTCATATATAGATGATCTTAAATCCTTTGTGATTTGTTATGTCTTTCATGATAACAATGATATCTAAAATGACATGAGTAAATATCATTTCTTCTTCACACTTTGTAGAGGTAGAATCACAACTAGAGAGTAAAAAGTACCTAGTGGGAAAAGAAAGGTATAGTTTGGGAAGAATGGTCAAAATCAAAATTCCAAAGTTAAGAGCTATTTTTTCACCTTCATAACAAGCCCTGCCTGACAGTACCAGTTGGTATCTAAATTGGTATTTATATCTCCAGAATCTAACATAATTTTCTGTGCAATTATTAGGCACTTAATAAATGCCTTTTTCATTTATCCTTAATTTATTCTGTATAAACATGTTTCATTAAAAAAGAATGAGGGCAAACTGAAGGTAAAGGAAACTTGTAATGTTAAAATTATGGACCTACTCCATACCTTCTCCTATAGAAGACTATTCTATGATTTCAGTTTTCTTCCTTTATTTGGAGAAGAGGAATGCTGAGAAGTTAATAGAAAATTTTCTTGTTACTGAGGTCTCTCCTAAAAGAATATTGTAAAGATTAAAAGAGCTTGTAAAGCTGTTTGTTTCATTTCATGAATCTCATCATAGCTCTTCTGTGTATTATTCTTACTAGCTTTGGGAAAGTACAACACAGAGGGATGATAAAGATACTAACAACCTTTTCTGGGTCCAGATAGTCCCAGTTAAAAAACATTTTGGATCCCTGATAGGCAAAATGCATTTGTTATGTTGTAGTATGCACAGGAAGGCAACAAGCATATAAAAATTCAGTGTCGATTAGAGAGAAAATTACTACTCATTTTACATACAGTGACCTTTCCTCCTTTATTAAAGAAAAAGGTAATAAATTGGAAAGTCAGTGAAGGGCAGGGAAGGCTAGGATGGCCTGTATTGAAATGCACCCTAGGGCAAAGTGTAATTGCCTCCATAGCTTGTATCAAAGGTGTATGGTCATATCTTTTGTGGTTTACCACAAATTACTGATGAAAAGTGTTTTCAATTGTGAAATTTTAATTTTATTGAAAAAGATAAATAGAAGAGGAAGAGAAACAAGAAAAACTTGGATTGAGTCCTACCGAGATTATTCTATACTTATCCATTTGTACAGAGAGACTAACTCCCTCAAAGCAACTCATTATAGTTGAGACCTGGACCTCTGATCTTTAATTGCTTCTGGAAGACCAATCCTGGAGATAGTTTCCTGATTAGTCTAAATGGAAGACAGGGATTGTTTAAAATGTTCCTTTAACATAAACATTAATATGGTTTTATTTTAAGCTAAACTTTCCTACCTAATCATGTTGATTTGTAATTTAAAACAAAATATTTTAAATCCTAAGAGAATATTTTTTTAAAGAGAGAACTACTTTGGCCAAAAATCTATAAACCCTAAAGCACATTTATAACTTTTTAATCCTGTGTCAGGACATTTCAATCCCTTGAAATTCACTCCAAAAACCTTCTCAAATTCCCATAATGTCTAAGTATTATGTGTCCCAAATGATTGACAGCCTATGGTTGAGTTTTAAAGTACAATACAGTTTCCAATTTAAAAACAGGTTACACTCCAAAATTGTTCATTGGTTAAGTCAGTTGTTAGGAACTTAGAACACAGATTCCCCTAAAAAATCCTATATGTAGTGATTAGGTTCCCAGTTCATTTCAAAAGCAGACAAATCCATAATATACCTGAAATATGCTAACTGTACACTATTTTAACTAACACTATCCACCACGTCTAGGCTGCTTGTGTAGGGAAAGTCTTTCAAAGTTTTTGAAAGTTTTCTACAGAAACACAAATGATCTCACAGGTAATTTATAAAAGAACTTTTTCAATGGACATCAATAAATAGGGCATCAATAAATCTTATAGTGCTTTGATTCTGAATTTAGCTGTTCAAAGGAGCCCAAATAGGCTCTATTTCCTGATCTGTTAATAAAAGAATAAAAATAGACTGAATAATTTCTATGTTTTTTTTTCCTTCTTTACCAAGATTAGTGGTTAAAAAGTGGTTTAGCCAGGATTCAAGCTTTAACCCCCTTATGACAATCCCATTGTTCTTCCCACTAACCCATACTATCTTTGCAATCTAGTAACAATAATTTATTTCCCAGTAAACACTACTGTTTCCCCACAATACTATGTTACTATAATTTTAAATTAGAGGTAGTTATAGAAGAAGAGAAGGCAGGTGAAGAAAAGGTGAAGAAATGCTTCTACTCTTTTTTGAAAGAAAAAAAAAATTCCCTCTAAAATTGTTAGCTAAATTCATATTGAGTGTAATCTATAAACCAGAATTGAAAGTCTACACTGATAAGAGCACAGGATCCATTTGAAAAGCCTACCCATAACATCATCTCTATGGCTCACATTTTACCCCCATGTGGGAACGTCTGAAAACATCTCTATCTGGCTCATTTCTAGTTTTAATAAATTTTCTCACATATTAGCAAATAAACATTTTAAATACAATGCAATTTACTTCACAGCAGCAAATGAATAAATGAAACTTGCTACCAAGGTCAAAAAAGGCAAAATTTACAACAACAATATGGAGTTCTTTGTAGAGAGGGTCTTAAAGGACTTCCATGAATGTATCCTATATTTTGCTTCCAAGTTTGAGTGCTATTTCCATTCTCCATGAGCCAGATCTGCTTCCATATCAGCTCCAATATTGCTTTTCTCTGTGGCTGCTTCAGCCAGGTTGCTGTAATTCTCACAAATTAATTGCCTCAGGTCCTCCACAGTATTGGCCCAATGGTTGATGCCTTTGCTGCTGTTGCCATGTTCTTGGTTAATATAATGATTCCCAGATGTCCTCATAATATCTATGCATAGAACTCCCATTTCTTTCCCATCAGCCTCTACTTTTTTTATAAATTTAATCAAAAGACTATGCCTGGAACCCATACCAGGAAAGGAAATTAGTTCCTACTCGTCTTAAATAAAAACTTGAACCTTGAGTCCAGGACTCCATGGGAAAGTAAGTCTTTTCTCTATCAGGCAAGCCTACTAGCTCTTCCTCCCACTTAATAGAATTTTAGTCCTCACAATTTAGACTGAGCATATTAGGTACCGATTATAGGCTCCATTATGCAATATTCAATCAATAAGCATTTAAATGCCTACTATGTGACATGAACTAGGCTAGGCACAAATAATACAAACACCAAGAATGAAATTATTTCTATTTTCAAGAAGCTTATCAAGGTGATAAGTACATATATATATATATATATACATAAAGAAGAATTTTTAAAATGTATTTGGGGAAGCCACTAGCAATTAGGAGGATAAGGAAAGTCTTCATGTGGAATGTGGCCTTTGAACTGTCGTAAAAAAGAGAAGACTTCTGTAAGATGGAGATAAAGAGGGAGTGAATCCCAGAGTTGGGAGATAGCTAGGGAAAAGGAACTAAGATAGCAAGTGGAGTGTCATCTCAGAGGAACATTCATCATTAATGATATCAAAAGTATAGGTAAAAGCCACATTGCAAAGGGCTTTAAAAGCCAGAGGAACTTATATTTATACTAGAGGAAATCAGTGTGGAGGGCCATTGAAATTTATTGATATGGGAGCGACATGCTCAGATCTTCACTTAACAAAAAGTCACACTTTGGCAGCTGTGTGGAAAATGTACTGGAGTGTCGAGAGACTTGAACCAATAAATATACATTACAATGCTTCAGGCAAGAAGTTACTAGAGCCCCCAGAACAGTGATGGCTAAGTAAGTAGAAAGGGTCAGATTAAGAAATGTTATGAAGTTGTTTTTTTTTTTTTAAAGCAATATTTCTCAACTGATTGAATTCATGGGGTGGCTGGCAATACTTATTTGCTTACATATCTTATCCTCCAGTAAAATGTATGCCCCCTGAGGGACTGAACTGGTTCTTCTTTTGTTTGTTTTTGGTCTCAATGCCTTGCACACAATAGATTACTTGTGTTTGTTGGATTGCACTAAATAAACTATGATATCCAGAGAAAAACAGCAAACAGTTTTCAAAACAATTTCAAAATCACACCATTTGACCATCAGTTGAGCATCAGCATTGGGGGGAATCTGAATCTAAGATTAGTGCTTTAGAATTTGTAGGATTTTGGCCTAGTGTCTTTCTTTTTTGTAAGCCATTCTCTCATGACTTAATACATTTTTCCTGGAAAGATGGCAAGGAGAGAAGAAACATATTCTACTTTTTTGAAGTTCTAGCCATTATGACTATTATCTAGTCATGTGAAGCAAGATTTATTCTGATTGATTCAAGAAAACTAGACTACAAACAAAAATTCAAAATTGCAGAAAAGAAAAAACCTTTTAAAGATAAATATGATACAAGAGTGGAATGGTATGCCTCCTTCGACAGAGCACTCTCACTCTCCCCATCCCTAAAATCCTTCAAGTAAATTCAGAGTAATCATGTATCTGGAATTTTATGGATAATATTTTTATTCAGATATAGGTCAGTCAGCTTCTGAAGTCTTTTCTCACTCTAAAGTTCTGTATATATGGCAGTTTCTAAAGTTTAGGTGAAGTCAGAGAATTATGATTGAGACAGCACATATTCTCCATCGAAGTTCTGCTGAGTGCCTGTTTCTGGTTTTGTGGTTGATCTATCAATCTCGACTCTGGTCCCTTCATAGCCATAGGAAAATTGTTTAAGTTGCCACAGTCTGCTTGCCCCCAACTATTCTTTGTTGGAGAATGGCTGCTGTTGGTATTTCCCCTGCATTCCCAGCCAGGGCTACAATTTCTGGATACATTTTGACTCCTTTCTTCCTAGCACCACTCTCCATTTACCTTCCATTATCTCTGCCACCTGGGCTTTGTGGCATCATTGGGAAAGTGGATTATTTTCCTATAAAGTATGCTGATGTACAAAATATATTTTTCAAAAACCAAATGTACATGAAATGAAGAGATCATTTATTTATTTGAGAAATATTCAGCAGGAAATGGGAAACAATTTGATTAGGATTTAACTGAGCTATAGTTAACTCAGAGCCAAGTGTTTTATCCCAAATTCATATTAAGTATTAATAAATCACTAATTAATAGAAATTATCTTTCTTCTATTTCCCAACATAAAAAAACATGCTTCAGATCATATTAGGAGTTATAAGAAATTTTTTTTCAAAAAAGAGGCATATTATACCTTACAGATTTATGCCATTAATGACACTCTTTCCCATATGTAGGGAGAGGTAGTGTTGCTTAACAATTAGAGAAATAGTCTTAAAGTTGGGAAAAACTTATTTAAATCATGCCTCTGGCTCATATTTGCTATGGGCCTCAAGGCAACTTTCTATAGCTGTAAGTTACAGGCAAGTTGCCCACATACTTCAATGGAATGAGTTTACACACTAGGAATTTCCTAAAACAATGAAATGTTTTAGATACACACACATACAAAAAAATCTCATGATACTCTTAAACAGTACACAAAACATATTGGAGTTTGTTTTTCCTTGCCTAGAGACCAAAACCAGAAAAACAAATTTAATCTAATCTGAAATGATGGCTTTTGTATAATAGCCAAAAGACCCCCAAGCTTTGTATGGTAATTAAAAGAAATATTCATTTTAAAATTTTAAAAGGGAATTTATTTTAAAATCATCCTTCCCTTCTCCCAGAAGGTAAAGTTGTAGTATCACAAAGATGGGGTACCACAGGTTTAAACTTTAAAGCAAATATTAATTAAGTCAATTAAGAAGAAATATAAATTCAAATAATTTCAACATATTAGAATAAAAGTGAGTCATTTACTAGAACTGACTAAATGTTCAACAATTCTTCTGTGTTCAATGGACATAGTATATTATTAATATACATATGTAATAATCCTATTCCAGCACTTTTCTGATATAGTGTGTCCTTTAAGAATACTGTAGTAATAACCCCAAGGCTACCTGGCCTTAGAAATGATGTAGTTAGGAATATTGTTATTTCTTCCCTTGTGTTAGTTTACCTTGTACAGGCAGTATTCTGGGTCTAAAAGATTGCTGGCTGCCAGCGATAACAGGATGTTTGAAGCTAATGAGCATCAATAATGAGATGCCTAAAGTTAACACAGGTACAATACAAAATTAGATGCCTACCACTTGACCTACTGATGTTTCAGAAAAAAACCCACCTCCAAAAAGTCCTCCTCCACACTGTCCTCCCACTCTACTCCCACTCGCTTGTGAGGTCTGTCCAGGGAGCTATAGGGAGGGCACCAAAGCACAAAGTAAGAACCTGAGCCCTCCCTTGACTCCACCTCTAAAACATAAAATTAGCATATCAATGACATGAAGCACCTATTTTTTTCACTTTTCCCTATAAATTTTCCTGCTTGTTCCTTGCTCTTAATTATCCTTCACTTTGGGAAGTTAGCCTACTTTAATTGACATTATAATTATAATAAATTTTGCCCCTTGATTTGAAGATGGGTCTGGCCCACAGATTATTTTTCTAAATATTTATTTAAAACTAAACACAAAATAAAAAAGGAAAGAAAAAGGAAATTTTTTTTAATTATCATGTGCCCAGCAGAACATTAGGGAGGATTCAAAATATGTAACAATAAATTTCCATTTTAAGAAAGCAAAAATAATAGAAGACATTATATTCAAAACTGTTTATCTTTTCTTTGCTTCCTTCCAGGTTATGCTCTGCTGAGTACTTTACACTTTATTCCTTTTTTCCTTTCATACCCCACCCCTGCCCTGACCTCCCCCCCAGAAGGCTACAGTTAAGCATATACATATACACACATACATATTTATATACACATATACACACATACATATAAACATGCATTTATAGTTACATAGAAGATACATCTAAAACAATATTAACATGGCTGACACATAATGTAAACTCTCTCATTTGAATCTTTAAGTTTGACTTTGAGATCAATAATTATTAGCCTTATTTTTTTCTGATAAATTCTATTTCTAATCCTTCTTATTATGTTTGTGTATATCTTCTTTTCTATCCCTGCTAACTCTTCTACTTGAGTTCTACTCCTTAACGTGGTTTGCTATTTCTTAACCTCCTTCCATCCTTCTCTCCTACTTTATCCCATTTCAATTAATCTACTGTAGGCCACCTTATCTTATGTCACCCTTTCCTTCCCTCTTTATCCCCTTGTCATTAATCTATACACTGTCCTACTTATCCTACTGTCTTAAATCTACACACCCTTCTATTCCCCATCTTATTCTATTACCTCTCCCCTTATTTCTTTATATATTTTGGAGGATGCTATAGCCTTCATGGCATATATACATACAAAATCAAACACACACACACACTACCCTATTTAATCCATTCCCAATGTAAGTAAGTTTTCAAAACTATTCCTCCCCCATATAATGTCTTTATATTGGTTCTTTTTTGCACCCCATTCATATAACATAATTACTATTTTTAACTTTTCCTAGAATGTTTTACTTTTTAGAGTCAGATCATACTCAACTTTGCCCCATTCTTTCTTCTGAACTACCAATTACTGATGTCAATCTTGAACATAAGGTTTATATTTCCACATATAAAACATAAATTGTTTGTTCAATGAGTCCCTAGAAATTAGTCTTTAATGTTGGCTCTTATATGTTGAATTTTCTATAAAGTTCAGATTTGGTGGAAAAAAATCATAGAAATCTATGAGTTCTTTAAATATCCTTTTTTTGTCATTCAATATTAGTTTAATTTTGTTGGATGTGATATTTTTGTTGACAGGTCTAGTAATTTTGATTCTCTATATGTAATATTTCAGGACCTGAAGTCTTTCATTGTAGTTGCTGATAAATCCTGTACAATGCTAATTGTAGTTCCAGCATATTTAAAAAAAATTTAATTTAAAATTTTTTGTTGTCATTGTAAAAATATTCTCTATTGGGAGTTTCAAAATTTAGCAATAATGTTCTTTTATGTTTTTTCTCAGGATCTCTTTGAGGTTATGATTAGTGGGGGGGGGGTTTCTATTTCTACATTCCCCTAGTGTTAAGGACAATTTTCTTGATTATTTCTTTTGTTATTGGGTCAAGGTTCTTTTTTGTTATCACAACTTTCACATAGTATAATTATTCTTACATTTTCTCTTTTTAATCTGTTCTCTGGACTGTTGTTTTTCTTATGTTTCACATTCTCTTCTAATTTTTTAGTCTTTATATTTTGTATTGCTATTTCTTGTTCTTTTATAATTTCACTGACTTTCCCTTGCCCAATTCTAATTTTCAAAGAATTATTTTCTTCTTTAAGACTGTGGATTTCCCTTTCTATTTGGTTGATTTTCTTTTCATAATCTTATTGTTCTTGAGTGATTCTTATTTTTTTTTTATTTTTCCTCAATCTCTCTCATTTGATTTTTAAAGTCTACAGTTTTCTATAAATTCATTCTGGGCATGTAGCCATTTAATGTTATTCTTTGGGGTAGGAGAGGCTTTTTTTTTTTTTTTACTTCAATGTCCTCTGTAGATGAACTTCAGTTTTCCTTATTCCCATAGTAAGTTTCTATGGTTGGATTCGTTCTCCTTTTTAAGGTTAGTATAACCACAACTAATCCTGTAATGAGAGGTCTGACTTCACTTCAGCTTTATTCCTGGCCTGGAATCCCAAACCAAAAGCTCCACCTTCCGGCAAGTGCCTGCGTCCAGCATCCTTCCCTGCACCACTGCTTCTGCACTCACTAGGTGTGCTGTTCCTTTTTACTCAGGGCCACATCTCAGCAGCCAAGATGGCCTCATATTCCTTATCAGGAGAAGTTCCCTCATTCTTTCTGCACTCAGACTTCCAATTCCTCAGGCTGAAATAAAAGTTCCAGTGCTTTGAGCTGAGGTTATCTCTGAACCTATCTATCCTGAAACCTGCAAAATCTTTTGACACATCTCATGACATCAGTCTGGAACCCCAACATTTTGGTATGCTCTCAAACTCTAACGTTGTGGGAGCACCATTGAACCCCAACAATGGCATATTCTTTAAGACCATTCCAGCAGAATTAAAGGTCACAATGGTTCTACCATAAAGAAAACCTTTAGTTAGGGCCCTAGAAATAAACTCACCTAGTTTCTAAGGACCAACCTTACCTAAGCAGGAAGAGACTATAATAGGCTGGCCACTTAATAATGATAGCTTGGACCATACTTGCCCATGAAACCAAAAAAAATACAAAATGTCCTTCAATTTATGTGGTCTCCTGTTACTTCTATAGTAAAAATGGAGCAGAAACTAGGACAAAATTACTGACTCACAAAGTTGAATTTTTTTTTGTTTTTAGTTTTTAGTAAATATACTGTTGTATTATAAATTTGAGATCTTTATATGATGACCAATGGATGGAAATATATTAGGGTAAGTGATACTCCTTTGGAGGAGCAAGTTAAGGAATTAAGAACTTGGTTTTACTGTGTTTCCAAAAGCAACAAAGGCCATATCATATTAAACCAATCAATATTCATAGTAAGCATTTGAGAGAAAAATCATGAATTGTAGCTTCTATGTCAATATCTTTTGCAGAGGATAAAAAAAGAAATTCTATAAAGCCTCAGTAAAAGGAACCAGATAAAATCAATATACACTTCGATATATAGTGACTTAATTACAAAGACTGACAGAAAAGTTAACAAGAAAAAAAAGATGTGAGGAAACATGATGGATCCCATTTGAACTCTAATATAAAAAATTTTAATATGCTACATGAAAGAGTTGAAATGGCACTATCAAAAATTTATATGGGAAAAACATCTATATGGAATAATGGCTAGAGTACTGTACAGGAAATCTTCCTGAAATCCATCTTCCTGAATTCAAATCTGACCCCAGATACTTATTAGGTATGTCACCCTGAGTAACTCATTCTACTCTATTGCCTCAGTTTCTCACCCATAAATTGACAAGGAAAAATACTGTGTCTTTGCCAAGAAAACCCCAAATTGGGTCATGAAGAGTCAAGTATGATGAAAAAATAGCTGAAGAACAACTAGACCAAAAATACAAAGAAGAAACCCATTAACACAACTTTGAGAGCATGGAGGAATTAGTTTCTATATTTCTTTTAAAAGAGAAATATGCTAAATTCTAGGGGGAGGGATTTTATTTTTTTAAAAAGAAATTGAAAGATTAATATTGTCTTTCATTCAATGTCCAAAGTCCTATAATCTTATCAAATTAGTTGAGGGCTTATTCAATTGTATTGAGAATATAGGAAAATTCTTGCTTACTACTTTGGGATTGCAATCTGGCTTGTTGATTAATTGATTCCATGACTCAAAGAGATTTTCTCACATAATAATAGTGAGATACTATATAATTTACATGTGAAAACCTCATAATGCCCTAACATTGATTATATTCATCGAGATAGGGAGTTATGGAATCCTCTTCATTGCAGAAGATGAGGTCTCCTTCTCTTTTGCATTCATAATCTTAATTACTGATATTGGCTTATCGTTTATAAATTCCTTTTCAAAATGAGCTGGCCAAATAATTCTCCATGCAACCATAGTGGTCTCTTTAGAAGTTTCCATCTTTTATTCCTGATACATATTAATTACATTTATATCATCAGAATTTCATTTTTCAAAATTTTTTTTCATCTATCACAAACAAGCTTCCTCTATAGAATATCAAGTCATTAAATCCTTCCTGTCACTTTCCTGAACTCTTTTAAATGTGGTCCATAGTCTTAGATAAATAGAAAAATATGTCTAATATTCTCTGCTTTATCTGTCATGGACACCAATTTCAAAGATTTCTATCATTTCTATTTAAGCAACAAGATCTTCTCTGCTGGTCAGAATCAGTTTTAGAAAAATAGTTACCCTCTTTACTTCTTCCACCTTTTGAAGAACAAAAATATCAACATACAAAGTCTAAGAATATTTTTACTTTTAGCAGAGAAAATCCAACTGTAGATTTCTTGCTCATGGAAGTCATATTTTGCCTCTATATAATCTTTGAGATCTGCTTCTAAGACTTATTACTCATATTCTCTTTCTGGTCTAGTGGTTCACTTAAAACAAAATATTATTTATGTTCTTCCTTTGACCTTCACTCACATATTCTTTATCAGACTTTGGTTTACAGATCATTAGTGCATTGATTGGATTATGACTTCAAAATCCTTCTCTCTCCAAATAAACTTACATATATTTAGAGTAAAGGAGTTGATAGTTTAAGCTCTGTGAATCCTATGTGAAATTCTTTTTCTATTTAAAGAAAATAAACAACAGCACAATGCCGCTCCCTCAATAATTCACAATTTCACTTCTTAAATAAGAATTTTTATACAGAGTAAGAAAAATGTAAAGTTCAGGGAATCAAATGTCTCTATTAGATGGATGAAAAAGAAACTGATACAGTCCATGGGGGGTGGGAATAGAAGGAAGTGAATTAATATCAGTATGATTTAATACAGAGTATTTCTTTGTTGAGTTTAAAATCAGAATGAAAGGGACATATAAAATTAGTTTTCCACTTGACAGTAAGGACATCTTTTCAGCTATATTCTTTTAATTCTTTGTTTTTCATTCCTTCAATGTGCAATTAAGAATCAATGTATGTTAATTCCTCAGGAACAAAGAGTAGGTAATAAGTCTCTTCTTTGGAAATCACCAGTTGTTTGTATCTACAGAAATAACTTAATGCAACTAGCAGAAATTATATCTGTTCCCTCTTGCCATTTTCTATGTCTATATATCCTCAATCTGTTTTAGTCTACTTACCCAGTTTATTGGACTGTGTCCACTGGGCATAACATAGTTTCTTAGAGACATGCATATAAGTTGAATGAAGATAGACACCAAAGGTAGATAAGCAGCCCTAAAGGTCTCAGCAAGCCCTTATACCAGAAGTGTTAGTCCTCCCTGAAAATACCATACAGACATCAAAGCTAACAGTGAGTTAGGGGGGTGTCTATCTGAAGCATGTGAAGACTTTCTTCAGCAAAATAAGTGAATGAGAACACTTCGTTCCAATAGCCAAGAAACAGACTGAAGTGAGAGCAAAGGAGAGCTTGGTCAGACACAGAAGACACCAAGGTCATTCCCTGCATCCTGAGCCATTATCAGTTATCTTGACTTTTGTCCTGACACTAGACCTGGATGACTATGGAGAAAAGAATGAAGCTGATGGCTTTGCTCAAGTTTACCTCACTTAAATTCAATTGACCCAAAAGTCAAGACATCACCCAAGATGGCATTGGTCCTCTTCTGAAATGAAGGACAAACAACATCTGACTAAGGATGTCATAAATAGTCATCTCTCAAACTATTTAAGTACCTGTGAAGGGATAGTTTCCCTCTTGATGACTTGACTCCAAGTTACAATCATCTTATATATTTGCTGCCAGTTATATTTTCCCTTTAACATTTTGATGGCATTGTTGCCCATACTTCATAATAGAATGAGCTACAAACATAAGACCCATTGCCAGGTGCAGTAGAACTCTTGACATCATTTTTTTAAAAAAAAACAGATCTTTTTAAAATATGAACAGTAAACTGAATCTCTTGTCATTTATGAAATTCCACATGTCTGGTAGTTGTGCCTCCAATAGTTATATTTATCTATTAATCTTACTCCTTACAACTATTACTTTTGAGTCTAGTTATGCACAACAAAAAATTTCATTATAATTTCACTATAAAAATTTTTCTTCTATATAAAAAATTGAAAAAGTAATCCTTCTGCTTATGAGTGACATGCCTTGGAATGCTACATTTTTTTTATCCTTGCAAATGTTAACAGTAATGAAATAAATCAAACCAGCAGCTTGATTAATGTTTTGAATATACTCCCTCCTTGTCACTGAGATATATTCAGAAGAAAAGTTTAATTCTCCCAACTTAAATTGTATTATCATTATTGTTACCACAGCTACTGTCATTTTCATTATTGTGAGGAATTTTTTTTTACCTCAACCTGTGATTTCACTGGCATAAGGAATTCCTAGTGAAGAAACTCCATCCACCAAAACAGAATATATTGCTACAGATTTTGCAAGTTGCTTGGGGTATTAAGAGATTAAACACATTTCAAATACTACTATCAGGCATGAGAAACATGTCTGAAGCTCAAAATTTTCTGAATTCAAAACGAACTCCCTTTAAATCATCTATTATCTATCGCAGGGGTCCTCAAACTATGACCTGGGGGCCAGATGCGGCCCTGCTGAGGAAGTTTATGCACCTGCTGGGTTATGGCAAAATCAGAACTGAAGTGAAGTTAAACCTAAACAACACACACTCCGGCACTGGGCTGAGGCGGTAGAGACAGAGTATGAGGCGATACCAAGGTGAGGTGAGTTCCCAGGCCCGGGTGTATGGTGTGGGGAAGGGAGAGAGAGAGATGCAGAAGACAGAGAACGTCCCGTGGCCTTGTAAAATAATGGAAGCCACCACAACAGGCAGGCTCGAGGGATGTACAATGCATACTGCACATGTCATGGCCACTGCAGGGGGAATATGTGGGCTGTGTCTGGTGCGCGGGTATAGTAACAGTTCTACAAGTCCCAGCTTGACTCTATCATTGTCATTATACTATAATGACAATGTAACGGCTTCCTCTCTAGCACATGTTGCGGTACTTACTGCTGTTGTTGCCCAGAGTGAGGCTCCTGGTACCAGGCCGTGGCCCTGTATCCATAGTGATCTCATGTCTGGCTGTTGTGGTCATCAGTTTTATCATTGTGTGTATGTTATGTAGTTTCATAAAGAGATGGAATATTGCTAACATGTACTATCACCTTATAATCACTGGGGGTCTGACCTTATGTTCCCCCCTCACTTATCCTGAGTATGAGGAGGTGCAGAGCTGGTGTACTGCTTCGCCCCCCTCCAGATTCTTAAGGTTCCCATACACTTGTGCAGCTTCAAGTCACATGATGACCTCCCCCGGAAGCCCCAGTGTACAATTTGTCATTGAAGCTCATACTGCACATACAATATATTGCTCAGTTATATACATATATGCACAGTCTTGCCTGCGATTATGATAAATTATGAGTGCAGCGTGTACAATCATGCAGCGCTGGATCATGAGACTTGATCCCAAGATTCAGAGGAAGCCAGGGCATTTGGGAGGGCCGCCTGAGCAGTGACTTGTGTGCAGTGAAGACCTGAAGTGGGAGAGAGAGTGCGGGAAACAGAGGCATCACAGTGCAGAGGCAGCTTGGAGGAAGTTGGACATTGCAGTCTGTATGTCTCTCTGTGGGCAAAGTTATTGCTTGTATGTTGTTTTTGTATTGCTGTATATATATGTTGGTATTTTACTAATAGCAATTTGGAATCCCTTAGAAATAATGATGTCAAGAAAAAGAAAAATTGACTTGGAGTATAGGATATTCAAAGAACAGTGGACTTATGATTACTTTTTCATGCAGTACAAGGAAAGAGCTGTATGTCTGATATGCCAGAATATAGTGTCTGTGTTCAAAGAATATAATTTGTGTTGACACTGTGAAACTCAACATAAAGATAAATATGATTGTTTGGTTGGAGAAGTGAGAAAAGATAAAATATTAAAACTGAAAAATACACTGACAACTCAGCAAAATATTTTTGTGAAGCAGAAGCAGCTAAATATTTCATCACTGTGAGCAAGTTTTCAAGTTGCCAAGCTAATAGCACGCACTGGCAGACCATTCGTGGAGGGAGAATTTGTTAAAGAATGCCTTCTTTCTGTTGCCAAAGAAATGTGTCCAGAGAAGGATGATTTATTTAGTACAGTGAGTCTTTCAGGACCTACAATTACACGGAGGATTGAAGAAATGGGAGACGATCTGCATCAGCATTTGCAA
The DNA here is from genome assembly GCF_048593235.1 of Sminthopsis crassicaudata. Lineage (NCBI taxonomy): Eukaryota > Metazoa > Chordata > Mammalia > Dasyuromorphia > Dasyuridae > Sminthopsis > Sminthopsis crassicaudata. The sequence continues at coordinate 335,033,622 of NC_133617.1, read as the reverse complement.
AACTCCACACACAAAAAAAATTCATATTTTTCCTTGTCACTCGATGAAATCAATGACGTTCATGATTCTGCACAACTTCTAATTTTTATTCGTGGGACGAATGATTATTTTGAAGTCATAGAAGAGCTTGTTGCACTGCAAAGCATCAAAGGAATAACTACAGGAGAGGATACTATGAAAAGTTTGCCAAACTATGAATGGTTTGGAGCTGGACTGGGCTAAACTAGGTAGCGTGACAACTGATGGTGCCCCTAGCATGGTGGGGTCTAAGAAAGGAGTAATTGCTCGCATTAACCAAGAGATGGACAAACATAACCATTCTCATCCAACAGCCATACACTGCCTCCTCCACCAACAAGAGCTGTGTAGTAAATCACTGAAGTGGGATTCTGTTATGAAAATTGTGGTATCTTGTGTTAACTTCATTAGAGCTAATTCAATAAAAATCAATTTCAGGAATTTCTGTCTAAGCTAAATGTTGAGTATGAAGATGTTCTATATCACACAGAAGTCCATTGGCTGAGTCGAGGGAGAGTTTTGAAACGTTTCTATGACTTACTTCCACAGATTATAACTTTTCTGCTTTCAAAAAAACAAAGAAGTACCAGAGCTCAATGATGCAGAATGGAAATGGCACCTTGCCTTTCTGACAGATGTAACAGAGCTACTCAACAACTTCAATATGCAACTTCAAGGAAAGGGGAAGCTCATCTGTGATATGCAATCACATGTCAAAGCATTTGAAGTAATATTAGGCCTCCTCATCAAACAAGTGAAGGAGGAAAACTTCTGCCATCTTCCCACAACTCAAAATCTGTTAGCAGAAAAACCGCTGATTGTATTCCCAAACAAAACATGTGTGGATTCATTGGAAAAATTGCAAAAGGAGTTCCAATTTAGATTTAAAGAGCTTCATTTCCATGAACAGGACATGCAGCTTTTCTATAACCCATTTTCTATGGACATTGAAAATGTGGATACAATTTACCAAATGGAACTGGCTGAACTGCACAATTGTGACTCTCTGAAAGACGCATTAAGTCAAGCGGCCTTCATAATTTCTATGCATCTCTCCCCTCTGAGACATATCCTCATCTCAGGAATCATGCACTCAAAATGGCAACCTCTTTGGCAGCACTTATGTCTGCAAACAGACTTTTTCTAGAATGAAGCATTTGAAATCTTCACCCAGATCAAGACTAATGGATGCACACTTGTATCATTTGTTACGACTAGCAGTGACAAATATGGAACCAGACATTGACCATCTCATTAGCCAAAAACAGACCCATAGTTCCCATTAACTTTACTTCATTTTAAATATTGTATTTGTTCCCATTTTGTTTCTTCACTTCAAAATAAGATATATACAGCGTACATAGGAATTTGTTCATAGTTTTTGTTTTTACTATAGTCCGGCCCTCCAACAGTCTGAGGGACAGTGAACTTGCCCCCTATTTAAAAAGTTTGAGGACCACTGATCTATTCTATTGATGTCCTATTGAACAAGTATATACAAAAATACTTTTTATAATTGAATAAAACCATTAGTAAATATGCCCAATCCCCATAGTTTACAGAAAAAAAAAATGCTTAAAACCAATCTAATACCAGACTGTTTAATGTCCTGCTCCCATATGATACTGACCTGTTTTACAAGGACTATGTATTTTGAAAGCTTTTTTGTTACATGAAACTTTGAGATGATGGGTATTTAGTATGATAACATTTATTCAAAATATTTAAGTTTTTAAAGATCAATGATCTGCCTGGAAATTTGGGGCAATAGTTTATGATAGTAGTCTAATCAAAATACAGTTTATTAGTTGTATTCTCCACAATCTTTGGAGATCTGCAATTGTATGGAAATTTGATGTTAACTCATAAAAGATACATAGCTTCTGATACATCATTTTAGCCACCAGATATTAATTTTTTACAATCTGATATAATATGTTATACTCTCTACCATTTCATCATTGTCTTCATTGACCACCAAGTCCAAACTCCTTACATATATAAATACTTATGGCAATAACCTAAATTGTCATTAAAAACCTCTGCATTTCCATAAACAAGTCCACACAACTCAGCCATTTGATGATTCTTGCTCAACATATTGTCAGTTGAATTCATGAGAAGAAAGACCATTGGAGAGTTCTTTGGTTTCACTTTTGGTTTTTAGACATTTCATAAGCTCCTTGTGGAGATAAATCTCTTTCAGTTGAACTTGATGAATCTAATGATGGGGACTTGTCAGCCTCAACTGTTACTCAATGAAGTTATAGCTACTTCTTTCAAATCAATTTGCCTAGATACCATAACCTATTTATCATGTGTCCTAAAAATGACTACCCATCTTCTCTAAAGAAACTCTAAAAAAAAGTTAAGGAAGGATGGAAAAAGAGGAGGAATAGCAGCAATTAGGATCAGATGGAATAGAGGCTCTAGGAAATTTTGTCTTGCTGGAGTGGCCTGCAAATTCAAATAAAGTCTAAATAGCACTCTGGTAGAACATATATCAAATTCTAAAGTTGAAGGAACTTTAGAGACTCACTCCAACACCCCAACACTGAATGAGATCCAGAGAAATTAAGTAACTTGCTCAAAGTTTCACACTAAGTCAAAGTGAAAGGATTTTAATCCCTTTCTTTTACCCTTCAAAGCCACTACTTTTTAAATGCACTATATAATGCCTCTTTCATGTCCCATAGTCCTTCTTTCATGAATAAAGTTCTATAGTTTCCAAAGAGCTTGAAATTTATCTCTTAAAACATAGAGGCTCATATTTCATAACATCTTATAGAATCAAAGAACTGGGAAAATAGATTTCTCCAAATGTTTACATCTACTTAAAATTTACATCATTTCTTTTGAACCACTTCAATTCTGCTCTTCTTGGAGAAGAGAATTTTCTCTGATAATGATGATGAGGGTACAACATGCTGGGTGGTACCCTGCCAGATTCACACGATCAATTACAAAGTTCTTAAGAGACATATTGTGAATGTCCTTTACTTTTTCTGATCAGGATATGCGCATTTGCCCTGTGTAAATTCTCAAAAAATAATAGTCTTTTAGGTAAATGTAGTTTGGCATTCAAACAATGTGATGTCTGCCATCAGTTTTCTCTCTGCAGAAATTTGAGTGCTTGACAGTTTACTTTGAGAAAGGACCTCAGTGTCTGGTATCTTAACCCTCCAGGTGATCTTCAGAATCCTCCTAAGATCATTTAAATGGAAGCAATTCAGTTTCCTGACATAGTGCTGGTACATTGTCCAGGTTTCACAGACATACAACAATGAAGTAAGTATGATGGTTCTGTAAACCTTCAGTTTGGTGATCAGTCAAATACCTCTTTTTCCCCGTACTTTCCTTTGAAGCCTCCAAAATACTGAGGTAGCTCTGACAATATGTGCATCAACCTCACTATTGTGTACCTGATATCTGTATGCCCTAAAAGATATACTGCCAAGGTAAGTGAATTATCTACAGTATTCAAAACTTCTCCATTTGCTGTAACTGATGGTTCTATGTATGAATGATTTGGTGCTAGCTGGTGGAGGACTTGTGTATTCTTGGTGTTAATTATTCAGTCAAAATTAGAACAAGCGTCAGAAAATTAATCCACATTTTGTTATATTTCAGCTTCAGAAGCTGCATTGAGTTCAGAATCATCTGCAAACAAAAATATCACTCACCAACTCTCCCTCCACTTTAGTTTTGGTGTGTTTTCTTTTCAAGTTGGCAATATGGCTGAACCATCGTGCTGAAAAGCATGGGAGCAAGTACACAATCTAGTTTCACTCTATTGTAAGTGGAAAAGCACAAGAGCTTTGTCCATTATACAAAACCAGGACAAACTTGCAATCATTATATTGTTTCTATATGAAATTAGATCTCCCAGTGGAGTCCCAACCACAGTTATCAAGCATGGGCCTTGGGGACTGGGAGCAAATCTTATTATGAAGATATGCCCTTAAGGGATTAACCAATCTTTTCAGGGGATTGGGTTCTAACAGAAAGGAAAGGAAAAGGGTTGATCACAAATTAATAATTCATTATTAATATAATTGCATAATATTAATTTCCCTCAACCCCATGATTCTATTAAACCCATGTAATTACATACTATGTTCAGGCCTTTCAGTCATGTCTAACTTTTCCTGACCCCATTTGGGGTTTTTCTTCTATTAGAGTGCTTGGCCATTTCCTTCTCCAGATCATTTCAATATATGCTATATTGTTGGAGGTAATGGTAGAGATGGTTATTGAGTCATTTTAGTCATTCTCATGACCCCAAGTTTCTACTAAATTGAGATCTATAAACCAAAGAGCATTTCAGATCAAATGACAGTCACAATCTGGCTAGTATATTATTTGTGAACAGAATTTAACCCATAAAAGGTTTGTCTTGTTTGTGAGACTCCATGTGATATCTAAGGGAATTCATTTACTTCAATTCAAGGTCAATAGATGCAATTCTCCAAATATTTTGAATTGAATATTGAATTGAAAATGTCATCTCCTTTAAGAATATGAAAGGAAAGTAATGAGAGTCATTGATTTTGAATTATCTAAATGCAGTTGCTGAACTATTTTTAAAAATGTTTCTACATGGTTGGGGAGGGTGTTAAAAGTAATTTTCCCAAATCCTGCTTTTTTCTGCTTTTCAGCTATATGTTTCATAGAATGTGTATGAGTTCTTTTGCCCAATTAATTGTTCCTTGAGGATAAGGATTGTTCCAATTTTTTTCTTTGTAACTCAGTATCTAGTACAGTACACTTTTTTGTATTTGTATCTAGCAGAGTACAATTTGCCATGGCAAATAGTAGGCACTTAATAAATGCTTAACTGATATGTAGCACTACCCCCAAACTCTTTTTTTCTCAGATATTTAAAACTTTAATAGGTATTCATCTTTTTCCTCCTCAATTATTAATCTTCATTCTAGGTCCCTTGGAACTCAAACACAGTTGATAATATACACAACCCAGGAGAGTTAACCTTCCCCTAGCAATTGTAAAGGAGGAATTGGAATTAATGCAAATCAACTGAGACTAATGTGGAATTGATGAACAAGAATGAAGAAAGGTGAGAGGAAAAGATAGGCAGAAATCCAAGTCTCTGAGAGAACATAAAATAACCAATAAAAAGAACGAAGAGTTAAAAACACATTTTAAATCATTACATGTTATGGCACATGAATTAACTTTAGAACTATGTATTTTAAATAGGTGTAATTCAGTTATGAGCTGCCTTGAGATGTGGTGAGAACTACTGGAGAAAAAAACTGGAAAAAAGTTTAAATCAAAAAATCATGATGCTTTCTGGCATTTGTGCAGGAATGATTTCTAGAATAATGTCATTTCACAGCTATAACTCAAACTAGGTTTTACTCTATTGGTTTAACTGCAGCCTATCTAAATTTTAGAAAAAGTCTTTATAGAGTTCAATCTCACATGATGGCAGTTCAAATCTTTTTTTAGGGAAAAATCAGTTATGATTCTTTTTTTCCAAAGGACAGACTTTTATAGAATCAGTAAAAGGAACAGAAACTTCAGAATTTCTAACTCCATGCCTTTGAGGATGGAACAGATTATTACCCAGACACAGACCATTTGCATGACACAGAAAGTAGAGAGAGGGGAGGAAAGAAAGACCTCTTGCATTATGGAAGGAATAATTTTGGGATGACCCCAATAACATGTTACCTATGGAGGACTGTTTTATCTAACTGGTACTTAAAATAATGATGATTTTCTTAGTTACATATAGCATTTACAGAATAGAATGTAATAGTCCCAGTATTTATTGTGAGCCAGCAATTATAAGTGGAGAGAAACTCCCACTTCCTTTTCATGACAGCAGCTACACCAAGGACAAGAATATATCTATCTTCACTATTTTAACACTAAGGAATTTTCTTTCCAGAGGTGAAAAGATAAGTTTATTTTAAAAGGGAATTTTGCCCAGGATTTCAGTACTAGTGAAATCCCTTTGCACCAAATTGGCAAGTTGTTTGATTCCCTAAGTGTAAGTAAACTGAAAAATCCTGTGTGAATATAATTCTCTTTCTTGAGGAAAATTCTTAAAAAGAAACCATCAAATCACAAGTTTATTCCCATAGACTAAATTTTGAACTAGAAAGGACCTTAGAGATCATTTGTTTGAACCTCCTGTTTTACAGATAAAGTGCTGTCCATAGGGTTAAGTGACATGCCTAAAGTCATATAGTAGTGAGGTCAGAATTACAACCCAAGCTTTCTGGAAAACCATTTCTCTCCTTGAGTTGATTCAATCTAATGTTGAATTCTATAATAAACCAGATGAATGAGAATTTTATTTTATTTTATTTTTACCATTAGGCTGCAGCAGTCTTTAACTGAATTTGCTCTACCTCTGAGACATGAATAACAAGGTAAAAAGCTTTGAGCCTCTCAGTATCCCAGGCAATTTTAAGATTTAAGTTACTCTCAACTTGCTGAGTTGCATTGTTGGAGGAAGTTTTCCCACTGGACAGAAATCACAAAGAGGTTTCTTTTTTTTATTTGTTTTGTTTTTTTGATCATAGCTTTTAAGTAGACCAATATCTTTTAAATTATCTCTCCTGGATCTATTTTCCAGGACAGTTGTTTTTTTCAATGACATAATTACCCTTGTTTTCTATTTTTTCCATTCTTTTGTTTTTGTTTTATTGTTTCTTGATTTCTCATAAAGCCATTTGCTTCCATTTGCTTAATTCTAATTTTTAAGGAATTATTTTACTCAGTAAACTTTTGTATCTCCTTTCCCATTTGCTCAATTGTGCTTTTTAAGGTATTTTCCTCACCAGCTTTTAATATTTCCTTTTGCCTCACTCTCATTTCTCTTCCCAATTTCTCTACCTCTTTTACTTGATTTTCAAAATCCCTTTTGAGTTCTTCTATGGTCTGAGACCAAACCTTATTTTTCTTGAAGGCTTTGGATGTAGCTTTGACTTTGTTTTCTTCTGTGTTTTGATCATTTTTGTCACCATAGTAACTTTCTGTGGTCAGGATCTTTTTCTGTTGTTTGCTCATTTTCCAAGTCTAGTATTTGGCTTTTTATTCTTTGTTAAAGTGGGGCTCTGTTTCCAAAGTGGAGAATACAATGTCCCAAGATTCAGGGGTTTTATGCAGCTATTTTCTGAGATCTTTCTAAAGACCTATACTGTGAGCCAGCACTGCAGCCCAGATCTGGGGCTGAGACCTCTGGAAGCCTCCACTGTTGCTTCTGCCACCATTGCTAATTCATTGGCTCCTAAGGCCCACTCCTGGGGCATCCCTTACACCCTCGTGCAACAAATCTTTCCTGAGGAACTTCTAAGTCATCCTTGGTGTCTGTGGTGTCCAGGATTGCTGAGGCCAGGGTCATGCTGGAACAATCTTTGAAGCTGTCTTCAACTGAAAAATGGTTCCACTCCGTCTTTTTGTGGGTTCTGATGCTTTAAGTTTTGTTTAGAGTAATTATTTAAAGGTATTTAGAGGGACTTGGGGAGAAGTTGGGCAAGTCCCTGCCTTTACTCCACCATCTTGGCTCTGCTTACACAGAAAGATTTCTAAGAAGATTTGTAAAGGTTCAAATAGTCAAGTTTTCTAAAAGGAAAGTTGTTTGTTAGATGCTAGTAAAAAAAAATATGCAAAGACATTCTATCTATTAATGCAAAAGTGTGTCTCCCATACAGAATGCTGTATTAATATGACAGTATTCTGCCTTACACATTGTTTTATTCGCTGGTATTTGCACTTATTAGTCCTTAAGAAGCCCGAAAAAAAAGTCAGAGCAGCCTAGACTTCCTATCTGAGTAGGATTGAGAATAATTCCTATGTCCCAGTAAGCTAACAGCCAGCGGTTTTCAATTTACTATCTCTCTTACCTCAGAAAAACATAAATTGATTATTTTAAAATAAAATGTTAAGAAAAGGATATAGTAGTGGTGAAATATTCAATAGACTTTGAAAATATTTTTAACTCCAACTTTAATGCTTAGAGTTTGGAATTTAAGAACATAATATGCAAATTTATGCAAAATACTACACAAATTCATATTGTTTCATTAACCCCACCTGGTTTAAAATTTTGACTGCTCCCTGGTTTTGCCTAGTCCTAGAAATTTTTAAAGGGTATAATATATTTGCTATTTTACTACATGATATTACATCTTCTCTTTATTTTTTAACCTAACCTTATAGCCTCACTCCTTATTTTTATTAGTTTCTTAGTCTACTCAAAGAAATTCGCAAAGCAAATCAAGTCTATTTTTTATTTTGAATGATGATAGGATGATTGCCTGTTTAAAGCTCTATTTTAAATTGATTTTTTAAAAGGACAAATGCTTAAATTCAACTTTATACTGACATTTTGGATTATAAAGAAAAAATGATCACAGGAATTTTCTTATCTTCTAATCATATGTTTGTATAAGATTTAGAGTGACAAATTGGCATAGCATAGTGCCCTTGAAAATGACAAAAGAGAATCCAGATGTCTAAACTTATGCCTCTCAGCTGTACTCACATGATACCAAAATGTTACAGGGTTAACAGCAATGAGGAGTTTTCTAATGTTTCAAGGAAGCACCTCTTTTTCCTTTTTTTAATTAAAATTCTAAATTTTGCTCTTTTTAAAATTCAATAGTAATTTACTTTTCCAATTTTATGTAAAGATAGTTTTCTACATTCATTTTTGTAAGATTTTGAGTTCTAATTTTTTTCTTCTTTTTTCTTCCCTTTCCAAAGACAGCAAGCAATCTGATATAAGTTATACATGTACAATCATTTTAAACATATTTCAATATTAGTCATTTTGTGAAAGAAAAATCAGAACTAAGAGGAAAAACCACAAGAAAGATAAAACAAAAACAAAACCGTGAAAATAATATGGAAAGCACCTTTTTTCAACCTGATCCTAGAATAGGGTTGAGTCCTCCCTTGTAATCAATCATCATTGAGAGAAATAATTCGTTTGGACCCCTATTCTATTCAAATCAATATTAATTAATTTGATAGAATTATATCAAAGTTCTGTATATGAGACCCCAGAGCTATGAGCTACAGATTCACTTGCTTACTAATATGAAGTTAACAAGAGGCCCTCCATCCTTGTTTTTCTTTGCTATGGTGACCAAACCTCCATGGCAGAGATTACAGAGATTACAACTACATGGAAAATGCCCCAAAATATTTCTGAACTGCCAGACCAATCATTTGTTCATTAGGTGAAAGTGACCATCTTATGATCACTTAGATCATTGACTGTGATAGCTGTCCAAATTAAAGAGAATTCTGTCCATCTTATGAGGAGATATTCCTTGCTTCACCCAATTTGTGACCTTGCTAATATATTGCTTATTTTAGCTTATGCATTACATGTGAATCAATGGAATTACTCAGTACTTGGTATAGCTGGTCCACAATGACTGGACAGCTACCCCTATAAAAATAGGGCCCGGTAAGGCCCTGTAAAGAGGAGGCATCTCAGATCATGAGAAAGATCTGAGTTGCACTTCATAGAATATTTTTAATGAGTTTATTTTATTTTATTTTATAATAAATTAATTTTAATAATAAATATGACTTATTATATTATATTATCATCATATAGATAAGTAAATATAATAAATTAAATAATTTTATAATAAATTTAATAAAGTATCATTAGCTCAAACCTCTGCCTCAGTTTCTCTTATAGTAAGTGGGATAATTTTAAGCACCACATGATCATCATCATAAGCATTTCTATAATACTTTAATCTATGTTGGCCTATTTAACTCTTTCAATAAGCTCATTTACCAGATGTGGAAAATGAGCCAAGGAATATTAAGTGATTTGCCCAATATTGCAAACAGAATGTGTCTGAGGAAAGTATTTCTAACTTCAAGTCTGGTGCCCTAACCAGTGTGCAAAACAGCTGTTTACTGAAATCCCAGGAGTTAACAGAGTAGGATTCTTGGCTACTAAGATTATTGGAAAACTAGGGATTGCCATAGCAAGTGCACTGCTTTGTTATGAGGTTTCTAGCAAGACAACAAATTAGGGAGGGGGGTGTTAAAGTTTTCTACAACATAGTATCAAAAAGGGAAAAAAAAAAACACTGTTAATTGCATGGCCAGGTAGTTAATTAAGGTCCAGTGATCTGTTATGCACGTCCTCCCAGGAATAGTCAGGTTTTCTCATTCATTAGCTTAGGTGCTCTTAGAGACAGATAAGTGTATATATCAGTGATAGTATCTGACAGAACAGTTAGTGACAATTATTTCTTCAATGTAGACTCCAAAGTTTTCTTTAATTCTTTTCCATTCACTTTCTGCAAATTTGCTTGATTATAATTCCTAATCCCCAGGACATTTTGAGCAGGACACAGGAGTCACAGAAATTTGAAATCCACGTTAGGAACATCTAAGGATCAGTGGTCTAGAACAGGGATTCTAGTAGATTGCTATCAAGGAATCCAAGAACTTAGATGGGAAAAGTAACAACTATATTTTTATTAATCTCTAATTGAAATTTCCTTTTTTATGTGCACACACACACACACACACACACAAATGCAATGCAGTAAAAATTTGAAAAGAAGCTTGGAAATGGGGGGGAAATCTGATAAAAATCTGCAAGATATTTCCAAGATATCTCCAAGAGAACTGATTCAAATTTATAAGAGTAGGAACAATTCTTAATAGATAAATGATTAAATGATATGAACAGGAAGTTTTCAAAGGTAGAAAATTAAGCTATCAACAGTTATATTTTTTTTAAAATGTAGCAAATCTCTGTAATTAGAGAAATACAAATTACAACAATTTTAAAGTTATACCTCACATCTATCAGAGTGGTAAAGATGATGAAAGAAGAAAATGACAAATGTTGGAGAGGCAATGGGAAAATCACTGTGGTCAGAGAGAGGTACAAATTGGTTAAGCCATTTTGGAAATCATTTTGGAAATATCCCCCAAAAGTTGCCAAATCATGTATCTGTTTTGATTCAGTATATCATAACTAGGTCTAAAGAGGCCTACATCCCCCCAAAAAGAAGAAAATGATTTATACAGGGTACCACAAAAATCTTAGTGCAGTTTTAGGATTTGATAGTATTAATACTTTTGAAACTGCACTAAGACTTCTAAGATACTCCTTTTTTTAAAGTAGTACTTTTTCCAATTATATACAAAGATAGCTTTCAACATTTTTTCTTTCATTTAAAATAAATTATTTAAAACTAAATGCAAAATGAGAGAAAGAGAAAAGGAAAATAAAAAACAAAACATTGTCATGTATGCAGGAGAAATTAGGGAAGATTCAAGACATGTACAATAAATTTATATTTTCAGAAAGCACATAAAATAATAGAGAATATATATTCATGACTGTCCATCTTTTATTTGCATCCTATTCTTATTCACTGCTATGCACTTTTTACTTTATTCATTTTCTCCCCTTTTATCCCTCTCACCTCTTCCAAGCATTTAAGCCTGGGTATATTCATATATAAATATATGTAATATTTTTATAAAAACTTGAATTCCAAATTTTTTCTCTTCTCTTCCCTCCCCCCTCAGACAGCAAGCAACTTGATATAGATTATACATATGCAATCACATAATTAGTTATATTGTAAAAGAACCAAAACAAAAGGGAAAAGCCATGGGAAAAAAAGTGAAAAATAGTATTGATTTGCATTTAGATTCCAATAGTTCTTTCTCTAGATGTGAATAGCATTTAACATCATAAGTCTTTTAGAATTTTCTTGGGTCATTGTATTCCTGAGAAGAGTTACCTCAATCAAATCAAAGTTGATCATCACACAATATTTCTATCACTGTGTACAATGTTCTCCTAGTTCTGCTCTCTTCATTCAGCATCAATTCATGTCTTTTCATGTTTTTCTGAAATAATTTATTAAACCATAATAGTATTCCGTTAATTCATATTTCACAACTTATTCAGTCATTCCCTACCTGATAGGTTTCCTTCAGATTCCATTTCTTTGCCACTACATAAAAAACTGCCATAAATACTTTTGTACAGTAGGTCCTTTCCCCATTTTTAAGATCTCTTTGGAATAAAAACCTTGTAGGGATACTACTGCATCAAAAAGTGCATAGTTTGATTATCCTTTGGGCATAATTCCAAACTGTTCTCCAAAATGTTTGGAACACAATGGACTTATAATAGAGAGAGCCATCTGCATCCAGAGAGAGAACTATAGGTACTGAATGTGGATCACAGTATACTATTTGCACCTTTTTTGGTGTTGCTTACTTGCTTTTTGTTTTCTTATTTTTTTCCTTTTTGATGTGATTTTTCTTGTGCAGCATGATAATTGTGGAAATATGTATAGAAGAATAGCACAATTTTAACATATATTGGATTACTTGTCTAAGAGAAGGGGTGGGAGAAGAGAGGGAGAAAAGATAGGAACAGAGTTTTGCAAGGGTGAATGTTAAAAACTATATTTGCATATATTTTGAAAATAAAAAGCTATTTTTAAAAATGGTTGGATCAGTTCAAACTCAATCAACATAGCATTTGTATCCCAATTTCCCCACATTTTCTCCAATATTTGCCATTTTCCTATTCTGTAATATTGGCCAATCTGACAAGTATGAGGTAGTACGTTGGAGTTGTTTTAATTTGCATTTCTCTAATCAATAATAATTTAGAGCATTTTTTTCATAGAACTAAAGATGATTTTAATTTCTTCATCTGAAAACTGCCTGTTCATATCCTTTGACCATTTATCAACTGAGGAATGTCCTATAGTCTGATAAATTTGATTCAGCTCTCTATATATTTGAGAAATGAGGCCTTTATCAGTAACACTTGGTATAAAAATTATTCCTTATCTTTCCATTTTCCTTCTTATCTTAGTTGCTTTCGTTTTGTTTGTGCAAAAAAAAAGTTAATGTAATCAAAATTATCCATTTTGCATTTCATAATGTTTTTCATCTTTTGTTTGCATAAATGCTTCCTCTCTCAATAGAATGAAAGCTAAAGTATTCCTTTCTCTCCTAATTTGCCTTTGGCATCACCCTTTTGTATAAATCATGTACCCATTTTGACCTTATATTGGTATATGGCGTGAGATATTGGTTTATGCTTAATTTCTGCCAGGCTATTTTCTAGTTTTATCAGCAGTTTTTCTCAATAATGAGAATCTAAAGTCTCTGGGTTTATCTGACTTCATTTCTGTGACATGTATGTTATAATTGTGTTCATATAGTTCCTGGTTTTGACTTGGCAAATAAACTTGCAAATATTTTATATTATCTAAAGTTATTTTGAATTCCATTTTTTGAATTCCATTCTTTTTAACAAAATCTTCCTGATGGGCATTGCTAGTAGTAAATTGAAATGCTGACAATTTAATAAATTTTATTTACAATTTCAGCATATTCATGTGTTTCTTATATACAATATATTGTAGAATTCTGGTTTTTATTCTACTCTGCTATGTTTCCATTTTATGAAAGATTCATCCCATTCATATTCATAGTTTTGATTGCTAACTGAATTTCCCTCCATCCTATTTCCCCTCAATTTATACTTTTCTCTCTCTCTCCTTTCACTCTGTCTTTCCTCACCAGTGTTTTATATCTGACTACTGGTTCCCTCAATCTGCCCTCCTTTCCATGACCACCCTGCCTTTTTCTTTTCTCTATTTTCTCCTAATTCTCCATAGGGGAAGTTAGATTTTTTTTTTTTTACCCAATGCATTTTGGGTCTTTCTTTGAATCAAGCCTAATGACAGTAATGTTCAAAAAAATGCTGATTCCTAGTTTCTCTCCTCCATCTACTGGAACTCTCTTTGTGCACAAAACATTTAAAGCAGCTCTTTTAGTAATAGCCAAAAAAAATGGAAATTAAGGGGTATTTTCTTTTTTAGGGAATGGCTAGGTATGTGAATATAATAAAACGTTATGCCATAACAATTATGAAATTGACAATTTCAAATTAAACTGGGGACCTTTGTGAACTGATATAGAATGAAGTGTGATAACAATATCATAAAGGAAAATAACTTTGAAAGACTTTAGAATTCTAATCAGCATAATGATAAATCACAAGTCCAAAAGAGTTAAGAGGACATATACCACCCATCTGTCTCATGAAAGATAATAACAAGCTTAACAAAGCAAAAAAAAATACATTCTTTTTTTATAGCTAATGTGAAAATTCACTTTGTGAGTTTTTGATAAAGTTCTCCTTTCTAAAATACATAAAGAACTGTGTCAAATTCTACAATGGAGGAATGGTCAATGGATATAAATATACAATTTTCAGATGAAAACATTAAAGCCATATAGATGTCATATGAAAAAAGCTCTAAATCACTATTTATTAGATAAATGCAAATTAAAACAACTCTGAGGTGCCATACGTCTCAGATTGGCTAAGATGACAGGAAAAGATAAAGACAAATGTTGGAGGGGATGTGGGAAAACTGGGACACTGATGCATTGTCGGTGGAGTTGTGATATGACCAACTATTCTGGAGAGCAATTTGGGACTATGCCTAAAGAGCTAACAAACTGTGCGTACTCTTTGATCCAGTAGTGTCATGAGTGAGTCTGTATGCCAAAGAAATCATTAAGGAGGTACAAGGATCCATGTGCAAAAATGTTTGTGGCAGCTCTTTTTGTGATAACAAAGAATTAGAAAATTAGTAGATCTCCATTTATTGGGGAATAGCTGAAGAAGTTATGGTTAATGAAAGTAATGGAATAGTACTGTTCTATAAAAAAAATGATGAACAAGCTAAAAAGATCTGGAAAGATGTACATGAACTAAGTGAAAAAGCAGAATTAGGAATATATTGCACACAATAACAGTAAATTGCGCATTGATCACCTATTAAAAACTTAGTTCTTCTCAGTGGTTCAGTGATCCAATATGATTCCAGTAGACTTTGGATAGAAAATGCCATCTCCATTTAGAGAGAAAAATATAGATTGAATGTAAATAACATATGCTATGTTCACTTTTTTTTCTTTTTCTTGTTTTTTTCCTCTTATGGTTTTTCCCTTTTGTTCTGATTTTTCTCTCCCAACATGATTCATAAGGAAATGTGTAAAAAAATAAATGCACATATGTAACTAGAAAATGAAATTTTTAAGAGATTTTGTTTTGCCAGTGTAAATACTGAAGGATTTATTTTTGTAGATTTTTAAAATTTTTTTCAATTGGAAAAATGAGATAGATTGGTGAGAAATACAGAATTACAATTTTCTTTTTAAAAATATTTATTACTTGACATTGAAAGTAATATACATACACTTGCTACAAGATACTGCCCTACTTCTCCATCTTAATTACTCCTAAAGCTATTTTTCTCAAAAAGCACTCCCAGATACAACTTTCTTGGAAACTAGTTCCTTTCCTTGATTGGAATTAAAAAGATAGTTTCAGTTTTTGTTTTTGATGCAATACCATTCACCCTTCTTGTTGCCCTCAATCTCTTGCCCATATTCCTTGACCCTTACCCACTTTTCTAAGTTGGGGAACCAATTGCTTTATTACACAAACTTCCAACCTACTTCCTGGTTTTGATCTGTAAGAACTACCTGATCCTTATAACTGATCCCTAATCCCAATATACTGTCTATTTCCAAATACTGCCATTTGATGTAACTCTAAATCATTCCTTATACCAGAACCCTCGTGCTGCTATAATCTCTGTGGCTGACCTATCCCCTTGATGATTCCCTACAAGCCTCTCATGTTAAACTTTGAAATTATGCCTTACTAATAATTTTCTATCATTTTATACTGTCTATTTCCAAATACTGCCATTTGATGTAACTCTAAATCATTCCTTATACCAGAACCCTCGTGCTGCTATAATCTCTGTGGCTGACCTATCCCCTTGATGATTCCCTACAAGCCTCTCATGTTAAACTTTGAAATTATGCCTTACTAATAATTGTCTATCATTTAACACAGCACTCATTTTTTTCTAGTTGGTGAAATCATTTGGGGAACTTAATGTATAATCAAAATTTAAACAATATCAAGTTTAATCTTTAGTATTTATTTTAGTTTCTAGTTTCAGTCCTTACTTAATTCTCTTGCTTCCTTATATATAGATCAGTCTTAGAACTTTCTCCTAAATCAGTTTTTTCCCTCTGTCACACAATTTTCTTTCTTATATTTCTTATTTTCTACACTAGGAACTTTAGAAGATTCCAACATCTGTCCTTATTCTCTGTCAAGCATCACCTCCTGGGGGTCTCACACAACTGTTATTAGTCACTGAGAGATGTGATTGCAATATTTGTGGAGCTCTTCTTGATTTTTCAGTTTCAGGCTTCAACTGAAATTCTCAGCTAAGACATTCCTTCTTCTTCATAGAGAGAAACGTGGGTTCTCTCTTTGTTCTTTTAACCTAACATCTAAAGACTTGATTCAGCTCTTTAAAAAAAAACACATTTAATCTTGATTACAGAATAAATAATTCAATGGTCTTCTCCCATAAGAAGTGATCTGTCAGTTTTTCCAATCCTTTGCTAGAATGTGTTATCCTCCCCAAAAGATTTCTTACCTCTGGCATCGTGCTCTAGAAACAAGGAAGCACCTTAGCTAATTAGTGCCTTCAGACTTGTCTATTTTCTTTTAACTTCTATTTCCCACTCACTAAAGGCAGGGTGGGAAGCAAATCAAAGACAAAGTTATGAGAGATACTCCACTTAACTTTTCTTTTTCTCATTCCTTCTGATAGATGAAAGTAGGTAAAGGAGATGTAAGAAACAAAACTGAGAGGTAGGATTATGCTTTTCTCTTCTCCTTGAGTAGTATTTCATCTGCTCAGAGGAAAGAAAGAGCATTCTGCTGTTATGAAGGAAATTATGTTTATTATTGATTTCACATAAAATCATAGAAATGGGGAAGTAGGGAGCCATATATAAACCTATGGCTTCAAACCAAAGCAAGTAGATAAAAAAAGAGCCAAGAGATTTTTTTTCTTTAAAATGATAAGATATAATATGCATACATTCAAGTAAGATCTATTAAAAGTCTATTATGTAGAAGGCAGTAAATACTAAGTGCTAGACAAAAAGGCTATACTTATATTCTACAACAGGAACACAAGTATGTACAAGGATAAGTAAATAGGCATAGATAATTTGAAGAGGAAGCAAACACTGACAGCTGAAGGTTGGGTAAATGGATAACACTACTAAAATTGCATAAAATCAAGGATAAAGTGGCATCACAACTGAGCCTCAGAAGATTAAATTTCAGAGAAGTGATGATAAAGCAATACATTCTAGTCATGGAGAATAGCTTATGTGAATACAGAGAGACAATAGAATACTGAACTTGAGAAATAGCTAGTTTGGACAAAACAAAAAGAATGCATGACAGGGAATAAAGTGAAGGAAGTCTGGGAAAATGTTTTAAAGACAGAAAGATATTTTTAAATCATGCCATGCTGAAGAATTTATGTCTTATCCCATAGTCAATATAGAGTTATTGAAGATCTTTGAGCAAAGGAGTGATATGGTAAGATGTGTTCCTTAAAAAGTTTATTTTAACAACTATGTGGGGAAAAAAACCCAGTGAGGCAACAGAATGGAAGAATAAAGACCAATTAGAAGTTATTTACAATATTCCAGGCAAGCAGGAATAAGGCTGGAACTGGGACCGTAGTTATAAAAATATGTATATAAAATATATTATATATATATATATATGAAGGCCACAGATAAGAGAGATGTTAAATATTTCATCAGTGTTTGAATGTAGAATGTGAAGAAGAAAAAAATTAGGAATGACTCAAAATAAAAGCATGGGATTTTACTCTTTTGGGGTAAAGGCAAGTCAATCAGGATTAAGTGACTTGCTCAGGGTCATACAGATAATAAATGTCAAGTGTTTAAGGTCAGATTTGAGTTCAGATCCTTCTGACTCAGGATAAATGCTTTATCTACTGCACCATCTTGCTGCCCCTTAACTCTAATCAAAAATGGGAAATTCTAGAGGAGGGAACAGTTTAAGCAGGGAAATAAAGAACTCAATTTGGATATAACATTAGATTTAGAGCTTGAAGAGACATAGTTCATCTAGTTTTATTTTCACAGAATCACAGAATTTAAGAATTAGCATGGTTCAGAAAAAAAGAGAGACTAGATTTAAAGAGACCAAACGTACAAAAGAATAACAATACTCCAATCATTAAATAGTTGAACAAGAGTGGTTAAACAATAAAAATGTCAAATTATACTCAGACACTAATCTCTTTGAAAAGCTTACTTTTTAGTCATCTTGTAGTGGGGAGGCAGTATTGTTCAGACCTTAGAAAGAGGAACCCTCATTACTTAGGCTTTGCAACCCAAATGTTTTTTCTTTCCAAAACCCACTTAATTGAACACCTTTGAGATAATGTCTGGGTTTCTATACAAAAAAATAAATAAATAAAACAAACCTCTATTGTTAACAAAAAAAAAATCCTTTTTATTGATTGTAGATCAACAGGAGTTTGAATAAACAACAACAAAAAATTGAAATACAAAATATCAAGGAAAGAAGGAACTTTAGAGATCAAGGGGTCCAATTACCTCATTTTAATGATTATGAACAAGCCTCTTCTAAGGGTTCAGAGAGAATTGAGCCAAGATACAACCCAAGGACCGGGACTCAAGTATCAATCTCCAAACAGAAAGAACCAGCATCCTGGGGAAACCACCTTATACAGGAGAAATAAAGCAGAAACACAGGATACATAAAATACACCTGACAATTCTACTCATTTAAACAGATCAGTTTACAGATGGCAATTTAGAATGGAAAGCAGGTTTCATGAGGCTTTAAGATTTCAAATATAAAGAAGGGAGAAAACAGTTTAATTATCTCTACTAAGTCAAATATTGAAATACTAGTGGTTCAGTGGATAAAGAATCAAGAAGACCTGAATTCAAATCCAACCTCAATCACTTCCTAATTGTGTGATCCTGGGCAAGTCATTTAACCTCTAATTACCTAACAAAATGCATCTACTGGAGAAGTAAATAACAAATCACTCCAGTATCTTTGCCAAGAAAATCGCAAATACGGTCATAAAGGGTTGGACATGACTAAAAAATGGCAAGAATCAAAAGTAAGAAATAGCAGTAGAGAGGTCCAATAATTCACAAGAGACAGTCCAAGAAGGGGGTAAACTAACAATCTCATGGACTCTGATGCTTACATACAAAGTATGGGTAATAAAAGAATGCATTAATAACCCTAACAAAAAGAGGCAAATTTCACTTCAAAGATATCACGGAAATTTTCTGCACTAGGATGCATAACTAGAATATGGCTACAAAAGAAAATTTTCATTTGGGTCTTTATATCTTAAGAACAAAGCATGGCACTTTGCCCTTGATAAATGCTTGTCGATAAAGAATGATATCAAAAACAAACTAGAAGAACATCGAATAGTTTACCTCTCAGATCTGTGAAGGAGGAAGGAATTTGTGACCAAAGAAGAATTAGAGATCATTACTGATCACAGTAATCCCTGAGGCAGGAAGAGAGAAAGCTCTCTGACAGAGATCCATTTATCTCTGTGGTCTAACTCTGGGGAGATCATCCAGTAAGTAATCCAAGTTATATCAAAGCCCTGAAACCCAGCCTTTGTAGGATCTTGGGCAGCTTCCCCTTGCCATGCCCTATCAGAAATCTCAGTCATATTGATGTGGGATGTAGACACCAGACAATGACAGCCACAAAAAGTTGGGTTTCAGTCATGTGAAGAATTCACAACGGCCATTCTCTTTGTCAAAAGATAGGTTTATTTAGGGGAATATGTTACAAACAAAATGAAGGGATAGTATACCAAGAATCATAAATATAAAATAGAGTTGGGAGAGCATAGAAAGACAAATTTCCCAGTGGAATTCACAATTACTCAGTAGAAAGGAGACACTCCATGAGGTTAAGCTACCAGGCTAAATCCTGAAAGGGACTTAGCACCCTAAAAGAGTTAATTATCTGTAAGGAGGAGAAGTGGGGTTGGGAAACATAGTGGATTTAGGAGAGATACCACATGGCACGGGGAAGAGGAAAGGGGAAAGACCCCACAAGGCAGAGTGCTATGGTGAACTGAAAAAGACGGCAACAGCCAGGGGATGGCTGTAGATTTTATAGGAAAAATTTAACCTCAGAGCCATGGCTGGGATTTCTGACAGGGCCTGGCAAGGTGAGACTGCTGGAGACCCCTACAAAGGGTGGGTCTCAGAGGTTTGATATAACCTGGATTTCAGACTGGACAAGAGTGGGACTGTAGAACTAAGCTGATCTTTATCAGCTTCTCCCTACCTGTCTCAGGGATTAATTTTTATCAGTTCCTCTGCTAACTACACCCAACATTTAACAGCTCATCAATATCCCTGAGGTTAAACTCTACAACTTTAGTTGTGGCCCCTTCCATGACAGCTGCTTTCCTTTGAATAAGTTGGTATCTTCCTACCCTTTGCCACGTGGTCTCTCCTAACCCCACCATGACTTGTGGTGACTTTCCTGACTCCGCTCCTTGTCCTTTTAGCTAATTAGCCAAGTCCCTTTCAGGATTTAGCTTGCCAGCTAAAGGCATGCCCCAACTTCAGAGAGTGACAAGTTTTAGTACCTACCTTCATCTGGTGTCCACATCACCCACATCATTTATGTTGTGCCTATTCTATGCCAGGGCAGCTAAAGTGGTACAATGGCCTAGAGGAGTCTTCTTGAGTTCAAATCCAACCTCAGAAAATTATTAGCTATGTGACTCTGGGAAGAGCACTTAATCATGTTTCATCATCTATAAAATAAGCTGGAAAAAGAAATAGCAAATCACCCCAGTATCTTTGCCAAGAAAACTCCAAAAGGGATCACAAAGAGTGAAACACAACTGTAAAATGATTGAACAACAAAAATTATGTACCATTGTGCTAAATGTCTCTTTATAAATATATATTTGTATATATAACTAATATATATAAATATCAATATCAGTATATCATTTTTATAAATATTTCATTTGATCCTGCAAGAGAGGTGCTATTATTATCCCCAATTTACAGTTAAAAAAAACCAAGGCATATGGACTTTAAGTAACTTGGCCAGGAACACATAGCTAGGTAGTATTTAAAGTCAAATTTGAATTCAGGCCTTCCAGTGCTCTATGTCACCAACTGTTTCTGTGAAGAGTAAAGCTTGTATTTTAAGAAGATTTATTCTCACCACCAAAAAAAAAAAAGTAATGAACTAGAAGGTACAAATATAGTGAAGAATTCTGAGAGAAATATAAATAGAAAGAGAAAAAAAAAAGAATTATTATTGTGAGAGACCACTACACACCCAGCAAAGAGGTAAGTAGTTTAAAAAATAGATCACAAACTCCCAGGCTAGCATGACACAGCAGTGATGGGGAACTTCAATTAGCCAAACATCCCCTGGAGTCTATTCTCTGATACATAGGAAAGCAGCTAATGACCTTCTTCATTTACCTTAATAATTTCACTCTTCACAAAATGTTAAAGAGAGAACTTGTCATTCTGAGTGAAATTCTTATCAATAATGAACAACTTGTTATCAGAAAGAAATGATGAAAACCTCTGGGTTTAGAATCTGTGACAGAGAAGCCTAGTGAGCGGCTCTGATCCACCCCAGAGATTTGAGGAGAGCAGTTCTCAGAGAACAGAGAGAAAGGAGTGAAATCATCTCCAATGCCTTGGGCATAGTGTCTTGGTTGAGCAGTTGGGATCCTTCAGATCCCAGCCCCCAGCTAAGTGTACCTCCTTAGCTAAGTAAATCGCCTGACTTCTTTGGGACTCAATTTCTTCATCTGCAAATAAGGAAGTTGATCTGGTGGAATTTAAAATCCTTTTCATCTCCAAATATATGTTCTTATGAAACAGGTATGGATGTAGTGCTGGACTTGGAAACAGGAAAACCTAAGTCACTTACTAGTTTTTAAGTCCCTTAATCTCTTTGTGCCTCAATTTCCTCAACTGTGAAATGCAGAAACATAATAATAGTATCTACTTCCCAGGGTAGTTGTGAAAACAAAACAAAACAAACAAACAAAAAAAAAACAGTTAAATTTAAGTACTTTACAAAGTACCTGATACATAGCAGGTGCTTAATAAATTCTTGTTTCCTTTTTTCCTAGCATCTCATAGCCTAAAGTGCTATAAAGGAAACTCTAAAACTCTAAAAAACAAAATTTGAAAACAACTACAGAAACTATTCCAATGACATGGAAAAATAGTTGAATGTGGCTACACAGGGAACTCACTAGCCATCTCAAATCAAATAGAAAATGGAGGCAGATAACTGAATACAGAAGAATGTCGGTCCTAATTATTATTATCATTATTAAATTAATACAAGAAGAACTAAAGCTCAAAATGACCTGCAGCCCCTATGAATTCTAAAGAGCTTCTCAGCTCTATTGTGTCAATGCATTGGATAGTGATAATGGACTACTCAATTCCTATTTTGATTCTGTTTTCTCTGTCACATAAGTGGATCTTCATGATAGAAAGTAGAGAATAAAAAATGTTTTAAAAGAAGTTGAAACTCAATTATCTTAGAGGAGTCTAAGAGAACATCTAGCTTCCCTTAATGACCTCACATTGTTAAACCTGCAGAAAAGAAACCCAAGGCTATTGAGAAAACAACTGGCAGATATAATTGCTGAGCCACTCACAGTAGGTGGCCTTTCAGAGATCCTGGAACATAGGAGAAAAGACTATTGAAAGACTGGAGTACAGCAAAAATTGTATTGGTTTTGAAAAGGGGAAAAGAAAAGCCATAGACTGTTGAACTAGACTTTGATCCCCAGGAAAATTTTAGGTAGTTTATGAACAGTTATAGAAGCTGTGATCACCAAAAGCCAGTGCAGCTTCATCAGGAATAAATCACTCAAAACCTTTTCTGGCACAATCATTAGAATGATATATATAGATATATCTCTATATATAGATATATCTATATAGATATATCTATATATAGAGACATATCTATATATATATCTATATATATACACATACATATATATATATATGTATTTTCAGCAAAATATTTGACAAAGTCTCCCATGCTATCCTCATGAACAAGATAGTAGAACATGGACCCAGTGATAATATAATTAGGTCAATTCAAAATTGGTCAATGTCAACTTGGAGGCAAGTTTCCAGCAAAAGACTCAGAGAGCTGGGCTTGATCCTGTTCCATTTAACATTTTTATAAAGTTTAAAAATGTATACAACCTTACACACACTCATTGGTACCTTGTCACTCTTCTACTTTAAAATTCAGTGAATTCAGTACTCAAAGTATTTCGATGAGAAAAAATAAATGCTTTATCATTTGACCATTATTCGATACTCATCTCCCCTGGCTAAGGTGTTGGTTGGGCAGTAGGGATAAAGTTAGCCAGGAATAGTTCCCAGCCCCTGCCACACACAGCTCATATTACCTTCCATGGGCAGCTCCTCAAAAAAAGTGCACAGCACTGTCAGGCTGGTGTCCACAGTACTGAGATGATGTGTGAAGGCTGGCAGACCATGGAGAAGTTCCTGAAGGATGATAGGCCACAGCATATAGTCTCCTGGTTCTCAAAATGTCCTGGAAGGAGCTCAAAGCACCCAGTGTGCTCGGCAGGAAGAGAAGCAACAGAGCAGGAGCAGTGGCAGTGATGTGGGCAGAGATAGCAGCAGTGGAGGCCCCAGGACTCTGGCAGGCTGGAGCCCTAGACTGCCACTGGAACCCTGGACAGCCTAGGATGTGGACCCTAGCTTTGGCCTCTAGATCCAGGCCTGCCCTCCATCCCAAGAAGCTTGGACCGCATAGGGCTGGTTGGGAATATAAAAGCTGAGATTCTTCCCAGAAATAGAGTTGGGTCAAACAGAGAGGAGCCAATTGGGGTGACCTGGCTTGTTTCTCTGCAACTAGAAACCCAACTTACCCCTTTGAAAAATCAAGTAGGAAGAGTTGGTTAGGCTGCAGACTAAAGATGTACTCATGGGAAAAATTCATTTAGTACTCATTGTTTTCACCACTTGTTGGGCCTTCTGGAAGCAAATAAAGATGAGAACTGAGGTACCTGTGTTTATGTGTATATGTGTAAATATTCTACTATGCTATGGAAATGTTTGTTTTATTAAGTTCAGAATTAAAATAAATTTAACTTAAATATATATATATATATATATGTATATAAAGGACAGCCATGAAGAAGGAAAGAGTTATATACTAAAAAAACATATATACTAAAAACTACAATATATATGTGAGTAAGTATAAAGGGACAGGCCATTGGGGAAAAAACATTTGGCTTCTGTTTAGTGAGATTAAAAGAATTTATGGATATAGATTTATGAATATAGATTGGATCTTTTTAGGAACTTTTTAGGAACCTTCCTACTTTCTTCCTTCACCATTTCTTGGGTTAATATTTACCTTTTCATAATTTGGACCCTCAAAGTTTGGAATATGAAGCAATGTCTGTCTCTGTCTCTCTATTTTTCTGTGTCTCTGTCTTTTTCTGTGTCTCTCAATCTCTCTCTGTCTCTGTCTGTCTCTCTGTCTCTTTCAGGTTACACTAATCTTTAAATTAGAAAAGGAAACCTATGCAACTGGCAACATATTTGCTTATTTTTTATTTTGTAATGCTGTTGTCATTCAGTGGTATCTCAATCTTTGTGACCCTCTTTGCATTTTTCTCAGCAGCTCATTTTACAGATGAGAAATTGGGGCAAACCAGGTAAGTGACTTGTCCAGGGTCACACAACTAGTACATGTCTGAGGCCAGATTTTAACTCAGGAAGAGGAGTCTTCCTGTCTCCATCCATTGTGCTCCCTTTCTGCCCCATTCTGTTACACCCTAGAAGATAATGTCCTCATTACATGAGTACTTAGAATAAGAGTTTCTAATAAGGAAAAACCGTGGGTTAATTAAAAACATATCATGCCAAAATAAGTTAGTTGCTTCTTTGATTGTAATTACCGATTTGCTGGAGAGGCAAATAAAGTAAGTGAAGAGACTTAATTTAGATAGCAGCTTGACATCCATCCCCCAATATTGTCTCCCAGAAACAATGAGAGCTAATAGTACAAACTAAATTAAACTATCAAATAGATGACTTCAAATCCATAGGATAACAAATCATGGATGTTCTGTAGCAAGGGAAATATGGTAGGTATCAGAACTTATGTTCAAGTAATGAAGCTAGATAAACTTACCTGACAGAAAGGCAGCCAAGAATGCCCTTCAGAGTGTGCATTATGAAGAAATCTGGGCAGTTGAATGACGTCTCAGAGGTCTAGGAGAGAATACAGAATGTAGATGGAGCCAAACAAGCAATGAGTAACTAGGGAGGGTCCTAGTAGGAGGGCAAAGCATGATGTCTTGATAGTCCAAGCACTCAGTAAATGGTAAGAAGATGTAGCTTGAGGTAATCAAACTGGGGTTCAGAGTAAGAATCCTGTCCCTAAAAGGACTGGCAGAATAAAAACTGGGTCATAATTGCAGAAGAACTAACTAAAGTATAAGAAAACTATCAATTATGGAGTACAGGAGAGAAATACAGACCCCTAATACTAAAAATGAAATTAAAAGGGAAGAACTAATGAGAATGGACATAGTTACTAGAACTTTGATACAAAATCAAGTGGAACAAGCAGTGGTAGGGGCTGGTGGGGTGATAATTTTTCAAGTTAAATTTTAACAAGTGTCTATTATGTGCCAGCCACTGGGTTAAAGACTTTACAATCATTTGATCCTCACAACCCTGAAGGGTGATATTATTATCCCCATTTCATATATAAGAAAACTGAGGCATATAGAGGTTAAGTGACTTAACCAGGCTCATACAACTACTAAGTTGTTAAGGCTAACCAAATTTGAACTTAGGTCTTCCTGGCTCTCACATCCAGGACTCTATCCCTTTCAACACCTAGCTGAAAATCTTTCTTTTTCAGTATGATAATCCAGATTGGTCCCAAGTACTACTATTTATTATCATTATTATTATTATTATTATTATTATTATTATTATTACACCCTCAAAGATATGGGAGAGTAATAATAATTAAATTTAAAAGTCAAAAAATTAGAAGAAAGCAAGGAACGCCAAAGACTAAGGTCTTTGGAAAATTCTGGGTAGCTACATGTGGCCAAAAATAACAGAAACTAAGGTGGAACAAATAAAGAGCATTAAGTTTACATGTGTTAATATAAAGAACAACAAAATGATTACATCAAGGGAGGTAACCAAAATTCTAGCTTCTCTGAAAAATGTTAAAGTGGTAGATCCAGATAAGATTCATAAATATTGGCTGAAATAGTTCAGAATGAGACATAAATTATTATCAAACTATTGAACAAGCTTGTTGTCCAATGAAAGTCCAATTTCAATATACTTAACAAAAGACATTACATATTTTTTGATAAATGATGATAATGAACATTAATGACTTCTCCAAATAAAAGCCAATTATTATATGTGTCCCTCATGTCCCAAAGTCCATTGGTAGGGTACTCTTTCTTTATGGGTGAAGATCAATGCCTTGCCCAGCATGAGGGGGAAAGAGGAGTCATCAGGAGTGGGAAAGAGCTTCAGTTCCTCTATCTTCAAATCTATTCAAACTTTGAGTTGCTTCAGGCCCTAACATCACTTTAGGGGCTTTTTACTTCCAGCTTCTGGAGAAAAGATGCAATCTGCCAAAATCACTTCAGATTGATTGCTAAAGGAAAAGACTCTGGGAAGAAGCAAACATAAGAAGAGTTGGCAGTTTCTATCATCTCCCTATTTCCAGCTTGATAGTATAGAAATAAGGTTGTACCAGTCAAAATCCATAAACACTTAAAAGAAAACAATATGCTGACTGAGGAACAAAAAGCCTGAAAGTCCCAAGGGTAAGAAGAGGAACTCATTTTCAATTTAGTGATTATTGAACAATCCAGGCAACATAGCATTTATATCAAATTTATTACTAATAGCTAACATTTTAAAGCACATTCACAGAGTGCTTTAAATGTTATCTCATTTGATTCTCTCAACAATCCTGTATGGAAAGTGCTATTAGTATTGTCTCCATTTTATATATGAAGAAGTTTAGGCAAGAGACTGTGACTTGCCTAGATAATTAGAAGTTGAGGCTGGCTTTTACTCAAGTCTTTCTGACTCCAAGTCCTGATATTCAAACCACTGTCACCTAGCTGTCTATTGATTATTGACTAAGGTCTTTACTCAAGTCTGAACTCATAGCTTAGTTGTGAATCACAAATAATTTTTACCAGAAATATTGACTTGGAAAACTGTTCTAAGTTTAAAAGCATATCACTAACAAAATAACATCAAGTAAAATTGATATAAAATGTATTAATTTTCAGGGAAACAAATTAAACTCATTATGGTTCTGCCAGCATTAAATCCAAAACTACATTTGGCTTCCAAATTAAAGAAAGTGCCAAAACAAAACATCTTATTAAGCATACATGACATATAGACGACACAAGTTTTATGTAAATAGATGACATCAAGTTTTATGGCTCTAGTGAAAAACTAATTAATTTCATAAAAACTTTCTTCACAATATTAAAATATCATTTAGATTCAAACAGTATGGTTATTCATGTGTGTCAAGGAGGAATATAAATTGAGGGTTTTGAGCTTAAATCCAAAGGTCAAATAGAAGCAGTAAATAAAGGCAATATTTACAAATATCTTGGTATTCTTCACTCAGGACACTTTTAATATAGGTTCACATCTGTATATATAAAAGAATAATGGTCATCCTGAAGTCAAAACTGAATGGAAAGAAGATATTTAAAACAATTAAAATCTAATCAATACCAGTCTTAACATATACTTTTGATTGAGCAAAAATGGATGAAAATAATCATGAGTCTATTTTATAATCTTGCAATATATGCAATAAACTATGAGTGTAGAACTGAATCAAAGGCTTTCCAATAATCAACAGAAGCAACATACCATAAAGGACTTGCAGGTGTATTGATCAATAATTAGTGAATCAATAATATGTTCCCCTAGAACTTTCTGGCAGCCCCTTTTTGCTTCCCAGCTAATACATTGTTTTCATATAAGTATTTTTAGATTTCTCTTCAGAAAAAAGGTATGAATGTTTCATATGTTCATTATTATTAATAACATTATTATCTAGGCAGTAAAGATGTCCACTCAGAAGAGGAAATCTCTAAGATCACATCCTGTTTTCCTTCAAGAGGACTTGATTTTTCCTCTTCCTCTTCCTGTATTCAAGGTGCCCATCAAAACAACAAATTCTGCCTTCATAGCCAGTCTTGAAAATGAAAACAACTTTTGGACTCCATCACAAGCCCCTTCACCTTTCCCATATGGCATGCAATCTTTTTAGCCAAGAAACTACAGTGTCTGGAGAAATACATCTTTAGGTTAGAATAAAAATCCCAGTATATTCTAGTTCCAGAACTAACAGGGTTATGACTATATAAAAGGTCAGTCTCCTTCCTTCCCTCTGATCCTAAAGGAAAGGGGAAAGCAGATATTTCAAGATGGGTGAGAAGCAAGCATTAGCAAGAAATGGCAAGCAAGGTGAGACAAGAAGTGAGAAGCCAGTGCAGAGGGAAGAAAGATAGGAGTTCTGAAAAGCTACTGCAGCATGGCCACAAAAAGGGGCTGGAGAATGGGAAAGAACACAGTCAGTGAGGGAAGGACTGTGTCCCAGCCCTGCCTCAGCATCCACACTCAAACCACTTCAGCTGCAAAGCCAAGGGAATGGAGGAAATACAGAAGATTCTGCGATTATCATAATCAGGCCATGGGAGGTTGGGGGGGGGGGAACAATGAAATTCCACATAGGTAAAACCCAGTGAATTCTCTAGTTGCATCCTCTCTGCCTCTTATCCCAGCTCTCTCATTCTTTCTCTAGGGAGAATAAAACCGGTTTTCTAATCTTTGTTCATTAAGACTCCAGTTTCAGTTTTGCTGCTGGCTTTAAAAAAAATGATTTCTTCAAGACCATAGAGGCCATTTATTATCTTATTGATTTGTTTGTGTCCTTGGGGTAAATGCCAAGAGGTGGGGGACAAGTAAGTGTTGAGGTATCCAAAGGGAGAGAATTATAAATGTTTTAAAGCTAAAGGGATGCTCTTGTAAAATCTCAAGGATTAGAACAGTAAGAGCCTTTTTTCATATTTTAGAATTTCCCAAGAGAAGAGCAGATGAATCTCGACCAGTAGGCAGACCTTAGTGCACCTGAGCCAGCCGCTGGCAGTGGGGAGAAGAGTAGGGATTTTAAAAGAACAGGATGGATTTCTTGATACAGCTGCCTTGGGGACCCTTGGTATTATTCTGATATTTTTTATTTTATTTTTTGTTTCATTTTGCATACTGACCTGTCTCCCTCTCTTCCTCCCACCCTGCACTAGAGAAAGATAGCATCTGACACAATTATACATGTGAAACTATACAATACATACTTCCATTTATCAGTTCTCTGAAGTGGATAGCATCTCTTCTAGGTCCTCTGAAGTTGATTTGAATATTCATCTTAGGATAGCCTAGACATTCACAACTATTCTTCAAACAATATTAGTATTATAGTATACAATGTTCTTTAATTTTTTCATCTGAAAATTGTCTCGAACTCATCTTTAACCCTAAATCTTTCCCTCTTTCAAACTTCCTTATTATTGCCAAGGACACTACCATGTTCCCAATTACCCAAGCTTGCAAATTATGTATTATCCTTGCCTCTTCACTTTCCACATGCAATCTGATACCAAGGTCTATTGATTTTACCTTTGTAACCTCTTTTCATCTATGACACTGCCCCCACTTCAGTAAAATCACTTCACACCAACTAATGAAATAACCTTTTACTTCATCTCCCTGCCTTAAGTGTCTTACCACCACAGGCCAGCCTCCATTCAGCTGTCAAGTTGATCTTCCTAAAGCATTGGTCCAACCATGTTATACCCCTCACACCATTCAGTAAACTCCAGAATAAAATACAAAATATCATATGGCACTTAAAACCCTTCCTAACTGCTTTCCTCCTACTTTTCTAGCCTTTTCACTCCTTTGTCCATCTGCCCACCCCCAAACACCCAGGTCCAGTGACACTGCCTTGTTATTCCTAACATAAGCACAAGACATTCTATTTCCAAACTCCAGGCATTTTCACAGGGATGTCCCTCAAACCTAGAATTTTCTCCTTCCTTCATCCCTTCACATCCCAGCTAAAATCTCATCTTCTACAATAATCCTTTCCTGATCTTTCTTAATGCTAGCACCTTCCCTCTGTTCATTTTCTCCAATTATCTTGTATATATCTTGTTTGTACATATTGTTTGCATGTTGTCTACCCCATTAGACTGTGAGCTCCTTGAAATTTCTGGCCTTTTTTGCATTCCCCAGCATACTACATGATAAATGTTTATTGCCTAAACTGCTTGACTTTCATTATGATTTCTGTTAATGACACAAATATTTGGATAGAATGCTATTGACACACAGTTTAAGAAATTGACTTAATTTTGCTCCAAAATAATATATCTGCTCCACAAATAAGGCCAAAAACTTAGACATTTAGAGTGTACAAAACTGCTGCTAACAGATGTATAGCGGTTGCCAGGCAACATCATGCATTGTTATTTCTTCATCCCAAATTCCCAATTCACAATAAAGGTCCTCAGAGTGAATCCATTGTTCATGGTGAGCTAAATACCATTCTTCTTTGTAGCCATTCAATTTAGAAAAGAAATTACAGTATATTGTTTAATCAACATAAAGTGATATGTTCAGAGCATTTAATATCTTCTCACAATGTAGCTTTATTCTTAATTTACTTTAAACTTTCCCAGGCAGACCTCCTTTCCTCACCCTTACCCTATCCCCATTCATACATACACTTTCAGTATGGGAGACATAGGAAGAAATGTTTAGTTTAGCAACATTAACTCCATCTTTATTATCCATATTATACAGAAAAGGAAATTCTAGTGCAACCATGGTGAGTTATTTCCATAAATTTGCAGCTCCTCTACAAAAAGTATATACTTATAATCTACAAGTTTTCAATTCAAGTCAAACAGCATTTACTGAGAGTAATTACAATACTAACTGTAATTTTCATTCCTGATACCTAATTGCCATGTTTAATCAACTGTGTAACTTAAAACTGGGATATTCTAGGAGCATACTTTGTGGTACCCCACTGAAGGCTGCATTTATTAACGTTTCCAGTTCAGAGTGTCAAGGGCTTCCTTCCAGGCCTTGAACCTAACCTACTGATAATACTCCCATAGAATGAAAAGAAAGAAGGATTTAGACTCTGCATAGCAAGGCCTTGGATAATTGCTAAGAAGTTGGAAGAGACTATTAAATCAATATGCAATACAGTAGAAGCTAATTTGCTTACATTGATTGGAAACAAAAGCAATCTGTATAGAATAAAAGCTTACAAAATTAGAGTCATTGTGAAAGAAGGCTAGAATGAGTGACTGAATAAATATTTTAAAAGAAATGCAATTTTATTTATTTCCAGTACCTATAATGGAGTAGGATAGCAAAACATTGAAGATGCAAAAAAAAAAATTGTAACTGGCGTACCAAATACTTTCATATATACTGGTACTTCTAAAAATGCATGGGGGAAAAAGGTTCAAGTCATTAGGTAGCTAGGATTCAATGAAAAGGATATGCAGGAGCTTCTGAAGTGACTACATTAAAAAAAAAACCTCAATGAAAGGTAGGTGACAGATGAAACAGTAGAGTTTTATTTTTCAAAGGGATTCTGGGCAAATTATAAGCAAGAATGGCATACAGGGGGCAAACTATTTGAGTTAAAGATGATCTCATGGCACTAAAAACCAGTTAATTGAAAGATAGGAAACTTAGAAGGAAGAATCAATGATCCATCAGGTTGAATAATTATGATAAATATAAAGGGATTAGTCTGTGGTTTTACATTCTCAATCTGCTGGACCAAGATAGATTTTCTCCCCCTCCCTGAAAAAAAAAGTGAATCTGTAAACTGTAGACCAGTGAAGTTGACATACAATAGAAAACCATAAAATAGATTATCAAGAGATGATTAACAAACATCTGAGAAAAGAATTTAACCAGTTAGGTCATTCCAGACAAACTACTGAACTGGAATATCAGGGGAATGGTACAAACTGACTTTGCATAGTCAAGGTGCCTGGCAAATTCTCTCATATTATTCTTCAGTCAGTCAGTAAACATTCATTAAAAGCCTACTATGTGACAGCCTTTGGGCTAAGTGCTGGAAATACAGAAAGACAGACCCTGCCCTCAAAACATTTATAATCTAGTAGGAGAACAAACTAGAGAGATGTGAACAAAAATCAATTCTACCTTACTAATATCTGTCTTGAGTGTTACCCTTCTGTCCTCTGACACTGTCACTGACACTGGGGTCTCATCCTTTGACTTTTAAACTACTGCAATAGCCTGCTTGTTGGTCTCCCTGCCTCCCATTTCTCTCCAATACAATCCATCTTCTACTTAGCTCTCAAATTGATTTTTCTAAAGCACATCATCTAGTATGTTCAAGAAATTCCAGGGACTCTATCTCCTCCAGGACCCACATTAAATCCTTTGTTTGGCTTTCAAAGCCCTTCATAGACTGGCTCCTTCCTGACTTCATGCACCCTATTTTTCCTTTTTCTCTTGACCACAAATTCAGTGATCCAGTGATGATAGTCTCCTTACTGATCTTCTCATATTGATGAAGCACCAGGTTGGAATGTGAAAAACTGTAGCCGCAAGGAGCCTTTTATTTCATAAAAAGGCAAAAATGGGCGATCAAGATAATCTATAAGTAAAAGGAAGACATTTAAGGGTCAGAGGAAAGAGGAAGAGGGTAGTGTCTAGAGAGTTAGCAAGAAGAACAAATTCTCATGTTATTATTATATATGTGTCAACAACTGTATGATGGGAATACATCCAAGTGGGATATAGTAATATAAGATAATGAGGGTACTTTGGTCACAAAGGCTTCTTGTAGGCAAGAGTATCTCTAGTGAAGGTTTGACCTTCAGAAAATGTCTTCCTGACTCCAGGCCTGGTGCACTATCCATTGCACCAGCTAGCTACCCAATTCTGCTACAACATTGGCCTAGATCTAATAAGATAAAATTTAATTAAGACAAAATATAGTATTGCACTTGGGTTAAAAAAAATCAACATCACAGGTATGAGATGAAGAAAACTTAGGTAGATAAAAATTCATCTGAGAAAGGACCTGGGAGATCAGTATGTTGAAAACTCAATAATGTCAACAATGCAATATAAAGCAAAGAAAATAATGTGATCCCAGGCTGCACTGAGAGAGAGTAGATACAAGAAGAGAAATTCCCTGATCTGAGAATTGCATTTGGTTCGAAGTGACATGTTTTAGGAAAACAATTATGCTAGAAAACATCTGAGCCCATGACCAGATTTATTAAAGATATTAAGTCCGTGCTAAATGAAAATTTGTTTGAAACAACTGGGGATGTTTAACCTGGAGAAGTAACGATTTAAAGGTGACAAAACAGCTGTCCTCAAGTATTTGAATTATTCTTATTGATGCCAGAAAGTGAAGAAGGAGAAATAGATGGAAGTTTCAGAGAAGTAAATAGCTAACTCAAATGGTAATAAGGCCACACAGGCCTTCAAATAAAGGCTGAATAAAGACTTTTAAAGCAAATTGTAAATGAGATTCTTGTTCAGGTATAGGTTGGAATGAATCCCTTCAGATTCTGTAATTCTGTGGTTAAAAACAAGTACAAGCCAAAGTATGTCTGTAAATATTCTGAATATTTCCTCCTAACAATGTTCTCTACATTATTATGCACTAAGAGGCAAATTTGATAAGCAACACCCAGGTCCTGTTCAAATGATGGGCTTTTGGGGAACCTGAAAACTCAAATATTCACAAGCCTCATTTACAGACCATCCTTATACCTAGTCTCAATATAGTGCAAGGAATATCTGCTCTTGTTCTCAAATGGATGCTTTTTGTTTTTTTAATATTGTTTTATTTTTTCAATTACATGTAAAGACAATTTTTAACATTCTTTTTTATGAAATTTTGAATTCAAATGGATTCTTTTAAAGAGTATTTCTTCTTTGTGTTTTTTTTAATTTAGAAAATATTGTTCTGTCTTTTTAAAAAGAAACCTTTAAGAATGAAATTGTGTCCTTTAATTTACACATGATGAAAGAATTCTCAATTTCAAATCAGGAGATCAAGGTTCCCCTTCACTGCATCATATCTCTTGACCTCAGTTTCTACATTCATAAATAAAGGAGTTGAAATAGATCATCATTAAAGTCTCTTCTGCTTCAAACATTCTAGGACCAAATTTCCTTTGATGGCAGAGAGAGATAAAACCAACATCAAACACAGGGGATATTCTATAGTTTCCCTGCCAACAGAAAAATCTCTACACCTGGAAGTTTAAACAAGAAAGTATTAGGAAAGAATGCGATCAATCACACACTAATGGCCTACAAATGTATCAGAAGGCACAAGGATAAGATACACCAGCAGAAAGATTAGGACTATAATTGGTGTTTTGACATTTTAAGAGAAGAGAAAAAAAGTCTCAATCTGTATTTTTATGGAGCCATTCTAAAACATTTTGGAAAGAAATCTCTAGACAGTGACTCATCACTAATGACTTTTTCAATTCCTAATTGCTATGAATATCTAGTGGGTTCTGACAGCTAACTGGAAAGCGTACACAAGTTGGAATGATTATGACTATTGGGACTTAGCTGTTTCTAAACAATGCCAGACATTCAGATTAAGCTGAAAACTCAAATCAAAAATCCAGCTAGGTTACTTCCATAATGTTAAATCATTCTGATGCTTGGACAAAACCACTCTTAACAATAAGTAATTTATAGTAACATAAGTTTTAAAAGGCATTTTCTGGACAACTGCCTTATAAAGTTACCTACTTCACAGTTCAGATATTATTTCTCTCATTTGAGAAATGAAGCAATTGAGACTCGAAGAGATATAATGACTTTCCCAGTGTCATAAGCTGAGTGTCAGAGTTAGGATTCGAACCCTAGCTGCAAGTTTTTTCATCTCACTGTTGCCATCTCCATGCAGATCTTCACTTCCCTGTAACTGCCAAAAGAAAATAAAATCTAACCAAACCGTGGGACAGAAATCTTGTTTCTTGTAATGGTACAAATGAGATGCTATATTTAACACAGTTCTTCCTTCCTCCAAACTAATCCTGGTTCAGGAAGGCTATGTCCCCAAAGACCAAGCAAGCTCTAGCAGGTGCTGCCAAGTTGAGAAGGTGTTGAGTTTGGTTTCCATGACAGACTAAATGTTCACTTCTTGTGGATCATTCAAGCTAATTTTAAAGAGGTTCATCACGAAGTTGGCTCCAGAGTTACGAATTTTCATCACAATTTTACCTTATGGAGTTATCTTACCTCCATGCCTCCAAGTACATACTAAGGTTTGAGTAATTCATAAGGTTGAGTAATTCAGCAAGATGCCAGTAATTACTTTTGATACATCACATTCTAATACTAATGTTTAATTCTTAAATATTCTTAGTCATTTTTAATGATTCTGATTTTAATTAATTGACCAACATTTCTAACAGTAAAATGTAAGTTCCTTGAGGGGGGGAATGGTTCACTTTTATATTTGTATTCCCAAATAGTACCTGGCATATAGTAAGCACTTAATAAATACTTCTTAATTATTCTTTTTTTATTGATTATTCTCTACCTCAGATTCTGTTACTTTGCATTTTCAGCAGCAGGAGTTCAGGAGTTGCAGAAACATGATTATTCTTAAAACCAGATTTGCTACCAATATTTGTCTTCACCAAAAAAGCCTATCATTTACTATCATTCTGGGCTCAATGATGAACAATCATATCACCTCCCTTGTACTCAGCACTGGGTCTCATTTAATGTAAGCTTTATAATTCTATATAAAATTAGTAACTTTCTTCAAAATGCCAAGATTCAGGCATGCAGGCAATAAATGTGAGAGTGGAGTTTCTGTTTCCCCTATTAAGTTTTCCTTGGATGCTGCACTTAACACTGCGCCTCAAGTGAACTCTTCTTCCTTCAGTATTAGTTGGATTAGTTGATCTTTTATCACAGTGCTTGGCACATAATAAGTGCTTAATAAATTCCAGAAGCGAGTTTCTGTGATTCTGGAATAATAGAAGTTATGAAATGGTTTACAATGAAATCTGCATATTAGTAAAGTACACAATGCAGAGAAGCTAATTATGATACATTGAGAACAATAATGCCAGCCTATCTCTCCAAGGAAGATTAGCCAGTAGCCAGAATTTTAAAATAATTATACTAATAAGGTAAGAAGAAACAAGACTTAATTACTAATGATGAGGCAAGCCCTTATGATTCTGCTTAAACAAAATTTTATAATGCTACATAAGTTAGAGAAAAGACGGTAGTCTTCACAGCAGGGAATCTGGAATATGGCATGCATCAATGTCTGTCCATCACTCTTAGACCTGTCTCCTTCACCCCATGCTGTATGTGTTCTCTCATCTCTGCTTCCTGACCCCGTTCTTTCATGTAACACCTAAAATCCCACCACCAATAAGTAGCCATTCCTGATGTGCCT
The DNA here is from genome assembly GCF_048593235.1 of Sminthopsis crassicaudata. Taxonomy (NCBI): domain Eukaryota; kingdom Metazoa; phylum Chordata; class Mammalia; order Dasyuromorphia; family Dasyuridae; genus Sminthopsis; species Sminthopsis crassicaudata. The sequence goes on along the minus strand of NC_133617.1, from coordinate 334,996,982 downwards.
TAAAGCTTTTGCTTTCCCTCTATTCAACAATTTATCTTGTATATAATCTATTAATATATTCTGTTTGTATATGAGGCATATATATGATAATTAATTTAGTCTCTCTGTGTATATATACATATATCTTTTATATAGTCTATCATATATATTACAGATCTATGTGTGTATATCTATATTTATATATCCTGTGTATTTATTCTATATACATGGCTAGTTTGTACATAGTTGTTGCATGTTATTTCTTTTATTAAAGTCTTCAAGGGCAAGAACTTATTTTTGCCTTTCTTTGTATACACAGTATTTAGCACAATGCCTGGTGCTTAATAAATGCTTGTTGACTAGTTAAATGAATAAATGATTCATGCTCATCTCTGATAGCTCCACTTCAGTAAAGGCCCCTTAAGGCAAGTCCTGAAAATTTTTGGTTCTCAGGATCCTCTTATATTTTTAAAAATTAAGGACCCCACTCTCAGCTAGAGTTTTTGCTTCAGTAGATTATATCTATCAATGTTTACCATATTAGAATTTTAAACATTTTAGTATTATTATGAAAATAATAATAGTGATGCCTCATAGACCCTTCCTTGAAAGGGTCTTAGAGAGCCCAGAAGTTCCCAGAATTGTACTTTGGGAACTATTGCTCTAATGTGGCCCTGACTTCCTATTGGGAAGGTACAAACCAGGAAATATATGTAAAAAGCTTTACAAACTTTAAAGTTCTATGTATATTTCAGCTACGATGAGTGTGATTATTGCCATCCATTGATGGCCCCATGAGTGACAAGCCCCTATAATTTTACCATTTATATGCAAGCTGGAATAATGTTGAGTGAAAGAGCTTCTATTTTAATAAACACTTTATCTGCCAACAACTACACAATGCTATTTCTTATATTAACACTTAAATAAGGTGTATAGATAAGGTAACACAGAAATGAGAGAGAGAGAAAAAAAGAAGAGAGAGAGAGAAAGAGAGAAGGGCAGAGAGACAGAGACAGAGAAAGCTAGAAGAAATGTACTAGACAAACCAAAGAGATCATTAAAGCTGAAACTGGGCTACTTAAACTAAACTGTCATAGGGAAACAAAAAGGTAAGCATCTCAAAATCAAAGAAACTCTAAGTTCTCTGGAAGTAGCCTCGAGGGTCTGATAAGTACCTAAACCAAAGGCTGTTCTCCAACATACCAGACAAATAATCATTCAGTTTTCAAATGAAAACCTCCAATGAGTGTGAAATGACCAACTCTGAGGCAGCTCATTCCATTAACTGTCCGAGTTTTTCCTTATATAACTATAACTTCCACCCACTGTGCCTTATTCTATTCTCTGGAGTAAAGTGGGAGGAAAAAAAAACTATTTCTCTTTCTGACAATCCTTAAATCTTGTCTTTAGTAAGCTAACCATTTCTAGGAATTTTTGACCCCAACCACAATTCATAACTTTAACTAGTAAAAGCCATTCTTCCAAGGCAATCCCAGTAAACTTTGGGGAAAAATGCTATCTGCATCCAGGAAAAGAACTATGGAGATTGAATGAAAATCAACACATGCTATGTTCACTTCTTTTTTCTCTCTCTCCCATAGTTTTTCCCTTTTGTTCTAATTTTTCTCTCCCAACATAATTCATTTTAAAAATGTGTATTAAAAAATAAAGAAATAAAAGCCAATCTAACTTTATTCCAGGCAGTATATGTTCCTAATTTTCTCTGGATTTCAAAATGAAGCCATCGCTACTGCTGGCTCATCCTGGAATTTTCCTTGGGACTGGGGGACCTTCCTCTAGCATACACTACCACAACCATTTACTCAAGACACTATATCTCTCCCCAAGGGGAGTCCTTCTCCCATGGGTGAATTCCTCAAGAGCTTCCATTTAGTGGAAGGAGCCAGGCTGATGTACTGTCAGTCTTTTTCCAGAACCATTCCTAATATGGACTACAAAACCTTCAAGACAGGCTTTGTTATTCCTATTCCCAACCCCAAACTTTTTCGGCTCCCTTCTGTGAGCTGTTTTCCCTATTAGAATGTAAGCCCTTGAGGGCAGGGACTATCTGCTTTCATTTTTTTATCCCCAGTTCTTGGTCAAACATTTAGTAAGCACTTAATAAATGTTGCTAGGTGGCAATGGATAGAGAATCAGACCTGGAGATCAAAGAGGAACTGGAAAAGTCACTTAACCCTGTTTACTTCAGTTTCCTCATCTGTAAAATGAGCTGGAGAAGAAAATAGCAAACCATTCCAATAGCCTTGTCAAGAATATCCTAAAAGGGAAAACAAGGAGTCAGGCAAAACTGGGGGGAAATGGACTAAATAACAAAAAATATTTATTTCCTTGCTTCTATATAAAAACAAAACTTCAATAAGCCTTTATTCTAAGGAATCGATTTTAGGTTTCTCTAGATAATTACAATGATAAAAACTTGGCCCTGAAGAAGAAATGAAAAAATGCATCTCTTTCCAGATGGTTCAATTTTACAGAGCACTAAGTTTGGAGTCATAAAGATCTAAGTTCAAATTCAGCCTCAGACACTTACTTTTCTCCTGGACAAGTCATTTAACTTCTGTTTGCCTTAGTTTCCTCATCTGTAAAATGAGGATAAGAACAGCATCTACTTACCAGGTTTATTATGAGGATCACATGAGATAATAATTGTAAAGTGCTTGGTATAGTAAAGGTTTGATATATAGTAAAGGCCATATAAATAGTGGCTAATCTTACTATTATGTTCAGGAGCAGGTGGCATTATGGTTGTGTAATACCAAAGACATTACCCACCTCAATAATTCTGTTGATTAATTAATCCTTTTTTCTCCTCCTTTTTCATTTTTGTCACAATAACCAGCTCATTCCAAAGGGAAGAAGGGAATAGATATATTTGAAAATGACAGATATAAAAATGAGATATCAATAAAAATTAATTTTAAAAAGTCTTTATAATAATCTTGTTTATACCTAGGGGACTTTGGGGTACCTCTTAGTTTAAAAATGATTAAAATACAGTTTTTCTGTGTTGTAATTAGCTATAACCATCAGGAAAAAAATTTCCTTTGTCCTCGAATCACTCTTTATTCTAAAGCCAGTTCGAATCAATATGTCCCACACATTGTATCTTCCATGATGAAACACAAGGTCAGGTAGCTAGAAACTTGTCACCCTGGGGATGCTGAAAATCCTTAGGACTGAGAAGGGAGCACAATGCACTCTGCCTTTGTATATCTTCCTTCCTGAAGTTATTAAACCAGAACTTAATGACATTTCTACCACACAGCAGGGAAGCTCAACAGACAGGGGCTTCAAAGAAGGTAGCAGCTCAGAATCAGACCAAATCTGAAAAATCAAGAACTAATTCCAGATTGAAAGCCATTGCACAGCCTTACACTCCAGTTTTTGAAGATTTTAGTAGCATAATAACCAATGACCCATAGTTCAATACAGTGGAAAGCATACTATATCTGCATTTGAACTCTGGCTTTGATATTTATTTCCTATGTAATCTTAGGATAGTCACGTACTCTGAGCCCCAGAGTCTTTCTCTGTTAACTGAGAATTTTGGTTTAGAGAATGTCTAAAGCAGTGGTCTTGAACTCAAATAGAAACAGGGACCATTAAATCATACATATGGGCCTCTGTAGGCTATATACTGACTTAGGAATATTATATATTATTAATATTATCCCTTTTATTTGTACATATTTTCTAGTTATACTTTAATCTGGTTTAGGCAGCACTCTGATATGTTGTAGGCCATATGTGGTCCATGTGCTACATGTTTGACACATCTCTAATATAAGATCTCTTAAGTAATAGTAATAATAACAACAATAATATTAACTAATATTTCTATAAGTCTTACTATATGTGAGACACTGTGCTAAGCACTTTGCAATTATTTCAATTGATCTTCACAACAAACCTGAGATAATAGATTAATAATATATAATATTAATATTATATTAATAATATCAATATTTATATTAATTAATAATATTTAAATTATAATTAATATGTAATTATATATTAATATAATATTATATAAAATATATAATATTATTATTACCTCATTTTACAGATGAGGACACAGAGACAAATACATTAAGTGAGTCACCCAGATCCTCCTGACTCCAGGTCTGGTGTTCTAGCCACTGTACCACTCAGCTGTCTTATCTCTTCTTACTTTACCCCTTATAAAATGCTTTATTTTTTTTCAATTTCATGAAATTCTTCAAAACATGCTGTAAATTTAATGTATCATTTTTTCCCAATCCTGTGGAAGACAGTTTAGGAAATATCCCCAAATTGTGAATCTTAGTGGAGAGAAAAGAGAGAGCTTGGGGGTTCCCCAAAAGTTTGATTCCCACAAAACACTAGCTATATGGCCATAAGTAAATCACTTAATATTTCATGCTTCAAGGAACTAAGACTATAATTTACAGATAAATTACCAATCAGAATTGACAGAGTATTCACAATCAATGAGTAATTGTTTATTAAGCACTTTCAAAGTGCTAAAGATATAAAAACAAAAAATCAAGCTCTCAATTTATGTAGCTCATAGTCAATCCCAATGGGTGTTCCCTACCATCTGAATGTTAAAGAAATTCAGTATTTCTTAATCTCAAAATCAGATTTGCTCTATTCTCCCAAGCAAAAATTTCCAACAAATCATTTTAAGCTTGTCCATCTTTCAACCACAATTGCATTAATTCATACGTACACTTTAATTGAATAGTTACAAATACAAATATAAATCCTTTGCTGATAATTAATGTCTTTGTGAAAGAGAACCCCAATATTTCTTATCAAATACAATGGTGTATTTTCTAAATGGTGTATATTCTAAACTCAAAAGCATTTATAAGTAGTACTGATGTTTAGGCAGCTGCATGCTAGTTTTTATATTTTATACTTTTCCAGATTGTACTGATGCTCCACACTTTCTCTATCATGCCACAAAAAATCTCTTCACCCTAGAAGTTCACATCGGTCCTGGACTTCTCTCACTGTAACCTCTATCTCCTAATTCTAGAACTACTATTTTTAAGAAAATTGCTGACACCATCTGTCTTTATTCTCCTCCAGGCTGCATTCCTAACTCTTTGAACTTTGTCTAATATGCCCCAACATTGGTACACTGCCTCCACTCAGGTCGATCTTATAAATACTCCAAATAGACTTAGTAACTTGTAATGTCAGGTAGTTTCTAGATAAAAAGAGATTTTAAAGTATTTTTCAACTCCTAAAAGTTCTGTTTATTTTCCTGATATCACTGAAAAATATCTAGCATATTTACCAATATTAATTTTACTGAATATCATACTTTCTGGCTTTAGGGTATCTCCAACTGAAATATTAACAAAGCCAAAATTCTATCACAAGCCTTTCTATTGTATTTCATAACTGTTAGATCCATTTGTTCACATAAACCTGAAGTTTTTTTTCTGTCCTTCATGTTTTCAGAATGTTTTCAGTAAGAATGAAGTATGAGCTCCTCAGTTTTGTGAGAGGAAAGTTGAGAAAAACAAAAAGGATCAGGATTGTTAGAAAATGGAGAAAACAACTAAGTTATTTAGTTTAAAAGAATAAAAGTATTTTTTAACATATTTAACATGTATTGATCAACCTGCCATAGAGCAGGGGGAAAGAGGGGAAAAAATTAGAACAAAAATTGGCAATTGCCAATGTTGTAAAATTACCCATGCATATATCTGGTAAATAAAAACTATTAATAAAAAAGAATAACCGTATTTAATAATAATAATGATACGATCTTCTCATCAAGTTGAAAAATCTGCCTGACTTTCAAAAGTCTCTATGATCTCTATAATCCATCCATTCATTCTTATTTCCCAAATATACCTTCTACTTGGTTTGGTCTTTTTACTGCTCCAAATATACTGGGGTTTTTTTCTTTTAATCTTTGCATAAGATGCTTTCCCTGCCTAGGATGTCTTGTTGTTCTGACACAACTGCTACCAATTTTTCAAAGAGAAATCAGACCAAGTCTTCTCTGCTGTGGAGAGCTCCCAGATCTTCCAATCCACACTGATGTCACATTTTCAACTTCTATTTTATTTATAATTAAGATCACACCATTCAAGAGGAATATTGGTGTAGGCAGAAGAGATTAAAGAAGACTTGTATCAGTCAATCAACAAGCGTTTATTAAGAACCTATTCTATGGGAGCCACTGTGCTAAGTACTGAGGACTCAAAGAGAAAAAGATGAAGAAATCTTTGCTCTGAAGTAGCTCACAATATAATGGAAGGAACAATATACAAAGCTATACACAATAAAGCTATCTAGTATATACACTGGAGCTAATGAACAGAGAGAAGTCAGTAGCATTAAAGATTAATCAAGAAAGCGGAGTTGGAGGTGGGACTTGAAAGAATCCAAGGAGAGGAAGGAGAGGATTCTAGACATGAGAGAAAGCTGATGAAAATGCCCAAAGTCTGGTGATGGGATTCATTCTTGAGGAACAGCAATGGCCTAGATCACAGAATTGGGGAAGGGGCTATTAAGATAAAAGTCTGGAAAGATAGGAGAGGGCCAGGTTATTAAGGATTTTGAATGTCAAACAGTAGAATTTTATATATAATACTAGAAATGATAGAGAATAAGGGGGCAACATGGTCAGCCCTGCAATTTGAGAAAATCACTTTGAAAACTGAATAGAGGATGGACTAGAATGGGAAGAGATTCAAAGAAAACAGACTACCCAGAAGTCTATTCACTAGTCTGGGCAAAGATAATGAGAGTCTGCACCAGGGGAATAGAAGTGTCATAGGAGAAAAGGTGGCACATAGGAGAACTGTTAGGAAAATGAAATCAACAGGACTTGGCAACAGGTGCAAGTCCTGACAGTTAGTGACCTAGAAAATTCATTTAATCTCTCTGTTTCCTAAGCAACGAAAATTATTTGTTATACATGTTTCACATGCTTTTGTTTGTCTTTCTTTTTCACAAAAAGATGAGAACATAGTAAAATGGACCATAGAGTCAAAAAGCTTCAAATATAGTTTTAAAGGGAGGTATTGTAATCATGCACTCTGAGGGCAAGGATTATGTTCAGGCTTCTTCTGTATCCTTATCTAAGTACACATAGAATAGATCTTCAATAAATGCTGGTTCATAATAAATTTATATGCAAACAGTTTTCAAAAGAAGAAATCCAAGCTATCAATAAATATGAAAAATATTCCTGATCATTAATAATTAAAGAAATAAAATTCAGAGATTCTACCTCAGTCCCATCAAATTGGTACAAATGGCATAAAAGGAAAATAACAATTTTTATTGTTGGGGTTGACAGAAAACAGGTACTCTGCTGCACTATTGATGAAATTGTGAATTAGAACAAGCATTCTTAAAATCAATTTGGATTACAATTCAATAAGAACTATATTCAGGGGCAGCTAGGTGGCGAAGTGGATAGAACACCAGCCTTGAATTCAGGAGGACCCGAGTTCAAATCTGGTCTCAGACACAACACTTCCTAGCTGTGTGACCCTGGGCAAGTCACTTAACCCCAGCCTCAAAAAAAAAAAAAAAAAGAACTATATTCAATGAGTCACTAAGATGTTCATACGTGACCTAATAATACCACCGCTAAGCCCATAAAACAAAGGGACCAAAGAAAGAAGAAAATGATGCAGATATACATAGATATGTATAACAGCTCTTTCTGTGGTGGCAAAAAAAAAAACCCTAGAAATTAAGGAGGAGTCTATTGTTGAACATAATGAGATATAATATCACTGCAAGAAATTAAGAAATAGTTTCAAAGAGACTTAGAAACACCTGTATCAACTACTATGGTAGTGAAGCAAACAGGATTAGGAGAATACATTATATAACAGCAACATTGAAACAACTTTTTTAAAAAAGTAAACATTCTAATCAAAGCAATAGCCAAACTCTATTCCAGGGGGCAAAGAATGACACATACTACTCATTACAATCTCCTAACAGAAAAGTGATGGATTCAAATTATAGAATGAGATACATTTTCCAACATAGATATTGTGGGAATTTTTCTTGCTTAATAATGCTTATTTGTTTCCAAGAGTTTGTCTTTTGTGTTTTTTTCACAATTGAAGAAGGGTAAGAAGAAAGAAAAAACTAAGGATAGGGTAGTCAAAAGAAGACAAGCAGAACAGCTTTAAAAGTAGCTGAATTAATATACTTAAAAAAGGGGGCAGCTAGGTGGTGCAGTGGATAGAGCACCCCTTGAATTCAGGAGGATCCGAGTTCAAATCTGATCTCAGACACTTAACACTTCCTAGCTATGCGACCCTGGGCAAATCACTTAACCCCAGCCTCAAAAAAAAAAAAAATACTATATATATATATATATATATATATATATATATATATATATATATATATATATATATATACTTAAAAAACTAAGCTATATGTAATAGATTTCCAGCTTTTAGAACAATTTTCTTTTTTCTATTATATAATAAACATATGAATGTCTGTTTTACTTGGCATTTGTTAACATCAGAATAAAAAAATAAGCTATCATTTCTCAATAAATACTTGTTGATCAATTGTTTTAGATTGGTCCTAAGATTCCTATAATAATTTGACTAGTAATAGCAAAACATCCTTCTAACCTGGGTGAATTGAAATGTACTTTTCCTTTTCCCAAACTCTCTCCCTGCCCCCACTTCTACCATCACCTCCTTTTTGATGTTACCCAGCTTGGAGCCTGTTTGCTGTTCTACTCAGGGTGAAGCATATGGTTTTTGGCATCATGGAATCTGAGATCTATCAAATGTCAGCAGAAACAATGGAACCACTTCCACCTGGTGGCCACATTCAATAGTGGTGCATTTTTATGAATAGTTACTATGATCCTTGAAGCAGTGACTCTTCATCTGCATTTTGTGACACTTGAAGTACTTCCTATTACCTAAATGAGGGATTCCAAATGTCCAAAGCAGAAAAAAAATGCTTTGTTAAGAGATGCAAACACACACATATACATATATGTATATTATATATGTATGTATAAATATATACATGTATATGTAAGTTTTCTATATAGAACTTTTTTCAGGGGTGGGGAAAATTGTTAAGGAATAGAGATGGGAAAGAAGCCAGTTGATGAAAAAGTGTTGCAATTCTAAGAAGCCTGAGATAACTGACAAGTAATTTATTGATGACCGCCTTCTCTATTTGAAAAACATTTGTCTCCCTTTTCCCATATCAAACTTATGGTTCTACTAGAAACCAACTTGATTTTCCAGGTAAACATGCAGTGTGTCACTAGGGTGAGTTCAGTGATATTCAATTTGTCATCCTTCTGCCTAATCATCATTTTTAAAGATAAAAGCATTTCCCATAACAGCTTAAAAAAGAAAAACAACGTGGAACATGAACTGTGACCAAAAGTATTTACTTTATCTGTAAATCAATGTGCATTACATTCTCTTACTGTGTGATGTTCCATTTAGCTTTTAATACCGGGATTCTATTATTTCTAAAATCTTCCAAAGCACAAAGGCAACACAAAAGTTAATGGAGCTCTTCTGATTGAGTTGACTTTCAATTACACATGCTTGATGATTCTGTGAGCTGAGCCTAGACCACATTTGCAGAAAAGACTGAACCTGATCCTGCGTGAATTATACTAAGCAATATGAAAGACATTGTACTACTTCCGACATGACATTTTTCCTAATCCCAACTGCTACTGTCCTGCCCTAAACTCTCTTTTATTTATTTTCCATATATTCTGTTATCAGAAGGGCTAAAGAATCAGCCTCAAAAGGCAGAGCCAAGATGGCAGAACAAAGGCAGAGGCAGCCTCAAAGCCAGAAATGTCTCTGGCATATATTTGCCTTAAGACCCAGACCAAGTCATTAACCTCTAAATGCCCATGGCAACTGTCTGAGACTCTAAGCTCCAATGAAGGGGCTAACCTGCATTAGTTAGAGAATGTGTCCTCCTCACCCAGAGTTCCCTAGACCAAAGAAGTCACAATTCCAATCCCTCTTCTTATATTCTATATATCCTCATATATGTATGTATAGTTGTCTCCCCAAAGAGAATGTAAACTCCATGAAAGTCTGCTTTTTGTCCTTTTTTTTATGCTTGGCACTTGGTCCAATATTTTAGAATATCATAGGTGCCTAATAAATGTTCAGTTATGAAGAAGATTCCTGAATTAGCTAGATGACTATATTGAAAAATATGTAAAACTCTTAATTCATCCATATCTTGATATTTTAAATTCTACAAAGGTAAATGGTATAATTAAAAAGAAAAAATACAACTTCGTCTATTAAGCATCTTCTATATAACAAAGCACTATGCTAGATACTGGGTAATTTAGTTATACAGAGATGAAAGAGCATGCTAGATAAACAAATACAAACATGTAAGAACTCTCATAATTAAATTTATAATTAACAAGTAAGATATAACGCAAACAGGAATCAATTAATTTAAAATAATCATGTATTCATTAATCAAGTAGTACTGGACTCCTAGCTGTTCCTCACACAAGATACTCTGACTTCATGAAATTTCACTGGCTATTCTGCATGCCCAGAAATTTTTCCCCTTTTGAAGGTTTCCAACTGAAATCAGATGCCAATTAAAATCCCACCTTTTGAAGGAAAGCTTTCCTAATGCCTCTAAATTAATTCCCTCCATTATCCTATATGTGCATGTACATATGTAATATAGATTATATATATATATATATATATATATATATATGTATAGTATAGATTTTATATGTATATATGTGCTGAGGGGCATAGAGAGAAAAAGAGATAACATAACTGCTTGCAAATTGCATTGTGATTAGAGTATATACTCTTTGAGAGTATATAATGATTTTGAGGGTGATACCTTTCTTTGTATCCCTTATAACAAAGCATAATGCCTGGCACATACTAAGTTCTTAATAAATGCTCAATGACTTGATTTGTTGCTTTTACTAAGTTGCTATCCCATCCTAGACATTATTGTAGATTCAGGAACACTATCCCATAAATATAGAATAAATACATACAAATATAGTTTGCCAAGACAATTTTCATAAATGACAGGTCAAACCATGTCCCTCCCCTACTCAATCCAATCCAATGTATCTCTATTACTTATATAAATCTGAATTCTTCTGCTTGTCATTTAGCTTTTTACAATCACTCTTTTACAATTTTTTAAATCTTTTTACACACCACTTGCTCTATGCACTTTACAATCCAGTTAGTTCCTTGTTATTATGATATTTTTCAGTTTTATATGATTTTTCATTTCCCTATTTGAGATTTTCTTGGAAAAGATACTAGAGTAGTTTGCCATCTTCTCCAGGTAATTGTATGGATGAGGAAACTGAGAGCAAACATGGTTAAATAATGTGCTCAAGATCACAAAGCCAATAAGGCCAGATTTAAACTCATGAAGATGAGTCTTCTTGATTCCAGGCCTGGCACTCTATTCACTGTACTATTTAGCTGTCCTTTATGCTGCTCATTTCTGATGTTTCATCTCTGATCTCCAAGGAAAAGATGTCCCAGGTATCAGCACAACCTGCAATGGCAAGTACAAAGACAGGTGATTGTGGGGAGCAAAACTCCAAATAGCAACAGGGATAAAAGCTACCTTACATCACTTAATGCAGCTTAAGATTGTATCAGCTTGATTTAGGTGTTTGGAATATACTAATAATTACAAGATTGTACGTGTTAGCTTAACAATCTAGATTTCTATTGTATCTGAACCATTTGGGGGATGGGAGAAAAATGTCATAAACTATAAAAAAGGTGGAAGGAAGATGACAAGGACCTTGGAATTATCTACATATGAATGAAAATGCATTTATTAAGTGTTTACTATGTACAAATCCTGTGCTAAGCACTGAGGAAACAAGTAAAAAAACCAAGGTAGTCCCTGCTCTTAAGAAATAGAGGAGGCAATATACATAAAAGTTTTCAGTTACAAGTAAGATGGAAAGCTCCTGTGGTTCTTTGGTTGCAAAAGCAAAGAAGACAGTCATTTCCATTGATGAAATCAGGTCACTTTATATTAGAGTCAAGAACTTTTTGAGTCTTCAGTAACTATCTGCTAGAGCCAATCAATTGCCAGGCTATATATCCACCAATAGGTTTACTTCTCAAAAAGATGGCTATTGGGGGTGGGCTGGAAGAAGGATTAGTTTGAGTTCTACTGACATTACTAAGATTCTCAGCTCACCTACCAAAATATTAAAGGGGGTTTCAGGGAAGACTTCCTGTTGAATTGAGATTTTAGCTGAATCCTGAAGGTAAAAAGTAAAAATGAAAAGGGAGGCACAGGGGACAGCCAATGAAAATTTGGAATCTGGATGTATGAGAAACAACAAGGAGGTCAGTGTTATTGGATCACAGAAAATGGTAGAGAGTAAAATGTAAGAAAACTGAAGCAGGCCATGTTGTGAGGGGATTTGAATTCCATACAAAGAATCCTGTATGTAATAGAGTCCCTTCAGTCAAATAGAGGCATGATGTAGATATGTGTTTTAAAAAGATAACTTTGACAGGTGAGTAGTAGATGGGTTGAAGTGGAGACGGGGTAGGGAAGCTAACTAAAAGACTACATAAGCAATTGAAGTGTGAGTTAATGAGGGCCTGCACTGGGATAAAGTCAGTGTCAGAGGAGAGAAGGAAGCATATAGAAGAGATATTTCAAAGCTAAATATCAATAGGACTTGACAGAAGATTGGAAATGAAGAGTAAACACTGACACCTAAGTTAGAGGCCAAGGTGATTTTGAGCATACTGGATTCAGCAAGACAGCTAAGTAATGCAGGGGGTAGAGCACTGGATTTGAAATAAGGAAGACCCATCTTCCTGAATTCAAATCAAATTGTATGGATTGTATGCAATTGTAAGGATCTGACACTTCCTAGCTGTGTGACCTTGGTTATAAAGAGTTGGACATGACTGAAACAACTGAACAACAATTATAAAGAGTTGGACATGACTGAAACAACTGAACAACAACAACCTGAACAGGCTCCTCAAAAAATGATAAGGAAGTTTAAAAATGGGAGAAGACAAGTAAAAACAATAAGTTCAGTTTGAACATGTCAAACTTAAGCTGTATACAGAATATCCAGTTTAAGATGCCTAACAGGCATTGGAGATGTGAGTATAGAAGTCAGGAGAGGTCAGAGTTGGATGAATAGATGTGAAAATCATTAGCAGAGAGATCACAATTCAAACTACAGGATCTAATGAGCTCACCAAATGAAATGAGAAAAGGGACAAAGAGAAGAGGGCCCAGGACAGAGCCCTGGTGGCTATAACCTGAACTAAGAGCCAGCAAGGATCAGGCAGACTTAAGAGCTGTAGCATAACATAAATCTAAAGAGAAAGAGGGTATTTATTAAAAAGAAGGTGTCAAAAATTGAAGTCAAGTCAAGAAATATGAAAATCAAAAGAACATTAGATATGGCAAATAATAAATCCTTGGTACTTTTTGGAAAAACAATTTCAGTTGAATTATGAAATCAGAATCCAGACTTAAAAAGCCATCTACTAGAAAAAAAAGGGGTAGAATGGGATCATTTGGGTATGTAGACAAGTTTGCCTGGAAGGAGAAGGGCCACTTCTTCATGTAAGCTAAGGATGAAAGAGAAGATAATTCCAGAAAGCATCTAGATAACATGAGAGAAAGAGGAGGAAAAAGAAGAGGAGGAGGAGGAGGAGAAGAGAAGCTAGAGCTCTTGACAAATGACAACAATTTTTCAGTAAAAATATGAGACAAGGTTCTCATCTTTGAGGATCAGAAGAAGCAGAGCATAAAGATGAAATGAAAAGGTTTAGAAGAATCACAGTGTTGAGTGAAATAATAAACTAATTTTTAAACTGTAATAGGATTGTCTTGCCATGTGAAGGGCCCATTTTAAATGGACCTAGTCCACACAGTTTTACAATTTTGTCCAACTTTGTTTAGCCACATGTGTACAAGAGCAAAAGGAGTGGATGGTTGGAGTAATCTAAGACTGAAGTTTAGCAGGGCAAGATCCTTGATAAGATCAAGGGACTCAAGAAAATAAAATGGTAGACAGTTGAACTGGTTCACAAAAAATTCAAAATTGAAAAGGGAAGAAAATATGACTAGTATCAGAGTGATAGTCTGGGAAAGAACTAAAGTGTTCAGGTTGAAGGCCAGGATGAGGAGAAAAACAGGTTTTGGAGTTGCAAAACAGCGGGAGAAGTAAAATGATAATAGATTGCAAACAAGGGAATTTCAGAGCTCATGAACATGAATTCACAGGGAATGGCAAGATTAAGGGTATGATTCTTTTTGCATGTGGCTGAATTGAGATGGAGAAGTAGGTCATGTGAAATGAATAAGTTGAAGAATTGTGAAATTACAGTGTTTGAGAAAGTTTCAAAGTTTTCTAATATGATATTAGAAGATGAGAAAGAGAGAAAGATTGTGAGCCAGAAATTATTGTTTGTTTTTTGTCCTTGACCAATGGCATCATGACAGTAATGTCTAGCTTTCACTGAACAGCCAACAATAGCTCTCAACCCAAACCTCTACAGCCAGGAATTGAACTCATTGGAAAAAGAAAGTGAACATCTCAGAAGTCAGTAAACAACAACTACCAGAATTTTGATCTATAATAAATATGGATTGAGTCAACCTCAAAGTAAGAAAAGTTACTGAGTGCAGGTGGAAGAGGAAGAACCTGAAAATGGCAATGGAGAGCAAGAAGTAAGCTGACTCTTGAACCCTGCCTAGAAGTCAGGGAGGATGAATGAAAGGCAACCCCATGCTGGGTAGTGAGACCAGGAAGGGTGTGTTGTCAAAATGAAATCAGGTCTCAAGGATATCCAGGAGATGAAAGAAAAAGATTTAAGATAAATTCAAGATTATTGCCTGTGAAGCAGGCTTTCAAGAAACTACAGTGGAAGGAGAGGGTAGCTTTAGAGTGGGACATGGTGGGAGGAGGATGAATTAAGGGGAGTGGAAATAAGGATTGAGCAGTGGAGGAAGAGGAAGGAACTAAGCTTGAATGAAAATAATCAGTGGTTCTGAATCACTGGGAGGGTAAGGATATGACCAGAGTGGGCTTTAACCTCAGAGTGGAGTTCTCGCATGGTCTTATGCAGTTCAGGCTAGTAGAAAAATGTTAAGAACTGAAGAAATATTATTCCCCTTCCCTAAAGGCAGGAGACCAGACTGGAGATTTGATGAAATGTTCTTTCTCTTCTTTCCCAGAGGGAGGAATCTAGTGATCAGTGGAATGGCATTTTCTCCTCTTACCCCAAAGGCAGGAGACTAGAGCATAATTAAATGGTATTTCTCTTCTTTTCCTAAGAGGTAGAAAACCAGGGAAGGGAGCTAACATAATGGAACAGCATTTTTCTCCTCTTTCCCCAAAGGCAGAAGTCTGGATAAGACTGATTTTTCTCTTCTTCCCACAGAAGGCAGGAGACCAAACAGAATACCTGGTGGTATAGGATGGAGTTCTCTCCCTTTACCTCCAAGGCAGGAGACTAGAATGTGATGAAATAGTGTTTCTCTTCTTTACACAAAAGGCTGGAGACTAAGCAGAAACCCAATACAATGGAATGGTACTTTTCTTCTCCCCCAAAGGCAAGAGACTAATGTATGAGGCATTTTTCCTCATCCCACAAAAAGCAAGAGACCTAGCATGATAAAAAATGCAGTTCTGCTTCATGTGATAGATACCTCTTTTTGTCTTTCCCTCGGGATGCCTTTCTGCTCTTGTCTTACTACCTATAGGGAGCAATTGATGACAATGGCCCTTTCTCGACAGGAACAGATTCCCTGACTGATAGATGGGAGAAAGGGGAGCTGGAAGCAAGGCCCTTGTCTAGAGATCAGGGATATTTCCAGGGTTCTTGAGCTCAAAGTCGTGGACTTACTCTAAAAGGTTTTGAGAAGAGGTGGTTGAAGTAGTGGTGTTAGTAGTTCACTATGTAGCAAGAGTTATCTCCTGTGTTTCTCTTAGGATGCTTGCTGCTTCAAGGTTGATTTGTCTGTCCCTAAATTATATAATTTCATTCTAGCAGAATAAATGGAGAATTTTTTCTTCTTTCAAGATTAAATCTTCCTAATTCACTTTGGCTGAAAGAACAATATTAATCAGGATGAGAACTTGGACTTCCTCCATATCCACCTTGATCCAGTTCTCCCTTCCTTAGGCAACCAGATATCCCACCCCATGTTAGTACCAGGCTTAATCAGAATGCCCATTACAGTTTGAAACTACTCACCAATCTCAACCTTACTAGTAGCCAGGATTATAGGTGAGTGTCACCATGCCCATGCCCAACAACAGAATATATTTCAACAAAGATTGTCCTGATCCTAGTTTAGCTGCTTTTTGCTCCAGTAACAATGGATATCCAAAGTAACTCTTTTCCTATGAGTTAAAACAAATTTGTTGGGGTACAGGACTATCACTCACTAGGGGGGATAATATCATATGAGACTTTCATTGGAAAGAACCCTACACTAATATTACCCCAATCCATGCTGTTTTGCAATAATATCACCAATAATCTGTATCCAATCTGCTACCTACCCTATCTTTCAGGACATCTCCCATCCATAACATTACTTCTGCAGAAATGGTCCCACAACATTATTTCTCTTGTCATCATCTTTTAGGGTAAAGTCAATTAACAAGGAGAGGCAAAACAAGCCAACATACCTCTCCATATTTTTGGAAGGGCAGAATCTATGCAAAATCTGAATCTATGTAACTCTGAACTATGTATGAAGTACTATGTACAAGAGGATTTCTGACTACAGGAACACATTACCATGGCACAGTACAATTATTTACATTGGCCAGGTGTTCTATAATTTATAGGTGTACAAGTAATTTACAGACATAATTCACAGATACTATGCCAGGAAACTGAGTCACTTCTATCTGAATTGTCTTAAGAAGGTTCTGAAGACCACCTGGCAGAATAAGATACAAGATACTGAGGTCCTTTCTCAAATTAAACTGTCAAACATTCAAACTACCACAGAGAGCACAACTCCAGTGAGTTGGCAATGGTATTAGAATGCCAAATGTACATTTACCAAAAAAGATTATTTTATGGAGAACTCACCCAAGACAAGTACTCACATGATGGTCAGAAAAAGCAATAAAAGGTCACTCCCAACATCTCCCTTTAAGCACTTTGGAAATGATTGTGTGATATAGGAGACAACTGCTCAGCAAGGCTTCCTTCATCAGAAAAGAGTCTGTGTTCTATGAGCAAAGAAGAATTAAAGTAGCTCAAAAGAAATATGAGATGTGCAAATTCAGAGAATCACATGTTCCCATGGATTATTTGCGCCTAGCTATGGAAGGGCATTCTGAGGTCATACTGGTCTGAGCAGCCAGCCAGACGCATGTAACTTAACATGGTGATGTCATTTTTGATCATCTTAGAGAATGAAAGACAACAGCCAACCAACAGACATCCGTCTGAATGAATGCACATACACATCTCCCTAGCTTTAGAGTAGTTTGCTAAAATGTACTTGAACTTGGAACCCACAACATTGGTTATCTTGGAGATTCCAACCGAAGCAACCAGATTAGGTTGAAAGCCTCTACAAAAAAAAAACAGACAATTGATGCAAAAAGACTTAAACTTATTTCAGCAGCATCACCATAGCCAGACTGCCACTGGGTGATTTTACAAGGTTAGCAAACAAGATGGGGGCAAGACAAACAAGAATGCACACTGTTCTCTTCTAATTAATACACTTCAAAGTTGAACGTCAAGGAGATGACAGTGCTAATCAAGCAGGTGACAGCCTTAATCTCTTTCAACATGGCTCAAAATAGAATGCGCCACAAGTGACCCTTATTCTTTCCCTCCTCTTCTCAACACATTAGTTGAGCGTCATTTTTTTTCTTCATGCAATTTGGAGAGAGAAGAATACATGATGAGGGCAGAAGCATGGGCATATATCTAGAGCTCCTTCTAAGGGGAGATGCTCTTTAATTTTGCTGAGATTCATGAGGGGGTTTGCAGGTGGGCAGACATCCAACCCAGACTGCTGAAAAATCATTGGTGTATTTAATGGAATCATAAGCAGCTAAAGATGTTAGAATTAAAATAGTGTTGTTAAGAGAGACTAGTGTAAGACTGGGATCAATGAAAATGTCCAATGAAATACAAGGAAGTGATTTTAAGACTAACTTGGCACACAGCATTAGGAACAACTATTAGAGTAACTAGACCATATCACCCCAGTGCCTCAGGAGCCATCCACTGAACAGTGACTGGGGATGGCAGCCCTCAACACTCTATAAAACTAACCAGGCTTCAACCTACCATAACTTTTTTAAAACAAAATATATGTGAATTAAGTACTGAAAAAATTCAAAAGATCAATGATTTATTTCATTTTCATTTATTTCAATCAAGATGCTTTCCCAATGATTTTGATTACAAATTTCACATTCTTATGAGATACCTTTCATGAGTCATTATGGCAAAAATTTATATATTTACATATATGTATGTATATATGTTTATGCATGTATATATATATATATATATATATATATATATATATATCACTTCTTTACCAACCTGCTGATAAAGAGCATAGCAGCACTGAGCTAGCCTGATCCTCAGGCCCTTGTCAAGTTTATCCTTAAAGTCTTTCCAATTTGGCAAATCCTGGAAGAATATCGGCATAGCCTTTAAGTTACCAGAGTCATCTCCCTACAACAACAACAACAAAAATCCAGTTATTTATTTCATTGCCTAATACATAGAAGATACTTAATAATGCTTGTTGATTGATTGATTGAAAGTAATAGCACTTTAGTCATGAATATGAATTAAATCTTAGAAGATTAAATTTCTGTAGAAGAGTGCAGAACAAGGGGAAAGGGGGAAGGAAGAGGATGAGAACAGTTAAGGTTAACAATTAACTTTTAAAAAAGATTTATATTTATTTTATTTTTAATTTAGGGAATAAAACAAGCATAAAACAACAAAAATGTAAATTTTTATTTCTCTCTTCCCTCCTCCTTATCCTAGTGACGGCTACCATTAGACATAAATAGGTGTATATGTAAATAGCATCTTTCTTCATATACCCTTTATAGTTAACTTGAGTATTTGTAATAGACAAAAAACTTACTTGTTCAAAGTCATTCCTAAAACTATATTGCTCTTACTGTATATATATATATATTTTTTTTTTGCTTCTGCTCATCATTTTATGCAAATTTATGCATATCTTTTCCTGTTTTTCTAAAATTATTGAGCTCATCAAAAATAATTTAACTTTCTTTTAAAATGAAAAAAAAACTATTCCTCCCTCCATCAACTCATTCCACCAATCAACCCTTGTCTCTACAACTTCTTGCTACTTTCTTAAGTTAAAATATGATTCTTTTCCCATTCATGGCCAATATCTTGAATCATCATGTTTGTATTTTTTACTGTCCCCTCAGGTCCTTATCCTTTGAAATCTGACTTGCTTCCCTAACGCTTTCCTGAAACAGTTCTCTTAAATGTCATCAGTGACTTCCTAATCAATAAATCTGGTGACCTTTTTTCAGTTTTTATCCTTTTTAAATCCTCTGTAGCATTTGACATTAAGATCACCCCCCTTATTTTTAATACTTTCTATTGGTTCTACTATTTCTCTAATTATCCCTTTGCTTACTCTTCCTTTTCCTCCCATCTCCTTAATTTATGTCAGTGAACATTTTGTTTTTGAGCCCCTTTTGTCTTTCCAGTTTTTTCCCTTGATCTCATCTATTCCCAAGATTTCAACTTCTATGCAATAGACTTCCAAATGTTTATGGTTATATGACAATATGGCCATAGTTAGCATACTTAACTTTTCTCAGCTCCAAGACATTTCTAACTAGACATCTCATTAGCACTTTCAGTCCAATATGTTTAAAACAGAACTTTTTGTTCCCAAAGAATTACAAAGACTTTTTGTAGTAGAAAATAATAATGAGTGTAACTGAAGTTCTGTAACTTCTCCAACATTGGCTATGTACATTTTATAATATTTGCTAATTTACTATAATATTTACTAATTTTACTAATTTGCTTGACCATGCAGTCAAATCTTATTCTGGAAAGCAGTTTGGAATTATGCAAATAAAATGGATGAAATATATCTTTGATATCGCACTGAATAAAAGAAAGACTCCAAATAAGCCAAAAATATATTATAGAAATACTTTTTGCAATAGCAAATAATTAGATATAAGTAGATGTCCATTGATTAGGAGATGACTAAACAAATTATGGCATATGAATATGATGGAATATAATATATTGTGCTTTAAGAAAGGACAGATCTTATGTCAGAAAAAATCTACTTTTATAAAAGTACTTTATAAATATTATCTCACTTAATTTTCACAACAATCCTGAGAAATATGCACTATTATTATAATCATCCTCATTTTATAGTTGAAAAAACTGAGGCAGGTCAAGATTAAATGACTTGTTCAAGATCACACTGCTAATAAATATTTGAAGATCATTTTAACTCAGATCTTTCTGAGTTTAGATCTAATTCCAGATCTAGCATTCTATCCACCACCCTATCACACTGCCTTTAACTCATCAACATTCCCCCATTATTCTTCTGCAGAACTGGGACATTCTTGAGTATGGGAGATTGCATAGAGTATCATTTCTTTCAATGTATTTATCATTTTGAAAATTTTATTTTTTACATACACACATACTGTAGGGCCCAGACTAGCTTTCTGGAGTATCTTTGGATGGGCCTTGGTCTTAAGTGGAGAAGTGATGAAGGCAGGAGAGCCTTGAGGCTGATAGAGGATGGTCAAGGATGGAGTTTGGAGTCTGGGTCTGAGATTGAGCTCGAGCACACTCTCACTCAGTCTGCTTATTTCAAGTCCTCTCAGCCCTTAAATATCTTAGTACAATTACATCACTACAGCACACTGAGTATGTGCCACCTGTAGAACCATTATATCACACTAAGTACTAAGTGTATGTGAACTAGAGAACCATTATCTCATCAGTCATACTGAATAAAAACCCTGTTGTAAGTATCTTTGCTTCAAGTATATTTTTTCTCAGAGGGGAACTCTGAGAAAAAATATACTTGAAGCAAAGATACTTACAATATCTGCAGTCCTCTACATCTTTCTGAAATGGGTAGAGAGAATGATAAAGGAGGAAACTGAAATGATGTAAAATCAAAAGACATCAATAAAATTTTATCTTTCAAATTATTTGTTGAGCGAGTAGACTAAAATCACATATCCTGCAGCTTCAATTTCATGTTACATAACAATGAATAAAAAGTTGAAAATTTTTCTTTTCATGTTTCTATACCATTAAGTCTATACTGCCTATGTTCTTTTTTATTCATATTGATAGGAGGCAAATATACATCCTCAACTTTTTTGTTCTTGCTACACTGTGAAGGGAGAACAGGAAGAGAAGGATCAGCTTTACTTAGTTTGTCTATTTCCAGCCTTTGACAAATAATCAGCCTAAATCATCTTCACTTTACACCCATTCTTCTAAATTGAACAAGTGTTTTCTGATTTTGCAGAGTTTTAGGTAGACTCTCTCTTTTAATCTCTTTCTTCTGCAGCAAAAAGCTAACAAAGAAATGAGTTTGTGAATCTTCTTTGTCGTTTACCCCACCCATATCAATATTATAGAACATTTAATGATATTTAAATTAGGCCCTACTATAGTTATCAAGTTAATATCATAGTTTGGTTAATATATTAGGATGGGATTCTTCACTCTTTCTCATCCTCTTTCTCCAATCTGTTGCAAGACCTGTTGAATTTATTTTCATAACATCTCTTTTATATGCTTCTCATTTCTAAAATATCTATTATAATGGTACAGATCCTTATCATTTTATGCCTGAATTACTACAAAATGTATATTCTTTGCATCCCTAGCACTTAATATAGTACTTGGCAGATAATAGACAATTAATAAATGCTTACTGATTGATTAACTGATTGATTGATTCTGTTACCCCTTGGCCTCCCTATTGCTTCATGGATCTATAAACTCATCAATGTAAGGACTCTTTATAAAGGGGCAGATCACAGCCTATTCAAGCCCTCTCATTCTGGGCAATTTTCTTTATATCTTCCTGTAAATCCTCCAAAGCTGAATTAGGAGGGGGCTCTTTCTCCATTTATTGAAGGTATACCAAAGGAGTTTAAAGATCATGCTTGTTATGCCTTGCTTTTACTACATTATCAGAACATTTCCCTTTCTAGCTTGATAATATCTGATAATATACTTCATGTCAAACTCTCTTGCAAATTTCTTCATTTGGTAATATATTGCAGCCTATTGCTGCCCACTCAGTTCTTTCCATAACTTATAGCTACATAATATCACCTTAAAAATACTGATGAGCTCTTATTACTTCTATAATTCTATTACTTGAGAGAAATGTTGCAATTTCTCAAACATAATCCAACCCACTTACCTCCTATTCATTTTTTATCCCAATTCATCGTCTACCCACATGCATCTGATATTTTGACCAAAATACATTTTTTTAAATTTTCAATCATATTTTATTTTTCCAAATACATGGAAAGATATTTTTCAACATTCATTTTTTTAGGTCTTTGTATTTCAAATTTTTCTCCCTCCCTTATCTCACCAAGACAGCAAGTAATCTGATATAGGTCAAATATATATAGTTCTTTTGTTCATATTTGTATGTATTTCCATAAAATGTTTTTAATGTATCTGGTTTTCCATTTTTTATTTAATTTCCAACAAATTTCCAACAAATTCTCTTAAGAAACTATGGATCCCATTTAGACATATCCATACTTTTCTGGGATTTGATGCAATTAACATCTTCTGTAAATAGGAGCATCTAGATGACTTAACCATCTATGAAGAATTCCTCTTCCCTTTGGATAGATTCTGCAATGGACTTCTTCCTTAATAATAGCAAAATCCTTGCGCAGGAAAATATCTCCCTATTTTATGCCTTATTTTGAATTAATAATCAAAGAATCACAAGTTATCTTTGTTTATCTTTTAAGGAATCTTGCATGGTTTTAGCGTATACATGAGTGACATCTTGTTAAAGGAAAACATTTAATGCACACTTTCTCAATATGGGGACCACAAAGCTTTTTACAAATATATATATACACATATTTCAATATATTTGCTTTTTTAAAAATTCTATGCATTTTTGCATTTAAATACATTTTAGAAGGAATGCATAGACTTCATCAGAGTGCCCAAAAAGTCTATAACACACACATACACACACACACACACACACACACACACACACACACACACACACACACAAACTTTCCTCTGCTTTTTTATAGTCAGCATTATGTACACTGAAGTCACTTTGTGCCATTTTTTTAGTCAGTTTTATAACTCTAAAATTGTGGTCTATTATACAATAGGCCAAATGTTAACTTCATCAAAGAAATATTCTCAAACTTTCATAAAGAAAGCCTTTGATACATGGGTAGATTGTCCTTGCAAAGATTTTTTTTTGGAGATAGGAAAGTGGACACACAGGTCATCTGTTATTGATTTTTTTTACTCAGTAATGAAGTAAGCATTTTTTGCCCAAGCATTCGAAATGCTTTCCCTTACATATTTTGGTACTCTATCTATTCCTCACTGACTTCACAGTAATGTGCAAACTTAGTCTAGTCCAACTGTTCTTCACATTTTTCTTTTATTTACTAACTTATCACAAAGAATATTGGGAACTATGATATTAAAGTTCAAATATGGTATATCTATTATCATTGATTAAGGAAAATTTATGTGATAGAAATCTTAACTGTCATTTTTCTTTTCTATTGTCTTTATCACCTTTTATGGTTTGGGGGAGCAGTATTCCCAATGTTTTAATTTCCATTTCTCTAATTAATTGTCCTCCTTATACTTTTATCTTTAAATGCTTTCAGGATAATCTAGTTTAGTTGGTTAACACTTGTTCAGAATAAAAACCATGTTATGGAGAAAGAAGGTGGAAGATTATAAGCAATCTTGCTGCACAAAAGAGTGAAAAGAAGTAGAGAATAAAAAGAGGTTATAAAAAAAACTTAACAAAATCCAACTAATGCTGATCAACTAAGAATATTTATAGGAGAACAACAAATGGAAAATGAACAGACTTTTGTTTCAACAAATTCCTCTCATCGATGACAGTTAAACCACCTCCAACATATCAATTGCTGCTATATTAAAGGAGCAAGTGCATATAATGGTTAATAAGAATGGCTACATCAGAGCAAGCAAAAAAAAGGAGAAAAAAATGCAGAAAGTGAAAACTTTTCAAATAGACTTTGGAATTAAGTTTCGATATCTCAAAGAGTATTTTATTTCTGTTTGCAAAGTAGAATAGAAAAAAAAATTATGAAACCAAATTTATATTATTTTTAGTTTGCCTTTGAAGCATATAATAAATTCAACATATAACTTTTAAAAAACTATCTTATCTGTATTTTCTTTTGGCTTTCTCTTTCTCTTCTGTGCACTTTGAAAAAAAAACCCAATGACAATTTTTCTCTTCCTTGACAACACTCAAGCTTCCTTTAACAGACAATTCCTTTCACTCTCCCTTCTCCTCTAAAAGCAAAAATGGAAAAAAACAAACAAACAAACAAATCTTGCAAAAATTTGCGTGGAAAAGGAAGTCAAATTCCCTTAATAGGTATATTTCATCATTAATCATCTAAAGTCCATCCCTTCTCTGTTAGGAAATAAGAGCATATTTCATTATTCATCCTCTAGAATAATTAGTAATTACATTGATCACAATTCTTCATTCTTTTAAAAATATTTTTATTATTTAAAAAATTAATTCTTTGTTCTGTTCATTTCACTCTGCAATATTTCATATATATTCCCAGCTTTCCCTGAAATTATCCTTTTCCTTCTTTCTTATAGTATCATAATATCCCATTATATTCATATGAAATAATTTGTTCAGCCATTCACCAATTTGTAGATACCCCTTCGTTTTCAGGATTGTTTTTACTGTAACATAAAGAGTTGATATAAATGGGATGTGTGTATGTACTTTGCCTCTTAATTTTATCTTTCTAACAGTGAAATTACTGTCAAAAATATACACAGTTTAGTTATTTCAGGGACAAAACTCCAAATTGCTTTTCATGATGGAATAATTCTACTGCCCCACCAAAACAGTATTACTTTTCCTGTTTTTCAACAGCTCCTCCAAAAACTGTCATTTTCCTTTTCTGTGGTCCTTATCAGCTAGTCTTCATGGTTTTGAAGGAGTTTCTCAAGGTTTTACTTTGAATTTCTCTAACTAATAGTAATTTGTAACATTTTTTCATATAGAAGTTGATAACTTGAATACCTTTCATTAAAAACTGCTTGCTCTTATCTTTTAATGGACTATTATCGATTTTGCAGCTTTCTAATATCAATGTATTTATCACTATCTTATTTACACATAATTATCTCCTAATGTTGCTGAATTCTATACATAATTTTTTTCACAGAAATTATATGTATTACAATTTTTAAAGAATCATAATTGAGAGTCACCCAAAGCACAATAGGGGAGATTCCTTGTAGTTATGAAAAGGTTTCATCATAGTGACAAGTAGAACTTGCATTATAGAAAATGTACAAGGGATATACAATAAATTAGCAACAATAAATATTTATTAAGCATTTACTGTGTGCCATCCAGAGAATGTATAGTCAGAAAAGAAGTTAGGATAGACATTTATATAGATTGAGAGGTAACAATTAGACAATTCAAGTTGTGCATTAGTACCTCTGAAATATCCAAAGACCCTAAGTCCTCCAGTGAGATATAATGATTTTATGTGAAGAAAATGTGGAAGGACAAGGACAAGTTACAAGAAATGAGAAAATGAATTGTGACCCACATTGTTAGAGAGAACTTCTAAAGTATATGAACTAGATAATTGAGGATAAAAAAGATCAAAACTGACAGTTTCTACCAAGAGCTTCCAATTTTGGAAATTAAAGATATCTTCAAATCTAAGTATAATAGAATCTGTGGTGAAAAAATGTGAATAGAAGTTAGAAAGAGATGAGAGATTAAAAAGAGAAGGCTGTCCTCTCACTCCACACATCTAGTAAACAAGTGAAGCCCATGTACTTCCCTTGTCTTGGGCTCCCAATCAGTACTCTAGGTTCTAGATATTTTATGGGTCAAAATTCTCTCCAAACCAAATCATGAAACTCTCACTAATATGTTTTTCTTGTTAAAAGTTCAAAAAGTAACTTTCAGTTAAAACTAGAAAAATAACAAAGAGATTAAGGTGACAGACAGCTCATAATACAAGAATTCAATTAAATGTTAATGTAAATAAAACAATTATAGAATATTTTTCCAGTAAATTTTGAATTTACTTTCCCACAAATATATTCACATTCGATGGGGAAAAGGAAGCTTTATAAGAAGTATATATAATACATGTATACAAGGAGAACATGTGGGCATCTACACATTAGGATGTTGGGACTACCTCTGACCAGAGCACAGGCACAAAGATAACCAGCACATTAAATACTAAAGAATTAGAGTTGCCAGTGTATTCTACTAATGTCATTCCCCTTCGAGAAGACTTGTGCTAGGCTGATTTCAGAAAGGCCTGGAGAGACCTACATGAACTGATGCTAAGTAAAGTGAGTAGAACCAAGAGAACATTGTGGACAGCAATAACAAGATTATGGGATGATCAATTCTTAAGGAACTTGACTAGTTTCAACAATGAGATGATTCAGGCCAGTTCCAATGGTCTTGTGATGGAGAGAACCATCTGCACACAGAGAGAGGAATGTGAAAATTTAGTGTAGATCACAACATGGTATTTTCACTTTTTTGTTGTTGGCTTGCTTTTTGTTTTCTTTCTCATTTTTTTTTTCCTTTTTGATCTGATTTTTCTTGTGCAGCATGATAAATGTGGAAACATATATACAAGAATTGTGCATGTTTTTTTTTAAAAAGAACTATACTATTCTTCAAATCAGATTGCAATTTTCCTCAGAAATCTAATATCTATAAGAATGCTTAGTAATCTTTTTTTTTTAGTTTTTCTCTGAACTTCCTTAACTACCTTGTTCTCTCCTACTCTCTACTATTTGTGAATCAGATTCTACCTTATTTCAGCTATCATATAACATGACTAAAAATCTATGTTAGTTTTAAGACTTACTGTATCCCGCTGAGATAAATTCCCCCATATCTTTATGTACTCAAGCAGAAATGCAATTAAAAGATACTGTATTAAGGATACTGCCTTAACCTTATCCAGTAGCTTTTCTGCTCTTTGCAAAAAAGTTAAGTATTAATCACGGAATTATGTGAGGTTGTTGACCATAGTTCTATTTTTCTATTTCTCTCTGTGATATATCTCACTCTGCTGTCTCTATAGAAGTATAAACTATATATCTAGATGCACACACCCACATATGTGTATGCATATATTGTTTCTTACTGTGCTTCTATATATACTTTAAATGTATTAATATAATAGATAGATATTAGAGTTTGATTCTTCAACATTCTGAGTCACATTATATTCTTTGAGAAAAATTTTCTCCAAGGAAGTTCAGGCTTCAAAATAAAACTCAAGTTTACCTGAATAAACACTGCCTGGTTCACAAAGAAGTCAGATTCTTAAAGAGTGATTTTCATGATATAAGCATTTCATGTTTAAGACAATAATCTGTCTCAGCATATTACCAAATGATGAAACCAAATGAAATATTCTAGTATAATATTTCTCATGTCATCAGATAAAAAACAATAAAGAAGACTAGGACATCTTTATTGCTCTATTCATATTGTGACATTTTCCAAAGAGCATATCATGATTAAAAAAACTATGAATAAAGAAAATGGAAAAGCAATAGATAAAGAGGCAACAGCTTCTCACATCTCACTGTGACCCTTACTAACATTTAGATTGAGCAATATCTGAGTGGCTCAGCAGGGCAGCGTGGTGAAGAGGGAGAAGTGAGTTTAGGGGAACAACTTTGCAGCATAGCATATCTTCTCACTGTTATTCATATCCATACAAATGAAGGGTAGGGGGTAGAAAAAGCACACAATGACAAAGTGGGGAGAAAAAAGCAAAGTCATTTCTCTGCCACAGAAAAAGTAATCATCCCTCTCTGAATAAAATAGAATAACCTAAATTATATATTTAATACAAATCCTGACTTGCAAGGTGGATAAAATTTTCACAAAAGAATTTATAAAGAGGTATTTTTATTGGATGCCATTGAAAATACAATGGTACTAGTAGCTGCAGTTAACTAGTTATCAAATCAACACAGTAGTTAAAAGCCAACAAATTTCATTTTGATGTATTTCAATGAAACATTTCTGCTCTGAAACCTGCATTTCACAATAAATCTTAAGCTTGTCTGAGATAATTACCTGGGAAGCTGAAAAGTAGCACTTTAAATTTTCATGACACATTAATGAAAAAAGTAATACTCTTGACAAATATAGGGTGAAATCCACCACAGGATGCTATGTGAAAGCTCCTAAGATCAAAATAAAAGCTATATAACTGACCTTGACAGGCTTGCCACATATAAAAGCCTCCACTTCAAATACCCTTATCCTTCCTCCCCCTTATGATACCATGAGTCTCTTCAATAGTAACATTTTTCTTTTCCCTGATGAATGTTTGGCAAACATCTCATCTCAAATGATGCAGATCTTATAACAGAAGTTTAACAGGAACACTTTAGCTTGTGAGAAGATATTATCAACCAGCTAAGTAATTATCTTCAGTTTTAGGAGGTTTAATCAAAACTCCTACAGATTAGGGAGTCAGGGTAGTTAAAAGAGGAAAATGCCTTAGAACTAATTATAAGAGAAATGTAAATTTTTTAAAACTGGGGCTTAAGGTCAAACCTGTTGTATTGGCAAAGATGACAAAAGATAAAGAGGATCGATGGGTAGAGGACATGCAGGAAGAGAGGTATACTGATGGGCAACTAGTCGAATTGCAATATGGCCCAATGGCCCAGAAAAACAATTCAGAATTATTCTAGGAAGGTTACTAAATGACGTGTACTCTCTGAATCAGTGATACTATTTGCCAGAGAATTAACCAAAGAAGGTCAAAAAGAGAGAAAAAGATCACATATAGACAAAATATTTTTAGTGGTAGCAGAGACCTAGAAACAAAATGGGTACCAGTTGATTATCCACAAAGCAAAAATTGGTTACTTAAATTATGGTTTATGAATGTAATGAAAAATAGTTAAATCACAAATATAAAAAATTCATATACACTTGAACTAAGAGAACTAAGTGTGGATCACAAACATATCAACTGATACAGAACCAGAAAAAGAGATGGTTACATCATGTGTCTCAGAGTAAAAAGGTAATAGGAAGAAATACATGTTATCAGATGTGCTTAATGTGTTGATTTGTTTTGCTTGATGGTAATTCTAAAATTAAAAAAAGGTTCCTTTAGGGTAGAAGGAGTATTGTTTATTTTGTTTTTTTTTTACAATCACAGTAATGTTTCCCAAAAAATCATTCATGTAAAACAATAAAACTAAAATTTACTCCCCTCTCTCCAAAAAATACACCTTGACTTAGCAAGCCACCATTAGTTTGAATAAACAAGTCCTAACCTCTGTGAATCTAGAAGGAAGGAAGGAAGGAAGGAAGGAAGGAAGGAAGGAAGGAAGGAAGGAAGGAAGGAAGGAAGGAAGGAAGGAAGGAAGGAAGGAAGGAAGGAAGGAAGGAAGGAAGGAAGGAAGGAAGGAAGGAAGGAAGGAAGGAAGGAAGGAAGGAAGGAAGGAAGGAAGGAAGGAAGGAAGGAAGGAAAAGAAGTAAAGAACTCTTAAGATTTTACCTCACATTCCTTTGAAAGTGTCAAAAATGGCAACTGTCAACACAAATCCTAAATCTCTAACTCTGTAATCTATACTATACACAGTTGCTAGATTGGTATTTCTAAAACACAAACCTGATCACATGTTCCAACCCACTTAGTCAAAATCACCTACCTATTTCCCAGGCAGCTAAGTAGCACAGTGGATGGAGTGCCAGGTCTGGAGTCAAAGATATCTATGTTCAAATGTGACTTCAGACACTTACTAGCTGTGTATCCCTTGGCAAGTCATTTAACTGCTACCTGACTCAGTTTACTCATATGTAAAATGAGAATAATAATAGCACCCATCTCCCAGGGTTGTTGTGAGGATCAAATAAAATCATATTTGTAAAGTTCTTAGCACAATGCCTGACATTTAGTAAGTAATATGTGCATATATAAGAACTTTACAAATATGATTTTATTTGATCCTCACAACAACCCTGGGAGATGGGTGCTATTATTGTAGTCAGAAATGACCAGCAGTATGATTTCAGAGAGAGCTGGGGAGATTTACATGAACTGAGTGAAAGTAAGTGAAATGAGCAGAACCAGGAGATCATTGTACATAGCAACAATATTATACGATGATCAATTCTGATGGACATGACTCTTTCCAACAATGCGATGTTTGAGACCAGTTTCAATGATCTTGTGATGAAGAGAGCCATCTACACCCGGAAAACTAAGTGTGGATCACAACATAACACTTTGTTGTTATTCACTTGCATTTTGTTTCATTTTTTCCCTTTTTATCTGATTTTCCTTGTGCAGCAAGATAATTGAATAATTGTTTAACATATGGATTTAACATATATAATATGTATTGGATTGCTTGCCATCTAGAGGAGGAGGTGGGGAGAAGGAGGGGAAAATTTGGAACACAAGGCCATGCAAGAGTCAATGTTGAAAAATTATCCATGCATATGTTTTGAAAATAAAAAGAGTTCATAAAAAAAAGAATATGTATGTCCCCCTTCTCTTCTCTGACACCAGTCTTCTACAGAGCCTTATCATCTCATACCTGGATTATTGCAAAAGGCTGATGATGGGTCTGCTTAAATCAAGTTTCTCCCTAGGCCAAACTACCCTTAATTCAGCAAGCAACATGATTTTCCAAAAGCACAGGTCAGATTCTGTCCCTTCCCTACTCAAGAAGCTCCAGTAGCTCCCAGTTGCCTCCTAGATCAATACAAAACTCTTTAGTATTCAGAGACCTGAATAATACAGCTCCATCCTAAATTTCCAATTTTCTTATGGCTTACTTTCCAACAGGTACTATTTGAGACAGTGACATTAGCATCCTAGTTGTTCCATGTATGAGACATTCCATTTCTTGGCTCCTACGTGTCTAGAAATCCTTCCTCCTCAAGGCTGCCGACTCACTTCTCTGGCTTTCTTTAAGCCCCAGTTGAAATACCATCTTTTACAGGAAGCTTTTTCCAATCCCCCTTGATTCTAGTGACTTCCCTCCATTATTTATTTCCTATTTATCCCATATGTAAACTTGTTTTATATGTGTAATATGAGTGTTTTGTTCTCCCTCACTAAACTGATCTTTTATCTCTTTCTGTGTCCCCAGAGTTTAACACACTGCCAGGCACATAGTAGGTATTTAGTAAATGTTGAGTAATTCATTGATGGAGCCCTAAGTTCAGAGGTTTTTGATGCCCCAAAGGCCAGGCTGCAGCATTCACTATCATCCCTTATAGTGCTCTCTACTGAGGGTCCCCTCTGACTGCAGCTCTTCCCTAGTGTAGACTTTCTGCTCCATCCAGTGACCCTCCACAATTCCTGAAAGATGGCTCCAGGCTCTGCTCTGCTACTATGGCACCTGGTGAGTTCCTGTTGAGTAGGAGAGAGGAGCATGCTCACTCTAGCACAATAGTCTTTTATTTTAACAAGGCAAGAAATAAACTAAAACTAAAGGTGTCTCTGCTACTTGTTTCTAACTCCTCCAACAAATCAAGGGACTAAAATCAGAAAGACTTATTATAGTAAGACACATTCAAAAGACATAGTAACAGACGAGGGACTTCTTACTAAAACTATTCCTTTCAACACTCTTCCCTCAGCCTATGTAAACACTGAATTATGCTAGAGTCGGATCTCCAAAGAACTCCCATATTTTGAATTTCTAATCACTGCCCCTTAAATACTTGAGTGGGTTTATTTTAAATACCTAAGACTATTAATAATGTCTAATAATGTATATATTTTATTATATATTATATTTTATATATTTATATTTTATATTGTTTATATTTATTTATATATTATATAAATTTACATATTTATATAAAAATAACTTAACCAACCCTACCTTTAAACCTGCATACCCCTATAACAGATGCCTATCTCCAAAATCTACTCCAAGGTAGGAAGCTACATTTCACTACTCCAGTCATCCTTCATAATTAATTTTTTTGTTTTTGAATGATGGGGAGGAGGATATGGAGGTCCTTATTTAGTTTAGGGAAGCTGTTATAAATAGTCATCTCTTCAATATGTCAAGGGTTAGGCATGCTGGACCCCCACCACCCACAAAATCCATGTAAAAATTTTGGGTCTTCCCTTCATACAAGAGAAGTCTGAATTTTTCTTTTTCTTTTATGAGGTGTTTATGGTACCTTATTGTAAATTTTGGGCTAGGAATTTGGTTGTAGGCTAGGTCAATGTTAAGTAAAAATGCTTTTTCTTTGTTGTCTGCTATCCTTCATGTATTGTCTGCAAGCTCCACAAAACTCTCCCCAAAATTTCCACTTAATTTTTATGCTAACTCTCTCTCTCTCTCTCTCTCTCTCTCTCTCTCTCTCTCTCTCTCTCTCTCTCTCTCTCTCTCTCTCTCTCTCTCTCTCTCTCTCCCCCTCCCTTTCTCCTCCCTCTCTTTCCATTTTTCTCTCTCCCCACCTCTCTTTCCCACATACACACGTACATACATGCATATCAGGATTGGAAAAGCAGGAAAGTCATAATGTGGAAGTAATGACTATATATGACTTCTAGATTGATCTCTTGGGACTGCCTTCAGTCCCCAAACTGAGGACTTACTTTAACAGTAGTTCCATTTTAATGGTTTATAATCAATCACCTCTGAAGTTTGCCAATCACCCTCCTAGTTTGCCAATTCTTATTTTGCCCTACCATGATAATTAAGTCATTTATAACTATACACCAGTCTTTCTCACAGTGCAGAACTGTTTTCTTGATTTTTCATTGAATAAATTTAGCCAACCTAGCTCCTTATTCCATAGTCTTTAAAAATGAGCTTCTTTTTTAATTAAAAAGATAGTAAACTGATACACTCTGATCATATGCAGGTCACAACCTCTAAGTTTTCTCTACAATTATAAGTAGTATTTAAGACACACCCACAAACAAATCACATAGCTTTCACTCAAGCTCTTTAGATTATAGGGAATGCTCGTGTCATTCTCATTTTTTAAAGACTATAGGCTCAGTTCTTCTTATCTTTTAGAGCCCAGAATCCACAGGATCATAGATATATACCTGAAGAGACTTTATCTCATTTTATGTGAGGAAGGTAAGGCTTGGAGAGATTAAGAGATTTGCCTAGAATCACACAGCTAGCAAAGGTCAGAGGCAACATCTGAGCCCACATGGTTCTAACTTTAAAATTCGGTACTCTATCTACTCACCATGATTCAGTCTGTACTTTTAAAAAAAAAAAATGTCTAAGGAAAGTTGTGAAATATTGCATTCTTCACTCAAATAATTAACTGGTGAGAGCTGTTTTTCACACCCTTGGATTCTGTATTCAATATCTGTCCATGAGGAGCTTTTAGTGCTTTTCAGAATATATATCCTACACTTAATAATAATTGCTAGTGTTTAAATAGAGCTTTAAGGTTTACAAAGTACTTTATAAATATCTCATTTTATCACATAGATCACTATTAAAATATAATATTTCTCTCATATCACTTATTCTAGAAACAATATTTTTATAAAAGTAGAGACCTTCAAATCTATTTTTAAAAAGCACAAGGAAAATTATTTTTTATTCAAGCATTCCAACAGAGCCTCTTTTCCTTTAACTATTTCTCTATCTTATGTTTAGGGGCAGCTGGGAATGTGACAGGCATAATGCTGAGCCTGGAGTAAGACTCAGACACTTATTAGCTGTCACTCAATTTTATTTACCTCAGTTTTCTAATCTGCAAAATGAGCTAGAAAAAGAAGTGGCAAACCACTCTAGTATCTTTGCTAACAGAACCCCAAATGGGGTTATGAAATATTGGACATGACTGACCAACAACAACAATCTTCTCTTTATTTTCTTACAGTAATTTTTGATCTTGCTGTTACTGAGTAGTAAAAATAGAAATTATAGTAGAAAAATGACCCAATTCAAGAAAATATACAATATGCAAAAATCTGAGCATATCAAATTACAAGAGTAATAATGCATATTACAGATGGCTTCTTCCTTTTAAAGTCTCACCTACTTTAAAATATTGAGTTTTCCTAATTCATTCAAAATACAAACCAATTTATATAATTTCAGTTTATATTTCCCAAATTTTTTCACCTGGTTTTTCTGTTTTATTACACAAACAATCTATAGTCAGTTTGAACTACTTATCTCCTAAATATACCTTATGTTTTCCCATTTTCCCTCTTTGCTACTGCTAATATATCACTAATCCTTCTCCATTCCGTCTCTTTGCTGTACTTCTGTAATAGGTCAGAATAACAAACTTGGGTATGGAGACAAGAGAAAGAAGAAATTATACATAAGGAAGGTGGGAGCACACCTAATGTGGACCGTGAAGACAGATAAATTTAGCTGAGCCAGTAGCAAATATATACATAAACTGGTAGGTCAGCACAAAGTACTTGACTTATTCTAAAAAGCAGACTGCTCTCAAATATATTTTATGCTGAGCACTCAAGCTACGTGTGTGCATTTGCTGAAAACCCCCAGTTTTTGTTTATTTTTGCTTATTTATAAACATAGGGTGTGGGCTGCCTGGTCTGGGAAGGTATGACAGCAGCCAGTCTGAATTGTTTAATATCTTTGGTTTTACTTCTTTTCCTATGATCATAATTAAAGAACAGTTTACAATTATTTCGAGTTTGTATAATTACAAGGGGATGCAACAGGGAAGGAAAGAAAAGCAGATTCCCTTAGAGCCTAGGGCTTAGCCAAAGAAGATCAGCCTTGCTTGGCTCCCCTTACCCCAGCCAAAAGGAGAAAAGCAAAAGGATGGAGTCCAGTCCTCTGAAACTAATAGGGAGAATCTTGCACTGCCCCCAGAAGTACTTTTGAGATTTATAACCACTGGGTATGAACCAATATTAGAGCCACCAGCTCCAACTATTATCCAATATACTGCTGTTTTTCCCTAGAATGCCTTTCCCTCCCCAGGCCTCTTTTTTCTTATCTTAATTCTATCATCCTACAAAGACAAGATCAAGATCCATGAAGCTTCACAAAGTCTCTTCTGATCTTTTTGGCCCTCATTGATTTCCATTCTCTGAACTATTATAATAGTGTGCAGACCCATCATTTCACATAATCATATACTGTCTTGTACTAGTAATCACCTTTTTATTTCTTTATGTCAAACAAGTCATTCAATAAGCTTTTAAGTGTCTATGTCCAAAGCCCACTATTGGTACCCCAACCAAGCTATAAGATACCACAGGAGTTGTAAACACCTGGCAAGAATCCTGAAGTCACTCTGGCAAATCAGACTATGGTCATTACCAGTGATTGTGTTAACCCCAAGTCAGTGTGATTTGACTGCTCTGAGATAGACCAGGCCACACAGAGTCATAAACTAACCTTATCTGAAATCATTGCAGTAATCAGTTTGAGCTAAGGACTGCACAGCAAATCATGCTTCTTTATATTCTGGTATCATTCAGCAGGATGGATTGAAACAAATCAAAAATATCTACCTGCTGCAAATGCTTCAATGTAATACTGATCACTAAAATGAGCAAACTACACCAAATGGAGTGAATGTGAATGCTCTTATTATATACCAGCTGTAAATCCTAGCAAAATTGGAAACAGACCTTAATAATTTCAGACACTAGTTCCACACTGCTTTTTTGTCGATATTATCCTCACTTCTGGGGAGGTAGAAAAAATGAAGAACTGAAAATTGAGGGGAAAAAACATCACTTCAGAGAGCAAAGAAAGAGGTAGACACAATGTGGTATAATAAAAAGAGTACTGCTTTGGGTATCAGGACATCTGGGTTCTTGTCCCAACTTTGCTCCCTAAGATTCCTAGGATTCATCTATAAAATGAAATGGTTATACTAGATAAATTGTAAAGTCCTCAACTCTTAGCACTTCTATGATAGAGAGCTTAGCAGGATCAGCTAAAAAAAAA
This sequence comes from Sminthopsis crassicaudata, assembly GCF_048593235.1. Classification (NCBI taxonomy): domain Eukaryota; kingdom Metazoa; phylum Chordata; class Mammalia; order Dasyuromorphia; family Dasyuridae; genus Sminthopsis; species Sminthopsis crassicaudata. Next base: position 334,960,701 of record NC_133617.1, on the reverse strand, counting down.
AAAAACTAAAAAACTAAATAATAGATTTTCCTAAGCACTACTCTCAGCAATTTTGTTAGACTTGTGAGTCTAGGTTCAAGGCCTAACAAACTTAACTGATCTTTATATTTTCCCACATAAGCAACAAAAACAAAAAACCATAGTTTTTATCTATTTTATTCATTTTATAAGTCAATTGGTCTCTTCTTAAATTGTTTATTTAGTTTGTTGCCAAAGAAATCTATCCTCAGAAAATGCCAGTGAAAATGTATGTTCTAGCATAATATTAAATATTTAAGGGACTAAATGTGCATTTTGATTCTTTTTCCTAATGGAGATTTTCTTAAAAGTTTCTTTTGTAAGTAGGGTTAATGTTAGTTAAAAAAATGTCTTCAAAGCAGCAGTCTGTTTCTGACTGATTTTGTTTTTTTTTCCTTTCAAAGCTTGACTTGTAAACAACAATCAAATATCACTTTAAAAATTTATGAAAGGTACTTAACAAAAATAAAACCTAAATAAAGACATTGCAACCTGAGCCTGAAAATGTGTCTGCCATAGCTGGAACTCTGTATTATATCTTATATTCATTTTTCTAAGCCAGAGGCTCATACAATATTCTCAACAGTTCAAGGAATATTTCCCACACTTGCCCTGTGTGACACAACAAGCAGATCAATATTTTTGACAGAGAGAAATGGAGGTCTAGAACAAGACAATATTATTTAGAGCTTGCCACAAATCCATTCAACTGATTTGAATTAAGGGTATTCAAACTTCTGACAGAAAGCATTCAAATAGAATACAAGGGCTGTCATAAACTGAAGTATGTTCATTCAAAATGAGGCTAACTAGAATTTTCTCTGAATCCCTTGATCCAATTAACTGAATTTTTTATTTAATTGACAGTTACTCTTTTTGTTTCAACTGCCACTGAAAATATTTGTTTAAAAAAAAAAAACCACATTATTCCTCTTTTCAGGGAACAATGGACAGAGTGGAGGGCCTGAAGTCAAAAAGACTACTCTTCATGAGTTCAAATCTGGTCTTAGCCACTTACTAATTGTGTGACCCTGGACAAGTCACTTAATCTTGCTTGCCTCCATTTCCTCAACTGTAAAAATGCAGTGGAGAAGGAAATGACAAACTATCTGGTGTCTTTGCCAAGAAAATACGAAATGGGGTTCTGAAAAGTCAGATGACTGAATGGCAACCACAATAGATAAAGAGTTCACTGACATTAATAGTAGAATCTCAGAATTCTAGAATTGTAACAGGTCTCTGGTGTCATCTAAGTCCCTGGAGACTTAGCCTAGAAAAGGATTGTTGTATGCAAGCATTTGAAAGGCCAAAATATGGAAGAGAAATCAAACTTGTTTTGCTTGGCCCCAATGAGCAAAAACAGGGGTAAAAGATAAAAGTTGAATTGGTCTATTTAAGCTTCATAAAAGAAATGCTTCATAATTAGAAATACTCAAAATGTGAAATAAACTGTCTTAGGCAATAGTGGTCCCCCTGCCTGCCTCCTATGGTTTGAAGCAGACAGCCACAAAGAGATTCTATATTATTTGATTGTATGGCCTACCCTAGGATTTTGTAACAAGTTAATGCCTGCCTCTAAAGAATAAATCTCCTTCACCACATCCCCAGAAAGTGATCACTCTGGCTCTGTTGTTGCCATGTATGATGATCTGATGGTTGTGCTCATTTCACTTAGCATCAGTTCATATAAGTCTCTCCAGGGCTCTCTGAAATCATCTCCCTGGTCATTTCTTACAGAAAAATAATATTCCATAGCATTCATATACCATAATTTATTCATACATTCTCCAATTGATGGGCAACCACTTAGTTTCCAGTTTCTAGCCACGACAATAAGGGCTGCCACAAACAATTTTGCACATGTGGTCCCTTTTCCTCCTTTAATATCTCTTTGGGATATAAGCCCAGTAGTAACGCTGATGGATCAAAGGGTATGCACAGTTTGATAACTTTTTGGGCATAGTTCCAAACTGCTCTCCAGAATGGTTGGATCTATTCACAATTTCACCAACAATGTATTAGTGTCCCAGTTTTCCCACATCCCCTCTAACATTCGTCATTATCTTTTTCTGTCATCTCAGCCAATCTGACAGGTGTGTAGTGGTATCTCAGAGTTGTCTTAATTTGCATTTCTCCGATCAATAGTGACTTGGAGTACCTTTTCATGTGGCTACAGATAGTTTCAATCTCTTCATCTGAGAATTGTCTGTTCATATCCTTTGACCATTTTTCAATTGGAGAATGGCTTGAACTATTATAAATTTAAGTCAGTTCTCTATATATTTTAGAAATGAGGCCTTTATCAGATCCTTTAGATGTAAAAATGTTTTCCCAGTTTATTGCTTCCCTTCTAATCTTGTTTATATTAGTTTTGTTTTTACAACAACTTTTTAACTTAATACAATCAAAATTATCTATTTTGTCATCAATAAAAATCTCTAGTTCTTCTTTGGTCACACAAATTCCTTCCTCCTCCACAAATCTGAGAGGTAAACTATCCTATGTTCTTCTAATTTGTTTACAGTATCATTTTTTATGTCTAAGTCATGAACCTATTTCAACCTTATCTTGGTATATGGTGTTAGGTTATATGTGGTTATATATGGTGTAAGTAGGCTATGCCTACTTTCTGCCATACTAGTTTGCAATTTTCCCAGCAGTTTTTGTCAAATAGTGAGTTCTTATCCCAAAAGCTGGAGCCTGTACATTTGTCAAATACTGCAGTCATTGACTATTTTGTTCTGTGAATCGAACCTATTCCACTGATCAACTTCTTTATCTCTTAGCTAGTATCAAATGGTTTTGATGACTGCTACTTTATAATGTAGTTTTAGATCTGGTACATCTAGGCCACTTTCATTTACTTTTCTCTTCATTAGTTCCTTTGAAATTCTTGACCTTTTGTTCTTTCAGATGAATTTTGTTGTTATTTTTTCTAGGTCAGTAAAATAGCTTTTTGGGAGTTTGATTGGTATAGCACTAAATAAATGGATTAGTTTAGGGAGTATTGTCATTTTTATTATATTCACTCAATCTATCCAAGAGCACTTGATATTTTTTGAAAGACTTAGATCTGACTATTTTTGTGGATAGTGTTTTGTAGTTTTACTCATATAATTCCTGACTTTCTCTTGGCAGATGGATTCCCAAATATTTTATATTATGGACAGTTATTTTAAATGGAATTTCTCTTTGTATCTCTTGCTGTTGGATTTTGTTAGTGATATATTAAAATGCTGATGATTTATGTGGATTTATTTTGTATCCTGCAACTTTGCTAAAGTTGTGAATTATTTCTAATAATTTTTAGTTGATTCTCTAAAGTTGTCTAAGTAATTCTAACAAAAAGTGAACAAAATATCCATACCATTTGTTGCAGAGATCCCACTGCTGGGTTAAGTATATTAATACTACCATTATTACCACAAGATCAGAGACAGGAAAATTCCATATATACCAAAACATTCATAACAACACTTTTTATATTGGTAAGGAACTGACAGAAACGTAATATTATTATAATAATATAAGTATAATTATAATGACCAAGGTTGTCCCAAAATAAAAGATAAGGAAATGTACCTCCTTTTCTCTCCTCCTCCTCCTCCTTCTCCTCCTCCTCCTCCTCCTCCTCCTCCTCTTCCTTCTTCTTCTTCTTCTTCTTCTTCTTCTTCTTCTTCTTCTTCTTCTTCTTCTTCTTCTTCTTCTTCTTCTTCTTCTCTTCTTCTTCCTTCTTCTTCTTCTTCTTCTTCTTCTTCTTCTTCCTTCTTCTTCTTCTTCTTCTTCTTCTTCTTCTTCTTCTTCTTCTTCTTCTTCTTCTTCTTCTTCTTCTTCTTCCTTCTTCTTCTTCTTCTTCTTCTTCTTCTTCTTCTTCTTCTTCTTCTTCTTCTTCTTCTTCTTCTTCTTCTTCTTCTCCTCCTCCTCCTCCTCCTCCTCCTCCTCCTCCTCCTCTTCCTCCTCCTCCTCCTCTTCTTCTTCTTCTCTCTCACTCTCTCTCTCTATCTCTCTGTCTAAATGATTAGTTTGGATTAGACACTCTTCAAGTCTCTTAAAAAAAGAGGTCTCTTAAAACTCCAAATCAATGATTTATAGAGAAAGGGTTTTTAAGTAAGATGGCTTTAAAAATTAGGGATTCTTATCAAAGGCAAAAAAGACCACTAAGTATTAAAACTTTAATAGTAGTACTCTTTTTGAAGGAAAAAAGGAAGGGAGGAAGAAAGAAAGGAAGGAAAGGAGAGAGGGAGGGACAAAGGAAGAAACAATATGAATGTCCATTAATTCAGAAATAACCAAATTAACTTTAGTATGTAAATGTAATGTAATGTTATTACACTCAAAGAAATGACAAATTTGAGGAATTCATAGAAACATTGGGAAGATGTAAGCAGAGTAAAATAATCAGAACTAGAAAAGTTACATGCAATTAATGCAAAAAGAATAATAATAATGAAAACAAATGCTGTATAATTACAATTGTCCATCTTGTCCCCCCCAAAATGAAATGAAAAAATGCACATCTTTTCATTAGATGAAGTGTTGGAGAATTATGGGTGTAAAATGTGGTACATGTCAGAAACAATCACTGTACTGGAAAATTTTGCTTTACTATTACCTCATTACAAGGGAAGGTTTACTGTAGGATGGAAAGTGGGATGTATGTGGACATGACAATGATGGGGTATCAAAAGGATTGAGGTTTCCTCCAAGAGAATTATCTAATCAATCCGTAGAAACTTGCTGGAGATACTATATTCATAAAGACCTTTGGTAATAAGTGATGTATAGTCTGGTTAAAAATAAAAAATAAAAAAAAACCTGCCTTGGATGGCTTTCAGTGTAAAGTCTTTTAGCTGAGGAATGCTGCCTTGAACCATTCAGCTAATAAGAGATTAGTTAGCATCTGGGGGGAAAAAAACAGTTCTGAAGGATTGAAATGTGGATTGAACCAGAGGAGAAATATCAGAAATGAGACAGGCACCCCCCAAAAAAAGCTTTTTGACAATGCCAAAGGCTGGCTTTCTCTCTACAAACTTACCTTTGTCTAGACCTGGTTTATATGATTGGAAAAGGAATATGGTAACCTCCTGGATTTCTTCCTTTACTAACCTTTTTCTGCAATAGTTGTCAGAGATCTTGTGCTTTTAATTGAGTAGAATATCTAAACATCCATTCCCATCCCATCTTGATCAGACTTGCTACCTGGTATGACATACTGTGGTAGACATATGGTGTCTGTACATCCTAGAGTGGCAGCAATCCAACAATTCTTTAATCTGTGTGGCTTGGGACTCCAACTGTCACCCTGTCTGTCACTTTACATCTAGCCTTTTTTCTAGACTACTTTAAGAATATAGTCTGCTCCTGATCTTGCCTAGGCCACTGTGGATATTTGAGCCAACTCTGATTTCTCAGCATGAGAAAATGTATCCCAACAGGTTACTTTTTTGAAAAGTTGAAAGCATTTCAAAGAAGCTTTTTTCCATAGCATCAAAGCCCTGAATTTACAGGGAGCTTTTCTACACCAAAAGAAATCCACTATAGAGAGAGAATATTTGTTGAAATGAGGGCTCCTACTATTTGCTTTGCCAGAAAATTATTAGTTCACAAGCTGAATATTTCTCCCCAGAAACAAGTTCAAATTTGTGTGAGGAAATGAAATGACTGCTTTTTCTTTTGCTGCAGCCATTTTCCTAGGAAAGGATAGGGTTATTGAGATGCAGAAAGCATCTGTTTGATTACATGATTTTATTGTATTCAAAATAAATAAACTGTTTCATGATTTTGGAGTGCTTTAGTGGCTATAACTGACAATTCTCTACAATTGTGTTACAAATGAGGTGGTAAGTATGATTGTTTCCATTTAGCAGATGCAAAAATGAGGGGACTTGCTGTTCACATAGCTGGCCTTTAGTTAGTGGGGGCCTAAGGCTGACTTTGCTTCAGGAAATACCCTAGTTCTTCTTTGACTCTTTGACTAAAGGAACTAAAAGAAGAAGTGACTTCCAGAATCAAAAACTGCTCAGCACACTCAGTATTGGAACCAAGGTCTTCTGACTCCAAAAACTATGTCCTCTCATACCTTCCTCCTCTCCATGTCCTCTGCAACCCAGTAAGACTGGCCTCCTTGCTGTTCCTCCCTCACCCATGAAAAATACTAGAATTTTCACTGGCTGGTCCCATGCTTGGAATGTTTTCCTTTCTCATCCTCAGTTCCTCAATTCTCTGGCTTCCTTCGAGTTTCATCTAAAGTGTCTTCTTCTATAAGCAGTCTTTCTTGATCCCCTTTTGTAGAGGGCTGCAGATAGTGGGGGAGTTCTGGGTGAGGTATAAGACCCTTCAGCCCAGAGGAAACCTGCTGACAATGTCTGGTTTGGCTCCTCATCTCCCTTTGGTGTTCTCATCCTTTCTGAGAAATCAGGGACCACCTGTGTTCTACTTGAAGCAAGGGATACTTACAGCAGGTGCTTATAGTTAGCACTTACTCAGTGTGATTAATGAGATAATGGTTCTCTAGTTCATGAATACTTATTGTGTTCTAATGATGTAATCACTTTGGTATGAAATAATGATGCAATCCCTCTAGTTGACATATACCAGTATGCTGTAATGATGTAATCATACTGAGGTATTCAAGGACTGAGAGGACTGGAAATGAGACATTCTATCTTTGACCATCCTGGTGAATCTCCTGCCTCCTTCACTAAGACCAAGGCTGGTTCCAAGATCCTCCAGAGAGCTAGTCCGGACACTACATTTTGGAGCCCAAACAGGAACCTCCAAAAAGACACTACATTTTGGCACCCAATGTGGGGCCTTAGATGTTAGGCCCTAAAGGTGAGGCTCTGGACTCAAGAACTTATACTCAAGGACTTACACTTAGCAGCTCCACTGATACCATCATAAGCTTAGTGGACAAGTCCCTGTGACCCATAAATAGTGTGAGTATGAAAACAGACACACAGGAAACTTTGGTAAGGGCTAAACTAGTCACTTTCATTTTTCAGCTGAAATGAAGTAAATATTAAGAAAAGAGCTGCCCCCCCACCCCGAGGGGAGTATGTAAAATGTATAGTTAAGTTAATAGAGAAGCAAGGTTTGTTGGTAACTCAGAAGCAGATCACTGGTCTCTTAAATATATTAGAGTAACATCTCCTTGGCTCTCTAAGGAAGAAAAATTAGAGCTAGATACATGGAAAATAGTGGGAGAACAACTAATTGAATATTATAAAACTACAAATCCTGATTCAATTCCTGAGGAAGCATTCCTTATGTACAATATAATACAATTGGATTTAAATAATACCACAAGTTCTAAAACAAGGAAAGACTTTAATGTGGACAGCCAGACAAGGCAATATGAGGAGAAAGAGCAGGACGGGGATGATACTGACAAAGCAGATGGAAGACATGGAGAGTTGGGCAGGAAAGGAGTTAAGGATAATGCTGATGAGCTTAAGGGGTTTGATACTTCTCATTTTTACAGCTCAGTTTCACTTCTGCCTACACCTGAGCAGGTGCACATAGGGCATTCCCCATCTTCTGACCCTCCTCCCTCAATTTCGACTTTGTGGGTAGAGGGAGGAGGAGGAGTGGGAGTGGCAGTGACACTTATCAGGATCACTCATGCAGCAGCTTAGTCCACCCCCATTTCACATTACAAGAGGCATTATTTAAAGCTAAGGAGAGAGGACAGGACATCTAATTTGAGAATAAAAGCACACCCTGTGACTGAAGAGCTTAACTCTTCAGGTCAAAAAAAGGAAAAAAAGGCACTCCTTTTAATTGGAAATTATCAAGGATCTGAAAAAAGGCTTGTACTCTTTATGAGTCTATATTGTCTTATGTTAAGATGCTATTAGAGAATTTGGCTTATGAAACTTTAACCCCTAATGATTGGAAATCTATAGCAAGGACATGTTTAGAAACTGGACAAAATTTGTTGTGGCTTTTGGAGTATAGTGAACTCTGTAGAATACAAGGCCAACAAAATAGGCAACCTGAAGTTAACATACCAGTCACCTTTGACCAATTAACAGGTGTAGGTCCTTATGCGGACACTTTAGCACAGGTTAATTACTCTTTGACAGCATATGAGCAGGAAGACAAGATAGAGGGGAAGACTTCACGAAAACAGCACAAGGACCAAATGAACCCTTTGCTGATTTTGTGGAATGTTTGCAGACAGCGGTCATATGAACTCTTGGTGAAAATGTAGCAACAGAAATTATGATAAAAACAACTAGCTAAAGAAAATTCTAATAAGAATTGTAAAAGAATTATACTAGGACTACACAAGGATGCTTAGAGGAGATCATAAGATGTGGTGCCACAGTGGGCACAAATACTTTTTCTACTTTGCAGACTTCTCAAGTTCTGAACATGGGAAGACAGGTTCCCTTTTAGGAAGGGACTTCCAAAGAGATTCGTCAGTGCTTTCAAGGTGGTAAAGTAGGGCATCTGAAAGCTCAAGGTTGGCATAGAGACAGAGTGAGAAAGCAGGGTGGGAGAACAAGACCCAGAACTTAGAACCAAATTTGTCCAAAATGCAACAAAGGCTTCCATTGGGCATCAGAGTGTAGATTGGCTCAGGGAAATGGAAAGTGGGGCTTGGCTCCAGGCCCCAGGCAAAAAACATGTGGCTCATGATGGCAGCCAATGCCACACCCAGAGAGTCTTTAGAAGTTAGTACTCCAACACTCAGCTAAGAAGCAACCTGATTGGGGAAAGGGATTGCAATTAGGGAGAATAGAGTTATATGCTTCTGGGACTACTGAGATATCCCCTAGAGAGGTGAAATCTGTCCCTGTGCAGCCTATAGATCCCTTGCCTCCAGGCACAGTAGGCTTGATCACTTCACCTCCTGAGAGTACTTATAAAACAGTGTCCATACATACACTGATGTGGGAAACTGGGGAATGTGTAGATAATATCCCAGGCACTAATACAGGTAGACAATGTGTAACTTATCACCCAGGAGAAGTAGTAGCATCAAGTTTACTGAAATAGATCCCTAATAAGCAATCTGGTGATAATTGCCCAGATTCTGACTCCCAACAACAGAATCCAGGAATAGTCTAAACTGCAGCAGTTACAGCTGACAGACCTATGCTCACTATTTATATAAATGTCATACTACTAGAAGGGTTGGTAGACACTGGTGCATATCACACAGTCATCAGAGGTGCTAATTGGCCCAGTCATTGGCCAAAGATTAAGGCAGACACCTACATGTCTGGGGTGGGAGGATCAATAGCAGCTGAAGTTAGTGCTACCCCTTTGAGATGGATATTTGAAGGTGAAACAGGAGTTTTTACTCCTTTTATAGTTAAAAAACCCCCATCAATCTGTGAAGAAGAGACATTTTACAAAGTTAATGTTTACAAAGTTTACCTTTACAAAGTTAGGACTACAATTGAATACTTCAGCAGGGGTATTACAGCAGGGCTAATTGCTATCGAAGGACTGCCGACACTCTCACCTGTTCCCATTCAATGGAAAACTGATACAACAGTGCAGATAGAACAGTGGCCCTTAGCGAGTGATAGAATCTAATGGGTGTGTCCAGTGTTGGGCTTAATTACCTATCAACTATAACCATTATATGACATTCTAAGGGGAGACAATGCTTTAAATGCACCACACCAGCTTACAAAAAAAGCTAAAGAGGCTTTGAGAGAAGTTGAACTGGCTTATCTAATGTGGTTGAAAGAGTCACTCAGAACCCCTTGGAAATATCAGTTTTTGCTACAGAAGAGGCACCCATAGCCATCCTTCATCAAGGAGACAGTGTGATAGAGTGGGTAAACCTCCCAGCACAACCAGAACAAAGCCTTACTCCTTACCCAGTGCTTATGGCTAGAATCTTATTAAAGGCCATTAAGCAAGTAATACAATTATCTGGGATGACACCTTTTATACCAATACACAAATTAATGTATGCTGTGAAACCATCCCAGAGTGACTAATTTTATTGGCCACAGCTCCAAATTTTACACTAGGATCTCCATTAAAGATAACCAGACTATTACATAATTGGCAATGGATTTTTGAAGAAAAGGTTTCTAAAGTTCCTCTTAAAGGACCAACTGTCTTTACAAATGCATCCAAACATAACATTTGTGCTATATACTCTCATGACTTAACTATAAAGAGAGTAGTCAGAATTTCCTTTCAGTCCACTCAGCAGAATGAATTGTATGCAATCATGCTAACTCTTACTTATTATCCAGGAGATATAAATATAATATCTGATTTGGTAGGTGTGGTACAAATAATTGCCACAGTCCAAATAAAATGTGTAGCTTCCAATATATATCAACTCTTTAGGAAACTTCATGATCAAGTGAGGAAAGCATCCAAATATCTTGCATGTCCACTCTCATAGTGGACTTCTAGGTCCTATTTTTTGATGGAAACTCAAAGGCAGATATCCTTCTAATCATGTTAGCCAATACTTCTTTATTTCAGGCAGCCCAAAAATCTCATTTTATATATCATCAGGCTATTCAAGCTTTACCTTTACAATTTGAAATAACAAGAAAAGAAACTAGGAGCATAGTAAAAACCTACACAGCTTGCCTTCCTTTTCACGCCCCTATGCACCCCCCAGGGAGGAACCCTAGTGGTTTGAGACCCAGTGAAATTTGGCAGATGGATGTGACCCAATATAAATCCTTTGGTTGTCTGTCTTTTATCCATGTTATAGTAGACACCTTTTCAGGATTTACTTTTACAATACCAGCAGTAAAAGAGACAGCCCAAATGGTCACTGAATTTCTTATACAGGCTTTTGCAATTATGGGTGTGCCACAAGCAATAAAAACAGATAATGGACCTGCATATACTTCTAAACACTTTACATACTTTTGTGCACAGTATAAGATTTTACACACCACTGGCATACAGGCAACAGTAGAGAGGAGAAACAGAGATATTAAGAGCCTTCTCCAAAAACAAAAGAAAGGAAGACCCACAGGTAATCCTAGAGAACTTTTAAATTTAGCTGTTTATACTATTAATTTTTTTTTGATGGAGATGCACTGGCTCCAGCAGACAGGTTTCATAACCCACTGGAAGGGCGAGCAGCTCCAGTATCTTTAGATAATCACTAGGTGATATGGAGAGATCCAGAAAGTGGTGAATGGAAGGGACCAGATAGGTTAACTGTTTAGGGAAGAAAATTTGCTTGTATCTCCACAGATGGAGAAGGAATCAGATGGATGCCAATGAGCCATATTTGTCTTGTTCATAGAAGGGAGATGGAAAAAGAGAAGATCCTTAAAACAAAGGAAAAGACCCAAGAAACATCTGGTGGTTCCATCTCTGACTACATGTGCCACTAAAAGAAGTATGGCTGTTAACCCAGTGTATATGGCAATTGACTCATGAACATCAAAAATTGTTGATGAGACTATTGCAGGATTTCAAAACCTGCAGGAATCATTGATTCCCTGACACATGAAGTGATAGACAATAGATTTGTTTTGGACTATCTCTTGGCTGCTGAAGGAGGTGTATGTGTGATTGTTATTTTTATACCCTCCTTCTAGGACTTATGGACATGTATAATTCCTCATGCTGATTCATGTTGTTTGTTATATTACTATTTTCCTGTGCTATATTACTACGTGCTTGTATAATACCTCCCATGCTGATGGATTTATGTATACCTGTTTCAACTAAAACCAAAAAAAAGCTGGATTTGTAGAGGGCCGCAGATGGTGGGGGAACTCTGGGTAAGGTATAAGACCCTTCAGCCCAGAGGAAACCTGCTGACAATGTCTGGTTTGGCTCCCCATTTCTTTTTGGTGTTCTCATTCTTTCTGAGAAGTCAGGGAAGGTGTGACCACCAGTGTTCTACTAGAAGCAAGAGATACAGCAAGGTGCTTATAGTTAGCACTTACTCGGTGTGATTGACAAGATTATGGTTCTCTAGTTCACACATACTTAGTGTGCTCTAATGATGTTAATCATACTGAGGTATTTAAGGGCTGAGAGGACTGGAAATGAGACACTCCATCTTGGACCATCCTCTTGGTAGCTCTCCTACCTACTCCACTAAGACCAAGGCTGGTTTCCGATATCCTCCAGAGAGCTAATATAGACACTACATTCTGGAGCAAGAACAGGGACCTCCAGAAGGATACTACACCCTTTAATATTAGTGTCTTTCCTCTGAGACTACCCTAATGTATCCTGTATATATTTTAATTGTGTGTCTCCCCTTATTGTGCCAAGATATAGAGACTATTTGAGAAATATTCATTTTAGATGGAGAATTTATTAAGTTGACTTGACCACATGGGATTAATATTCAAGGTGTGTGTCCCTGAACAAAAGGACATAGGGCTTTTTATAGGATTGACAGAAATCAGCAAACAGGTTAGCCTGCTTCCTTTTCTGACATATTTGTAACTGTTTATTAAGGGGACACATCAAAGACAGGGGCAGGAAGACAGCAGTCTTCTATGAGATTTCCATTGCAATTATTATGCAGGAGGGTTCTGACAAAGAAGTAGTCAAGGATCTTTTAGGTGTGCAAAAGGAGGGGGTTGGGATTGCTGAGTCATGTTGAATGCTCCAACCCAGTTTTCATGAGGGTTGGGGCTATGGTTCTAATACTCTCTGTAAGACTGTGAGCTCCATGAGCCTTTCTTTGTATCCTTAGAATTAGGTATGATGCCTGGCATATCAAATGCACTTTTGATGGACAATTCTTTCCACCGTTTCTGCTTAATTCTTCACCAAGTCCTGTTGATGAGGTCCTGGGTAACTAGATGGGCTTGGCAGAGAAAGCCTGAAGTACTGGTAAGATTTTAATTCTCCCTGAGGCAAGCAAGAAAGGATACTGATGGGATCAGCTCAGTCTTATAGTTGAACCCCATAGAGATCTTAGGAAACCTCACTTTATCCTATCCAATCAGAAAGCTAAGTTATGATGTCAAACCTCTAAAGTTAAATTTCCCCTCTAAATCTATCCATGGCCTTTGCCATTTGGGCTGAATTCCTTTTGGCATTAGCCCACTACAGCATTCTGCTTCTTACCTCTTCCACCCATGCTTCCTGATGTTTTTCTCCTTATTATAGCTCATTTTTGAGGTGCTAAATCCCTTTTAGGGTTAGCCTACCAATTAATGGTATAATCCCCTTCCTTTGCTAACCCCTTTTGGAGTTAGCCTGCTAAACTCTTCTATGGATTTAATCTAGCAATTAATAGTATACTCCTATCTCATGGCATATTCCTTTTCTCCTGGCTAATTGTGAGTTCTACTAGAGAACTTTTCTTTTCCCTTGTAAATTATTAAACCCCCCTTTCTTGCTAAATATATGCTCTTCTGAATCTATTTCTTATTTATCCCTTTTGGTGTCAGGTTTTCCTTTTCACTTTGTCTGTAATCTCTTCTTATAAATAAAGGTACCTTTTGACAAAAAGAATGCTCTTGTGAATTCTTCACATGTTCCTTGTGCCTTGCATTTTGTATTTCAAACTAGGAATTGCTACTTCAACCTCATCATTTGGTGCTGAACTTCATTACTGTCATTTCTTCCTTTCATATCCCTTAGAGGGCAGCTAGATGGTGCAATAGAGGGCAGGTAGATGGCACAGTGGAGAGAGCACCAACCCTGGACTCAGGAGGACCTGAATTGAAATCTGACCTTTAACATGGAACACTTCCTAGCTGTATGACCCTCGGCAAGTCACTTAACCCCAATTGTCTCACAAAAGGGAAAAAAATTAAAAATCAGATCCCTTAGAGACTTTTCCCTTCATTCTGTACCCACTGCCACTACTATTCTTTAAATTCTTTCTCTCTGCTGCTAAACAGCCCAGGACTTCCAGAAGGAATCCTGAAAACTTGCACACTGAATTTGCCAGAAAATGATGTGGCTAACCTCTTACTGCTTCACTGCTATATTTTATTCATCCTATAGCTATTCCAAAATTCCTCTTTCTTGCCATCCTTATCTCTTCCCACATCACTCTTAGCAGAAGACTTTATCTCCTACTATATCAATTTTATCAACTGAAACTATTTTACTTTTTTCACCCCTTTAAACCTATATCTTTACTAATCCTTTCTGTCTTTCTCCTTGTTTCAGAAGAGAAAGCTCTTCTCCTTACGAAGGCTAAACCTTTGCTATCAGTTTTGATGGCTTAGATTGAGTATAAATAGCAATTGTTTCTATTTTGGCTAGAAATCCTACATCTTTCCCTTCCAGATTAATTTTTTTTTTTTGATTAAGTAAAGGGGGAATTTTTTTGTTGCATTTCTTATCTAGTCTTAATCATGGAATGGGTGTTGCCTAAGACAAACTGAGACCTGGGAAAAAATCTTAATTTAGAAAACCCAAAGTCTCCTACTGAATCCAGGCCCATGTGAAGTCATACTGATCCATGTCTTGTCTTTGGACACAATGGCTCCAAGAGAATGAGGCTGGTGACTTTGCATAGCCCTGTCTCTCTTAAATCCAATTCATTTGCAAGTAAAGATATTATCTTCCTGATGAATGGATGGCCATCAATTGGAGAATGGTTGGGTAAATTATGGTATATGAAGGTTATGGAATATTATTGCTCTGTAAGAAATGACCAACAGGAGGAATACAGAAAGGTTTGGAGAGACTTACATGAATTGATGCTGAGTGAAATGAAAAGAACCAGAAGATCGCTGTACACTTCAACAACAATACTGTATGAAGATATATTCTGATGGAAGTGGATATCTTCAACATTAAGAAGATCCAACTCACTTCCAGTTGATCAATGATGGACAGAAACAGCTACCCCCAGAGAAGGAACACTGGAAAATGAATGTAAATTGTTAGCACTACTAGCTATCCAGGTTACTTATACTTCGGAATATAATACTCAACATGCAACAAGAAAATTGGATTTACACACATATATTGTATCTAGGTTATATTGTAACACATGTAAAATGTATGGGATTGCCTGTCATCTAGGGGAGGGAGTAGAGGGAGGGGGGGAAATTTTGGAAAAAATGAATACAAGGGATAATGTTATAAAAAAAATTACTCATGTATATATACTGTCAAAAATTTTGTAATTATAAAATTTTTTTTAAATTTTTTTAAATTTTAAAAAAAATTAAAAAGATATTATCTTCCTGATGTCATTGGTCCTCTCTGAGAAGGAAGAACAACAATTCTGCCCATTAATTGTAAAATATGGAGAGCCTGGAAATTTCTGACTTATTCCACCATCTTCCCGGCATGCCTCTTCTCAATTATCAGCCATTGCTTATGCATCTTAAATTTCTTCCCTTCTACTAGATCATGGAAACAAGCATGAATTTGAACAAACTTTAGTGGATAAGGGATTGGAAAAGAAAACATACCTCCAGTAATATTTATTTCATTAGAAAGCTTTTGTTGAGGCAAAACACTACAATGGAAAAAACACTGACTTTTAAGTCGAGGACCATGTTCAAATCACACCTCTAATATATGATCCATCTGACTTTGGACAAATTACTTTATCTCCATTAAGCTTCTATTTCCTGATCTATAAAATTAGGGTACTTGACTAAATGGTCTTTGATGTCCTTTCTAGAGCTCTAAATAAGATATTATATCCTATGAGGCATTCATTGTACAGCCCTATTCCAGGAGCTAAACAAAAAAGACAATACTTTTCAGAAACTATAGTCTGTTTTCCCTGCTAAATATTACAAAAATTCACCCAAACTGTCTCTACTAGAACTTATCATAATTAAAATTATTCCTTCCTTTAAACATCTACTTTCTCTGTAGAACTCTCTCTTGATAAATTTTCTGTACATTCAGAGCATAACCCCAAGAGAATGGGAGCAATTTTGTCTTTGATCCTTTGTAGTGACATTTGACTTCTTTTAAAGCATCCTAAATGTCTAGTGTATTCTTTAAATAAATAATGGTGGTAATTAATAACAACTCCCAAAAGTTGATGCTTAAAAATTCACTATTTGAATTAAATATTTAGCAAATGTTTTCTTGCTGAATATAAACAAGCATTGCAGTAGATTGAAAATGAATGGATACAATCCTGTGCCTTAGAGAGGGATCCCCAAATCCTGGTCTCTAACATAGAAAAAATATTATTCTGATCAAAGAACTGCCTCAATTAATAGAAGTAGCATGAAATAAAAATTGACTTCATGGTGGGGGCAGGAAGGGAATCTTACCAAGGAATTTGAAATTAAACTTACAATTGAAATCTTTCCATAATTTCAAGTACTTAATTTACCATAAATTCAACTTATCAATAAACATTTATCAAATGCCTCCTTCATGCCCAACATTATATTAAGTACTGGATAATACAAAAAAGGAACAAAAAACAGTATCTTTCCTCAAGGAGCTTACAATCTAATGGAGAAGACTACATACAAACAAATATATAAAAATCAAAGTATATAAAGGATAAATAGGAAATAATTAAGAGAAGAAAGGCAACATATGTATATATACACATATATATAGTAGCCAGTTCTATATGAAATAAAAAGAATGGCATAGTAGAGAAATTATAGAATAGTAATAAATCATAGAAAACTAGGATTCTAAGGCTGTGTCTCCAGCTTGGGATCAATTTCCTCAGCTGTAAAATAGGTGGGTAGAATTACATGACCTTTAAATTCTCTTCCAGCTCTAAATAAATTTCTTCTTTGTTCAAAGGCAATCATTTTCCCATTCCATTTTAATATTAAACAAAAATCCTATTTCAAGGATTTCTGACTTTGATAGTGTATATTCTCAATTTCTTCCACCATGGAATCCCAGCTTCTACCATAGCTTAGCTGATGGTTTCATGACCTACTTTTGGGAGGGAGAGAGACAGAGAGAGAGAGAGAGACAGAGACAGAGAGAGAGAAAAAGACAGAGAGAGACAGAGAGAGAATAAAGAGGAAGAAGAAGAAGAAGAAGAAGAAGAAGAAGAAGAAGAAGAAGAAGAAGAAGAAGAAGAAGAAGAAGAAGAAGAAGAAGAAGAAGAAGAAGAAGAAGAAGAAGAAAGAAGAAGAAGAAGAAGAAAAGGAGAGAAGAAGAAGAAGAAGAAGAAGAAGAAGAAGAAGAAGAAGAAGAAGAAGAAGAAGAAGAAGAAGAAGAAGAAGAAGAAGAAGAAGAAGAAGAAGAAGAAGAGAAAGAGGAGGAGGAAGAGGAGGAGGAAGAAGAGGGGGAGGAGGAGAAGGAGGAAAAAGAGGGGGAGGAGGAGGAGGAGAGAGAGGTAGAGTAAGAGGAGAAGAGAAAGGAGGAGAAAAAGGAAGAAGAATAAGAAAAAGAGGAAGAACAAGAACAAGAAGAGAAAAGGAGAGGGAAAAGGAAAAGGAAATGGAAAGGAAGGAGATAAGAGGAAAAGAGAGGAGAGGAAAAGAAAAATATTTCCTGGTGACTATACATTTCTCATAATCTAACACAGTTGAGTTAAAAAAAAAAAACAGATATATCATTCCCAATTGGATCTATACTCAAGGAATTTCCCAATTCCCAATTTAGAACTTGCTGATACTTATTTTTCAAATCACAGAAAATTACTCTTGTCTTTAATAGCTATTCTGCCAATATGCAACCTTTATCCACTATAGATTTTTTTTAGCATCAACTAAATTTGTGAGTACAGCTTCCATTGCAAAATTTGGTCTTTTTTATATAGACTGCTTGCCTTAGCTCTATTCAGCCAACACTGATAGGAGAGATTATCGGAAGTCTGGTCTATCAAGTCCTCTCATGATTGTACTAACAGATCAAAGGAAATTAAGAACAAATCAAGCACAAGGATTTTATAGAATAAGATGATAGAGAGAAGTAGCTGAGACATAGCCTACAAAGGGAACATCATGGTTATAGAAGATAAAAGCCATATTTTATTTTATCTAAGTTATCCAATATTATACTTAGATGACAAACACTTCTGGGGATCTGGATGAGGTCTCCACATTTTATTTCCAATCACTTTGATTAAATTTCTTGTTCTTGGTTCTCTTTTTTTCCTTCATCATTTAGCACCCATAAAGAGATGAAATATATTTTCAAAGCTGAGCAGGTCAATAACCATAAGCAAATTTTTGTTGCAAATTGAAGGTTAAATATCAGGTGTCCACAGTTTACACCAAAGCAATCCAATGGATCGAATAAAAAGATAAGTAGTCATAACTTGACAAAATTTGATTTTACTGAATGAGTTTCATACTTTGTAGAGATAAGATGGGGGGGGGTGCATCTTTTCTTTGTTTCCTCCTCCATCGACAGAGCTTAGCCTGTATCTGCAGATGCTCCTCCTGATTCTTTCATTCTTCCTTGATCTTGGATCTGTGAACCACAGCCTGTTCAAACAGTAGATTCTTGTGGACTTTCTCTACCTTTGATTTATAAGCATGTTCCATAAAGATCTGATAATTCTTGAATATATTCCCTTCACTTTCAAGTACTAGCTGGGGTAAATATTGTTTTTGTATTCCTAGGATCTAGAATCTTTATTATCATCCAAATCATCTTCACAGGTATACAAGTTTTGACTGTATTTTTTCTTTTACCAATATCCAGGTGTCTGCCCTTCCAGAGGAAAAATATTTGAAAATATAAATGGTAAAAATAGATTTCTCTTAAATTGACAAAAATTTAATTAAAACCATTAGCAAGCATTATTTGAAATGGGGATAAGCTACAGGCCTTCCCATTACAATCCTGTATAAAATAAGGATGCCGATTGTCCCCAATATTATTCAATATTGTATTGGAAATCCTAGCAATAGTATTAAAAAAAGAAAAAATTGAAAGAATCAAAATAAGTAATAAGCTGATAAAATTATTTTTGCAAAAAAAAATTATGATATTCTTAGAAAATCCCAAAGATTCAATTAAAAACTTATTTGATAAAATTAATAATTTTAGCAAAGTAGTAGGATATAAAGTAAATCCACATAAATCATCAACATTCCTACATATCACAAACAAAACTCTTGAAGAAGAAATAATATACTGATATTGTTGTGAACTAATCAGATCATTTTGGAGGGCAATCTGAAATGTGACCCAACAATTCCATTACCTGGTCTATTTTTGAAAATAATCAAGGAAAAAGGAAAATAACCTCTAAAATGTTTTTTTAATGGTTCCCTTTTTGGTGGCAAAGAACTAAAAATTGCATGGATGTCCATCAATTGGGAATTAGCTAGATAAATTGCAGTGTGATTGTGATGGAATACTACAGTGCTATGAGAAATGATGAACTCAATGATTTTAGAAAAACATGGAAAGATTTGCAGGAAATAATGAAGAGTAAATGAAAACAGAGCCAAGAGAACATTGTTACAGTTACAACAATATTGTTTTAAGAATGACTTTGAATAGGTTGTTTTGTCTATTATAAATACCCAAATTAGCTATAAAGGGCATATGAAAAAAAGATTCTATCTATACCCAGAAAGAATAACTTTAACTTGTATATAGCTAATGGTAGTCATCTTTAATATGGGGGAAAGGGGATAAAAAAGGGGGAAGGAATTTACATGGAAATTTTGTTGTATATTTGAAAGAAATAATTTGTGCATAGTAGATTTGCAGTTTCATATGCATTCATCTTTTATTATACTATGTCATATAAATGCTTGTTTTATTCCATAAATTGAAAATAATTGTTTTAAAAAATGCAGAGACTGATGAATCTGCACAGGTAGAAGGAGTACTCCCTAGAAGTTCATTAAAATAATGAAATTAGAAGTCCAATTTTTAAAAAATAGATATTTTATTTTATCCAATTCTAGTGTATTATGATGCTTTTGAATCCTTACTCTGTTATCTAATGTGATGATGATCTCTTTCAGCTTAGTGTTATTTGTAAATTATATAAGCATATCTTATATGAAGATATTGAAAAAAATATTAAGCAACAGAGAGCCAAGATCCCCTAGAGAAACTCATTATGTACATTCCTCCAAGACAGCATTAAACCATTAATAATTGCTTAGAATAAGTGTATCACTATTTGATTAGTTTAGCCTATATTTCTCCTCTTTTCCATGAAAACATTAGAATTTTTTAAATGTGTTGCTAAATTACAGTTAAATTATATCAACAGTGTTCTCCTTATCTAGGAACCCTGTGTCTCACAAGAATTTTAGTATTGCTGTCATTTGCTTAATGCAGAAAGTTACATCATTATTTAGAGCTTGCAAAATATAGCTGAGACAAATATTTAGCTTAGATGATCAATTATTTGGTGATAAGATAATTTTATTACCTCTATTCATTTAAGATAAGCATGTCAAGTGCCAAGTAACTATCTCTTGGATTAATAATTCTGATTAGTATACAAATTCCAGCTTTATCTCTAGTATTAACTGACTAGTTTATAATTTTTCCTAATGTAGATCTTCCCCTTCTGCTATCTGTTCTTTGATATTTAAATATTTATCTTTCCCTTATACCCTTTATAAAATGGAAATTTATATATATTTATATATATACTTGCTTTGTAAACTAAAATATCCATAAAGTGCTGAAAAGAATTGCTTGGGTCCCATTGGTTTCTGGACACTAGACGCTTTGATTCAAACATATAATAAGACAGTTATAATAATGTCCCTCTGTATTAATAAGTTGGATTGGCAGCAGTCCCTATCAACAAATCCTTGGAAATTTTTCATATCACCTGTCAAAAAAAAAAAAAGACAGATGTCTTTTTTTTTGGACACCTGTCCATTTCTAACTGATTGTTAACAATTCATTTAATAATATAGTCTAGAATTTTGCCAGTAAATCACAATAAAGCTTGTTGTACTATAACATTAAGACTCTTTTTTTTCTACAACTTGAAACAGTAAACATTGTATGAAATTAAGTCATAATTAATTGGATTAAGTCATAATATATAGCTTCTGCTACATAGTAACACACATTTAATCAAGTGGATTTTACTTACAGTTGTTAAGATAATTCTTTTCTTCTTTGTCTTAATATACTTTCTCATGTTACACTTTTGTAAATATAGTGTTTGCCCCTAGACAATAATGGTAGCTAATATCTATATTCTATTGCCATCTTTCAAATTCTCAAAGATATTCCTCTATAACTGAAGATCTCAATAGGATTGGAATGAAGGTAAAACACCATATAATTAGCCGCAATTTGGATATACCTCAGTTAATATTAGGAAAAGACAAGAAAGGCTCATCTTGAGGGGCATGTAGCAAATATAACACAGTCTTGAATTTCTTCTGGAGGAAATATGGGCTGCAAAAAAAGAATAACAAGCTTCTAAGGATCTTTTAGGGTTGTGAGGCAAAGGGTGGAGGAAGCAGTGAAAGAGGAAGATTGAAAAGCTTTAGACAATTTCTGAAAGGTAGGTAAAAAATAGTTACAGTTTTATCACTCCATTCAATTCAATACGATATATTAGGTACCTATTATTTGGGAGGTATTGAACCCAAGAGCCTTAGGAATAACAGTTGCCTCCAAACCACAAAACCAGTTTCCAGTTCAGTCTGCACAGACATCAATGAGGGGAGAAATCATTGTGGAGAAAGGACCCATCTATCTCATCATCACCAGTAACAAATGCTGACCAAATGCCAATGTTGGTCAGATAGGCCTAGAGGACCTGGGAGTAGCCACACTTCCCAGACCATCATGCCCTGGGCTTATTTCATGTGAATTTATTTTAAATCTTCATTGAAATTTCTTATTCATTTTGGAGACAGTGATGTTGCCCATAATTGGAGATTAATGGGGAAAAAGAGGGAAAATGCTAAACTATTCTTTTGTATATCAAAATTTGCAAGAGAGATCTTTCTGACTCCAATCTCTCTCTCTCTCCTTTCTCTCTCTCTCTCTCTCTCTCTCTCTCTCTCTCTCTCTCTCTCTCTCTCTCTCTCTCTCTCTCTCTCTCTCTTTCTTTCAATCTTTCTATGCACTTTACTTTTCTAGTCTCTGTTCATATAGCCTCTGTTCTTCCCATCCTATTCTACCACTGCCACTTCCAATTTGGGTCCCTGAAGACTAATCACAGCTCATGAGCCTCTCATGTTATACTTTTTCACTAAGTCAAATCAAGAGGTTCTGTTTAATTCAGCAGAATAACAAGAGAAATAACAAGAAAACTCTTTAATGCTTCCACTCCCAACATGCACACAAGGAAAACCCTGTCCCAAAAGATGCCCTAATCCTCAGAAAAAACACACATGACCCAGAAAACTCAAGCTTGAGGGTTTTGCTTCTGCAGGAATATATCTTTGTCTCTGAAAATGGAATCTATTGCTCTCCTGAAGAGCTGCTAATGTCATTTGCTGGTCTTCTTTGTTGACTTGCCATATAATACTTCTCCAACGCAGTATAAAACTGTTATCTTCTGGTTCTTTGGTGAACTGAAGCTGTTATATTGCCATTCCCCAAAAAAGAGAGTTTTCCAACTATTATGTGAGATAGCCTTAGAGATACCATAACTCTTGTATGGCTCAAATCCACAATTATATGTGGCCACCAAAGTTAGAGTTCTTTGGTCAAATCTATCTTTTAACTACTTTGGTTCCCTTTCAGTGGCAGCACCCCCAAACCTGCATCATTTTGGGTTGAGACAAGTAAATTCCTTTCATCTCACATTATGACATTAGTAGCTAGCAATGGACTTTCCACAACTTGCCTTCAAACTACCCATTCAGTCACTTCATACTACCTGTTTTCACAAGTTTCATATTAAAACATGCCTAAAGCCAAAATTGCTTTTTTTCATATTGTATTTTCACTGTACTTTTTTCTAACTCCAAACTTTTGCTCAAGCTATTCCTCTTGCCTGAAATGAAACCCTCCTTACCACCTTCAACCTCTTAGTTAAAATTCTTACTTTTCTTCAAAGCATGGTTTAGCTATCATCCCCTCCTCAAAGCCTTTTCTCACCTCCTACAGCATCCTCTAACTAAAAATAAAATGTGCCCCTTCAAAATCCTAACAGAACTGTGTTTGACCTTTTCTTTTATACTTCTTAATCTCCAGTGAGTCATGGTTATTTGTACATAGATAATTATTCTTTTCCAATTCGAAGATTTTAAGCTCTTTGACAATGAAACCTGAGATATTCCATTCTTTCTATCTTGGTACCAAGCAGAATGAATGAATAAAACTTTTATTAATGTTTGCTATGTGCAAAGCATTCTGATAAGTGCTTAATGATATTAAGAGAGATTCTCTAATCTTGAGAAACTCACATTCTAATGGGAAAGACAACATATATGGAAGTTTTCAACAGTAAATAAGGTGGAAATGTTGCTTAGGAGGTAGCAGTAAAAGAAATGATAATGAATTTTCTTCATTGTCAATTCCCATTGATAACATTATATATCAGTTTCTGATGTTGAACCATTTGATAATGTCAAGGACTTTAGTGGCAAGAACTTTCTTTTCTGGGTGTAGGAGACATCTCATTGAGGGAGGCTAAGTGACTTGTCACATGCAGATAGTAAAAGGTAGAGTGCAAATATGACTTGAAATTTGGCATTCTTTCTTCTACACAATGCTATTTCCTAGATCTTATTCATTCAAATGTTTCCTCTAGAAACCTCATTTCTTTTTAATTTTTTCCTCCAGATCTCTAATTCCATTTCTTTCAGGAATTATAGTTAATTTGGGGGGGCACCTACATTTTTGTTTCATTTTTACTTGTATTTGTTCAGTTATTTTCTTCTTCTTGATTGGGTCCTAATTGTCTTTAGTTCAGTTCAGTCATTTTCAGTGCTGCCTGACTCTTTGTGATAACATTTGGTATTTTCTGGCAGATACTGGAAAGGTTTGCCATTTCCTTCCCTACCTTGTTTTACAGATGAGAAAACTGAGGCAAAGTGACTTGTCCAGGGTCATACAACTAGTCTATCTGACTCTAGGTCTGGCACTTTATCCAGTGTGCCACCCCATTTAATTGTCTTTATATCTATAATATTTTTTGGTCATCAGTGCCATCCTTTGTTTACTAATTTTCAAGCCTTGATTCCAAATTCAGCTTGAGGCTATGTACACAAGTGGTAGAGCTTTGTTTGGTCCTAAATATGTATTTTCTGAGACATTGCTTCAGATGTTGAGTATTGTGATCTTTAAGGTGTCAAGGGCAGCTTAAAAAGTGAACAAGGAATTTATAGCTCTGAAGTTTTCTGATCTAGGTTGGGATTTGATCACATCCTTTCTGGTCTCAATTTTGCAGGATTCCAATTCTGGTTGAAGAGGGTAGACAACACAACTACAGGCAGATCCTTGATTGGAGCTTTAGTACATAGTTGCTGAACCTGGCCCTGACTGGCACCTGACGGTTGTAATAGGATTCAGGGCAACAAAATAATGGGTTCATTTTAGTTCAAACTTCCTTTTCAGTGTACAAATTTTCAGGCTTCATCTACAATCCAAAGGTTAGAAAACTTCTCAATTCAGCTCCAGGATGAGAGCAGTACAGCTCCAGGATCATTTCTGGTCCATGACACCTGCCCCAGTACACAGTGCTATAAGGCTTCTGTGTCAAATCGTCCTGTTCAAATCTTCCCAGTGACTAGAGCTTGTGTTTCTCAATTAATACTTGGTCTGGTAGCTCCTCGATTGTTTCTTTCTATGATTCCACTATCTTTGAAAGTTTCCTGCCCTCTGCTAACCCCTGGCAATTCTCCCTTGAATTTTAATACCAGTATGAACCATATACATAAAACACTGACACTAAAAAAAGAACAAACTCATATGTTTTTGTGTATCAAAACTGTATCCAAAACCTTTATCTAAAACTTAGTCTAAAAGCCAAGAAATATT
This sequence comes from Sminthopsis crassicaudata, assembly GCF_048593235.1. NCBI lineage: Eukaryota > Metazoa > Chordata > Mammalia > Dasyuromorphia > Dasyuridae > Sminthopsis > Sminthopsis crassicaudata. The sequence goes on along the minus strand of NC_133617.1, from coordinate 334,935,912 downwards.
GGGAATTAGCATGACTATAAAATCATAAATAATTTCAATCGATAAATGTTCTAAGGATCTGAAAAAAAAATTCTTAAAAGAAAATTGGAATATTAAAAACATTATTACTGCAAATCACCAATAATAAAAGAAATGCAAATGAAAACAACCCTGAGAATTTACCTTATGCCAAGTAAATTGTTGAAGATGACAGAAGGCAGAAATAGTGATGTTGGAGAGCCTATGGAAACACAACCCACTAAAACTCTATTGGTGAAACTGTAAATTGCTCTTAGCAGTCTGGAAAGCAATTTGGAATTAAGTTTTATAAAAAGTGATTTACATGTTCATACTCTGACTCAGAGATCTCACTGCTAGATGAATATACTGAGGGTGTCATATATACATCAAAATAGTAACATTTTTTGTGGTTGCAAAAATAAAAACAAAGTAGATGATTATCAATTGGGAAATGGCTAAAAATGTAACAGAATATTATTGTGCTACAAGAAACTATAAATATAAAGAATTCAGAGAATAGTTAAAACTTATATGAAGTTATATAGGGAGTGGTAAGCATAATATATATTAAATGCAGGAAAACAATATATACTACAGCAATAGAAACAGAAAGAACAAAGATTTGAAACTGAATTCTATGGAATTATAGCAAAGAAGGCTGGCTCTAGAAAAGAAATGAGAAAATGTATCTATCTCCCTTCTTTGCAGGGGCAGAGAGCTATAGGTATAATTGACATATTGGTTAGTTTTGCTGAACTGCTTTTTTTCCCACTTTATTGTTTCTTACTAGAGATAGTTTTCTGAATGGGAGTGAGAAAACATATTTGGAAATGAAGGCAATATAAAAACAAAGGATATCAATAATTTTTAAAAAGCTTAAAAGAATAAGAAAAAAATTACTCCTGACACTTTCTTCTATACAAATTGTAAAATATTTCTTACCACTGTTTCAAAGAATGATAGAATTTTCAAGGTCAAAAGGTTCTTGAGGATTCAGTCCAAGCTATTCATTCTCTAAATGAGTGAGGTTGCCAAGTTCACAGAGTGGAGCAGAAATAGAACAGATGCTATGATCCCCAAATCTTGACTCTCATTCCAATTCACTTTCTAGTATACTGAAGTAGTTGTTACCCTAAATGAGGAGAGAGATCTATAGAGACCTGATCAAACAAAGGACAGCATGAGAGAGATGGGGCATGGGTCCTCCTGAAAGGCTCCATGTAATGACTACCCCTCTGTATACTGTCTGTAGTCATTACCTCCAGAGGTAATGGCAATGTTGCTAGGTGGACAAGTGAGTTTAAGAGCACAAACTTTGCTGAAAAAGCTTATCTGAATAAAATTAATCACTGACTGTGCCAGGCAGAATGTTCCCAAGTTTTCCTATAAATGCTGATTTGTGCCTGTGCCCCTTATTTTTATCAAAACACTTTCTAGGCTCCCCTGAGCCATTTTCAAGTAATTCATTCCCAGCACTTCTCCTTGCAGCCATGATTGGATTTTGATGTCCTTCAATTTAAGCTAATTGGGCATTCTTCCCATTGCTAAGTCACTCTAAATCACAGCCCTGCAGACTTACCACTGGCTATCCAACTTCCCTAGCCACTTACTCTTTCCTGAGAACCCTACAAAGAGTATTTTCTACAAGTTGAGGTGCTAATCATTTTGCTAATGTCCCACTAAAAGTTCTGATCTAAGGGTAAGCAGATTACTAATCTGCTTCTCAGTCTGTAGGTTTTTCTTGTCCACCTCTGTACATATTGAAAATAAAGGGTGTTGAGGGTGAGCTACACTAAGCCCTTTTGAAAGTATGCATCATCTTTAAAAGCTTGGTACTGTGATTTTCTTGCAATTCATTCTAAGTCATAAATACAAACTCCAGGCTTCAGATATCACATGGCTTTAAAGAACTCTCTGGAGACTATTATGAGTCTATAAAGCAATGAAGAGATATTACTTGTAATCACAGGTATCATCTTTTCATCTGTGATAAATGTAATATTGATGATGCTCTTCATTTAATAAGCCATTTAGATTCAACCAGAGTGACTAAAATGAATGAGGAATACTAATAATCTTAGGTTAACCATTTCTTGGATGTACTAAATGTAACTATCAACTAGAGATTAATAGTATTTTGTCTTTGTGTCATAATTAATTAAATAAAATTTTAAATTGCCATTTTCTATTACACAATTGATAAGGCAGCATGTCATACTTTCCCTTTGGCTAATAAAGCATTACTGTAGTTGTCACAAATAGTATGTCAGCTAGGTTGTAAATTTCATTCATAAAAAGAATGTGTTTCAAAATATGAATATTCCAAAAGCACTAATTCCATTCAACTTAACAAATACTTATTAAGTGCAAGGTTCTTAGCTAGATCATGAGACATCAAAGACAAAAACTACATGGAGCTTACAAGGATAAAATATGTACACAAATAAGCATAATAAAAATATTTTAAGAGGGATCAATCACCAAAATAGGGAGAGAGGAAGTATGGAAATTACCTTCACAGAAGAGGGGCACCTGGACTATTTTTTTTTCTTTAAAATTCTTTTCTTTTTTATATTTTGAGCTCCCAGATTCTCTCCTTCCTTCCCAACCCTTCCAATTCACTGAGGAAGCAAATAAAATTATATCAATTATTTTGTGAAATCATGTAAACATATTCCCATATTAGTCATATCACCCAAAAAAGCAAAATAAAGAAAGCAAATTCTGTCTCTAGAAGTGAATAGCATTTTTCATCATCAATACTTTGGAATTTTCTGAGATCATTGTATTGATCAGAGTAGCTAAGTCTTTCACAGTTGATCATCATTACAACTTTGCTGTTATGGTGCACAATAATTTCCAGTTCCTTTTACTTCACTCTTCATCAGTTCATATAGGTCTTGAAAAATTTTTTTCTGAAACCACTTCCCAGAATTTCTAACAGCATTCCATCAAAAGCATATGCCAACTGTGTCACCCTAGGCAAGTCATTTAACAGCAATTGCCTCAGGGGGGAAAAAAACATATGCCATATCTTTTTCAGCCATTCTCAAAACGATGAATATTCAGTCAATTTTCATTTTAAAATTGCTATAAATAATTTTGCAAACACATTTTTCCTTTTCTTTGATCTCTTTGGAACACATACCTAGTACCTACTAGTAGTGTTGCTAGATCAAAAGTTATGCACAATTTTGTGGCATAGTTCCAAATTATTCTCTAAAATAATTGGAGTACATCATAACTCCACCAAGGTTTATTAGTGTAAATCTATTTTTCCCTTCCAGCATTTATTATTTCTAATAAGTTTGAAGTGGTATCTCAGAGCTGATTTAATTTGTATTTCTCTAATCAATAGTGATTTAGAGCATTTTTTTATGACTATGGCTTGATTTCTTCTCTTAAAAACTATCTGTTAATATTCTTGTAACAATTTCTCATTGGAGAATGACTCTAATTTTCATAAATTTGACACAGTTCCCTATGTAGTTGAGAAATAAAGCTTTTTTCAGAAAAACTTGCTGCACAATTTTTTATATAAATTCATTGTCTCTGGTAGGTTTTTTTTAAAGCAATTCTCCCTGATTATTTCTTTTAATTCAGTCTATTTTTGCTTTTGCTTTGTACGAGTTTGTGTTTACTACTCCTAATTTTTCTTTTTACTTCAGCTGAAGCATAATAGATTCTGTTCTGGCCCTTTATTTTAACTATTTATTTCTCTCTGTTTCAAGTGTATCTCTTGTAAACAACATATGATTAGATTCTGATTTCTAATCCATTCTGCTATCTGCTTCCATTTTATAATTGAGGTTATGCTATTCACATCCATAGATATAATTTTCTTCCATTTATCCTTATCTCTCTATTTTTATCTCATCTCTCCTCATAAGTCTATGTTCCTTAAACCTCCCTCTCTTTTATCATCTCTACCCCATCTTCATCTCTTATCCATTTCCCTATTTCCCTACTGGATAAGATAAATTTCTATACACAAATAAGTAGTATATAATCCTTTTCCCTCTCTATAAAAATTCCTCCTTGCAAGTCCCTTTTATGTGAGAAAATTTTCCCCATTTTACTTCTCCCTTTCCCTTCTTCTATATATCTTTCTTTCTCAATCATTCATTTTTTTGAGATCTTCCCAACATAATCATCTCACACTTATGTCTTCTGTTTATATAGGCTTCATCTAATGACAAAGTTTTTAGGAGTTACATGTAACATCTTCCCAAAGCAACTTAACCATATTGAGTTCTTATGATTTCTCTGTCAAGTTTATATGTTAAGCATGGGTAGACAAAAATAGATAAAAACTTAGTTCTTTTAAGGAATTCAAATTCAAATAGTTAAGAAAACATGTAAGGTAACTATTCACATATAAAATAGATAGGTAGATAGATAGATAGATAGATAGATAGATAGATAGATAATAGATGATGGATGGATGGATGTAAGGGGGCACAGGAAAGACTTTCTACAGAAAATGTTGTGTGATCTGAGATAATAAACTGGGAATTGTGTCAAACACTAAGAATACAAAGAAAAGTAAACAAACAAAAAAAATGCTTTCAGGAAACCATACTAATAGAGAAACAAGATATTATATTAAAATCATCTGAAAGAGTAGGCATTAGCAGCTAAAAGGAAAAGGAAAATCATTTAATAGAAGGTAGGATTTGGGTCTAAAAGGTAGCTAAGGAAATAAAAAATAGATATGAGAGTACAGAGAATTGGTTGTTAGACACACAGTCAAAACCAAGACACTAAGGGAAGAAGTGTCTTCTTTGAGGAACTACAAGTAAATCAATGTGACTATATTATAGGGTTGGAGAAGGAGGTAAGATGTAAGAAAACTGGAAAGGTAGGAAAAGCCAGGTTATAAAGAGCTTTAGATGCCAAACAGATGACTTTATATATTTAATCCTAGGGATAAAAAGAACCTCTGGAGTTTATTGAATGGGGAAATAACATGATCAAAACAACACTTGAGAAAAATCAGACTTGGAGATCAGTTAAAAAGCCATTGTGTAGTCCAGACAATGGATAATCAGAGCCTGAAATAGAATAGTATTTATGATTGGAGACAAGGGAATATATCTAGAAAATATTGTGGAGGTAGAAATGACAAAATTCAGACAGATGACAGAATATGTGGGGAGAATGAAAGTGAAATGTCAAGGATGACACTAAGGTAGTGTGCCTGGGTAACTGAAAGGATGTGTTGTCCTTGACAGTATATGGGAGATTTGAAAGAAGGGAGGGTTTGAAGGAAAAAATAATGAGTACTGCCTAAAGGACATCTAGTTTGAAACAGCCAAGAGGCAGATAGTTACAAGACTATATAACTCAGGAAAGAGACTAAAACTGGATAAATAGATCTGGGAATCATTTATAGAGATAATGATTGAGTCCACTGGAATTGATGAGAGTATCAAGTGAAATAGTCCAATTGTCCAATTGTTTTCAATCCTGTTCTACTCTTCTTGATCTCATTTGGAAATTTTTTTAGCAAAAATACTAGAATGGGTTTGCCATTTCCTTCTCCAGATCATTTTACAACAAATGAGGAATTGAGGCAAACAAGGTCAAGTAACTTGCCCAGATTCATACAGCTAATAAGTGCCAAATGCCAAATTTCACCTTGGGAAGAGGAGTCTTCCTGATTCCAGGATGTCCATCTATAACAACTTTTAACTACCTCAAGTGAGATAATATAGACATTTTCTAAAAATGAAAAAGGTTGTCCAGGACAGTAGCTTGAGGGACCTCCATAGTAGAATAAAACAGATAAAGAACCAATAAAAGCATCTGAGGAATAATCGGATATATAGAAAAACTTAAAGAGGAAAGATTATCCATAAGGAAATAATGAACAATGCCAAATGCTACAGAGAAATCAAGAAGAATCAGGATTGAAAAAAAGTCAATTAGAATTGACAATTACCAATTCACTGGTAACTATGGAAAGCAAAATTTCAGTTGAAAAGTGAGATGAGAAACCAGATTAAAGAGGTTTGAGAAGAGAGTAAGAAGAGAGAAAATGGAAATACGAATACTTTCTTAAGGAGTTGAGTCAACATATTGGGTCCCTGTGCTATTATAATTAGTTATTCTTGTTTATGTCTTAATTTTAAGTAAATGTTTTATAGTCAAGGGAGAAAAGGAATTGAGTGAAGAAGAAAAGATATAGAACACTAGCTAGAATGTTAGTCAAATCAAGTGAAGAATTTTTTTTAAAGATGAGATATGGGTATGTATGTAAACATCAGAAAATGAGCCAATAGAATGGGAAACAGAAAGTATTAATGAGAGTGTGAAGAATGATAGTGGAAGCAATTCTGGAGAAGTTGGGAGGGGAGAGCTTCAAAGGCACTTTGAGAGTTACATCTGAGACCATAATGAAGAAGAAGATGATGGAGGATAATATCAAATGAGGAGAAAAAGAGATGGAAGAGCTATTGACAAATGCTCTCAATTTGATAGATGAATTATAAAGTGAAGTCCTCAGTTGTAAGAGGTGGGGTGAGGATGCAATGGGAGAGTTAAGAAGAGAAAAGAAAGTTGGGAATAACTACAGTAGAAAATGATAATGAATCAATTTAGGAAAAAAATAAAGTTTTTGACATTGCCATGAGATTGAGATGAGCATGTAAGAACAAAAGAGGTAAGAAGTAAAAATAATCCAATGTTAAGGCTTGAAAAAGGTATAATTGCCAATAGGAAAAGGAGGCAAGGAAATAGCCCACTATAACATAGCTCTCCTCCCTCTGTTTTAAAACTTCCAAAGAGGAGAAATCCATCCCATCCCAAAGCAGCCTTTCTATTCTACTTTGAGGCAACTCAAATTGTTTGAAATTTTCCTAACATTCCTCTCCATGTGGAAGGAAGAGGAAGTGATAAACTGTATACCAAAAACTGTAGAAAAACCAAAATGATGAGGTCAAAGAAAAGCTCATCATCTTTACCTCTGTCACATCACTGATAACCTCAGAGAGAACAGCTTCAAAAGAATGCTAGCACAAGAAACCACAAGTGGTTAAAAAGTGAATAGATGGTGAGACAGTGAATGCAGTAACTTTAGATAATTATTTCTAGGAGTTTGATACTGAAAAAAGAGAAATATAACTTAAACGGATGTCAAAGTTTTTTTTTTAAGGCTAGAATAGATGAGCAATTTGTGACCAATAGAGGAGCAATCAGATAGGTAGTGATGGAGACAGGAGAGGCAAAGTAAAAATGAGAAGAATGAAAGAAGGGAAATGGGATGGAATGGGATGGGATGGGATGGGGTAAGTTTGAAAGCACACATGGAGGATTTGGGTTTGCAAGGAGAAAGGTCACTGCTTTGTTGGAGATTGAAATAAAGGCAAGGAATATGGGTGAGGGAAAATATATACGGTTTCAATTTTCTCAGGAAAGTAGGGAAAGAAAGCTCCTGAAGGAGAGGGATTTGGAACTTGGGGAAGGAAAAGAAGGTTTGGAATTAATCATCAAATCAAATAAGTGTACCTGAAACATTCTTATACTGAAGAATCCGTCTACCTCAAAAAAATTGACCATTTTATGGTGACCATTTTATAGCCAACAGATAAACTAAGGTATGTAAAGTTAGCAAAGGTTAATGAATCCTTTAATCAACACTTACTAATCAGCTATTATGTGTCAGCAACATGCTAGGAGATGGGATATACAAAGACCAAAAAGAGTCTATGGCCTTCTTGAAACTGTCAGGTGAATTTTCTCCCCTTCAATACCTTGGATGACAATAACTAGCCATGACTTTCAAGGACATCAAGAATACAAATCTCCTTCTCTAGTGTACCTAGTTCCTCGAAATTTCTAGATTTCAGACACTACAATATATGCCATGGATACAGGGAAAGTAGTGAGGAGTAGGGGAAAGGATAGAAAGGAATTAATAAACAAAGATGTTTGTATGCTTATAGAAGAAATCGAACTCATATTTAACAAAAACATAGAGGAAAATCTATTTTCTTCTAAACCGTTAGAGGAATGCCTACAGGGTAATATAAGCAGATATTAAATAACAAGAACATTTACTTAATATGGCAGGCATTATTTTAGTATCTTCTTTCTTTTTTGATAATAGATTTTTTTTATTTTTCAAAATACATTCGAAGATAATTTTCAATATTCATCCCTGCAAATCCAAATTTTTCTCCTTCTCTCTAAAAAGCAAGCAATTCAACATAGGTTAAACATGTGCAATTCTTCTAAACATATTTCTATATTTATAATGCTGAGCAAGAAATATCAAAAAGGGAAAAAATGAGAAAGAAACAAACAAGCATGCAAACAAAAACAAAAGATGAAAATATTATGTTATGATCCACATTCAGTCCCCAAAGTCCTCTCTCTGGATGCAGAGGGCTCTCTCCATCACAAGTCTATTGGAACTAGTCTGAATCATCTCATTGTTAAAAAAAAAAAAAAAAAAGAGCCACATCCAATATCGTTGATCATCACATAATCTTTTTGTGGACAGCATTCTTTTGGTTCCACTCACTTCACTTATCATTAGTTCATGCAAATATCTCCTGGCCTTTCTGAAATCATCCTGTTGATCATTTCTTATAGAAGAAAAATATTCCATTATATTCATATACCATAACTTATTTAGCCATTTCCCAACTGATGGGTATCCATTCATTTTGCAGTGCTTTGCCACTACAAAAAGAACTGCTACAAACATTTTTGAAATGTTTGTGAGTCTTTTTCCCTTTTTTATTATCTCTTTGGGATAGGGACCTAGTAGGGATACTTCTGGATCAAAGGGTATACACAGTTTGACAGATCTTTGGGCATAATTCCAAATTGCTCTCTAGGATGGTTGGATTCATTCGCAACTTTATCAATAATGTATTAATATTTCAGTTTTCCCACATCCCCTCCAACATTTATCATCATCTTTTCCTGTCATCTTAGCCAATTTGAGAGGTGTGAAGTGTTATCTCAGAGTTGTCTTAATTTGCATTTCTCTAATCAAGAGTGATTTAGAGCATTTTTTCATATGACTATACATGACTTTAGTTTCTTCATCTAGAAATTGTCTGTTCATTTATAAATTGGAGAATGGCTTAAATTTTTATAAATTTGAGTCAGTCCTCTATATATTTTAGAAATGAGGTCTTTATCAAAATCTTTGAGTTTAAAATAATTTTAATAATCTTGGCTGCATTGGTTTTGTTTGTACAAAAATAGTTTAATTTAATAAAATTAAAATTATCCATTTTGAATTATATTCTTTAGTTCTTCTTTGGTCTTCTTTCTTCACAGATCTGAGAGGTAGACTTTTGCTCCCCTAATTTGCTTGTAGTATCACCTTTTATGTCTAAATCATGAACCCATTATGATTTTATCTTATAGTATGTTAGGTGTTGGTCAATGCCTAGTTTTTGCCATAGTATGGAAACAGATCTTTAGCAAGCACTTCCAGTGTTCATGGTCTCAACTATACCATCTCATCTCTCCCAGCAGCACCTCACCTTCCCACAGTGATAAAACATTATTTCTCCCGGGAGATGCTATCGGGTATTTCTGAGGTGTCAGAAAGTAAACTAGGAAGTTGAATGACATATTTCCTATGGGGTATACAAACAAGAGTTTAGGGTATTTCAGTCACAGCAAAGTGGCAGTATACGCCTATAGAACTTGGGGCCTGATGCAAGATGAGTTCAATGATTATCTGAGAAGGGTTATAAGCAAAAAAAAATGACCTCAACACTATCCCTTTCAAACACTAATTCTATTGTCCTGGCAACCCCAGCTTCCCCCATGTGTCCTTAGCTCAAGCCTTTCTTGGAAAGATCCAAAACTCATGGCTATGATGGTCCTTGAGGGCTATGAGAAAAAAAGGCCTCCAATGTTCATACCCTGAAGAAGGAAAAAAAGGAAACATGGCTAACAATGATCTTTTTGCCTCCACAAAGCTATAAACTTCATTATCACCCTGTCACTATTGTGCCTCCTTAGCTGCAGACCACAAGTTGGAATCCATCATTTCCCTCCAGTCAATCCAGGCCAAAGAACACCAAAGCCATACTGAAAATGTCACATTTGTGGAAGCCATTGTGGGGGAGAAGTAGGAATTACCTAGAGATTCTTTACATCTGAAGTTTTATTAGCACTTATAGTCTGTCAAGTAATTTAGCACTAGAGCTTATATGTTCACTAATTATTTGTTATGTGCTAGTCTTATTTTCCCTTTACTACATTGCAAACTCTTTGTGTTTGGGTGGGGAGTAAACCAAGAAGCTGGGGAAATGTAGAGAAAGATCCACAGAAAGGAATAACAAGTGGGTAGATCTAATCAGATAATTAGATTTTTTTTCTTTTGGAATGGCTTCTGTATACTACTGTCTACATTATACCAGAACAAGAATGTGCTAACTAACAATTAAATGCAGGGGAGCAGATTGTATCATTATCAGAAAAGGTGGGAACCCAGGAACAATAATTAAGCTTCACTTAAGAGCCCTCCCAGGTAACAGAAAGCCATAACAAACAAGTTATTTGCACAGAAGTTAGTCACAAATGAAAGAAGAAAAAGAAAGAAAGAAAGAAAGAAAGAAAGAAAGAAAGAAAGAAAGAAAGAAAGAAAGAAAGAAAAGAAAGAAAGAAAGAAAGAAAGAAAGAAAGAAAGAAAGAAAGAAAGAAAGAAAGAAAGAAAGAAAGAAAGAAAGAAAGAAAGAAAGAAAGAAAGAAAGAAAGAAAGAAAGAAAGAAAGAAAGAAAGAAAGAAAGAAAGGAAGAAAGAAAGAAAGAAAGGAAGGAAGGAAGGAAGGAAGGAAGGAAGGAAGGAAGGAAGGAAGGAAGGAAGGAAGGAAGGAAGGAAGGAAGGAAGGAAGGAAGGAAGGAAGGAAGGAAGGAAGGAAGGAAGGAAGGAAGGAAGGAAGGAAAGAAGGAAGGAAGGAAGGAAGGAAGGAAGGAAGGAAGAAAAAGAGAGGGAGAGAGACACACAGAGATAGATACAGAGAGACAGAGAGGGAGGGGGGAGGGAGAGAGGAAGAGAGGGAAAGAGGAAAGAAATTGAGTTTCATAGAGGATAAACACTTAGCCCAATGTAATCAATATAGATAAGGGATAATCAATAAGATATAAGGGAGCTAGAAATTGAAACAAGTTCCTCTAAATGAAAAACCACTATCTTTTTCACAATATCTGTTCAAGCAAATGACCTCTTTGTGAAGAACCTTGAGACCAAATCACAGAGAAATAATGGAATACAGTGACTACAGTTATACTTGCCCAGGGTCACACAATGTGATATAGTTCAAAGAGTCCTAGGTTTAGAGTTAGATGATCTGGTTTGAATTCCAGCTCTTCACTTAATATCTGGATAACTTTAGGCAAAGTCACATAACTTTTCTGTGCTTTGGTATCCTCATTTATAAAATGAGGCTTTTAAACTATGTATTTCTAAGGTCCTTTCTAAATCTATATGATTCCATGTTTTATGTGAAGATTGACTGAACAGGGAATGTCTAGCCTGTAGAAGAGAATCTAGTCAAGATGGGGGAGGGAAATAGAACAGGAAGGAAACATGACTTTTGTAGCTTGTCATGTGAAAGAGGAATTCATATTAGCCTCTGTCCTTCTTGACTAGTGGAAGGAGAATCAGAGAGTGAGAATGGCAAATGAAGATTAAAGTTAAAGGTTAGGAAAAATTCCCCAAGAATTTATTTCCAATAAAAGTGTAATGGGTTGCTCCATGGATAGGTTCTCCATTCCCTGAGGTCTTCGAGTGGAGGCTGAATGACCATTAGCCAGAGAAGTTAAAGAGAATTTTTTAAAGCTTTAAAAAAAAAAAAAAAAAAGTAGAGATAGCTTTTGTTCTGTGTCTCAATTTCCAACTATTTATCTATCCCTTTCCCTATCTAGAGAGTCAGAGATTGTAATAGAAAAGAAATAGAAAAAGAAAGAAATAGTTCAATAAAATTCATCAGCACTTTAACTGAATCTGATAGCATATGTATGCAATGATCCATACCCAAAAGTCCTCCATCTCTAAGAAGAAAAGGAATGGATATTCTCAACTCTTCTCTGGGATACAGCTTAGACATTTTAATTACATAGTGTTGGTTTTGATTTTGGACTTGGTTTCGGTTCAGGGGACAGGGAAGGGCTAGTCTTTCATATTTTTTTCAGTCATTGTATATATTGATTTCCAGGCATCTGTTTAACCACCATTCCAATTCTTCTTATAGAGAAGCTTCTTCCTTGGATATGGATTGGATTAGGTAGCTTCTGAGGTCCCTGCCCACGTTTATACTTTGTAAATCTCTACATCCCAGCACAGTTCTAAGCCTATAGTAACCATTCATTAAATGTTTATTCATTGATTTTTCTCATGAATTTTAGAAGCAAAGAATAAGCTGGAATTTTAATCATCCTGGCACTAACACTCAAACAAGCAAACAAAAGAACCCATCAGAGCTGAAAAAGAAAAGCCAAATTTCAGTCCTACTGCTTAGCAATGCATAGCTTCATGGAAAAAAAGTCCAGTCTACTTTCTGTGATTCAGTTTGATTCAACAACCAAGCATTTACTAAGAGCCTACAAGGTACAAGACATCCTTGGGCATCCCATGAACCAGTTAAACTTAGAAGCAAAAATTTATCTGAGACTTAATTTGGCACTGAACCAACATTGTGACTGACAATAAGTTCTTTCTTCTCTAACCTCTACCAAACATATGACTGTCATATTTTTTAATGGATTGTCTTCTACAGCTTTGATTCTTCAATTTATCAGAGCCTTCCTGGGGTTCGGAGGAATCTCTGAAAATAAGGAAAGGAATGTTCCCTTTGCTAATAATTCAAAGGACATCATTCTCTTTTGGGTCTAGATGGCATAGTGAAAAAAGCACTGGAAATCAGGAAGACATCTTCCTAACTTCAAAAATGACCTTAGAGTCTTCCAAGCTGTGTGACCCTGGTCAAGTCAATTAAATCTGTCTCAGTTTCCACATCTGTAAAATGAACTGAAGGAAAAAACAGCAAATTACTCCAGTATCTTTGTCAAGAAAACTCCAAATGGGGTCACAAATAGTCACACACCAAGAACGATAAAAAGAGCAGAATTCTCTTTATCTCTGTGGAATGGCTTTTTAAAATAATATTTTCCCAATTGCACATACAAATAATTTTTAGCATTCTTTTTTTAAATTTTGGGTTCCAATTTTTCTCCTTTCCTTTTTCCCCTCCCCCATTCTAAGAAGGTAAGCAATTTGGCATAGGTTATTTATGCACAGTCATGCAAAACAAATTTCTATATTAGTCATGTTGTAAAAGAAAACACAGACAAAAAACATGAAAAAAAAGTAAAAAATAATATGCTTCAATCTGCACTCAGACTCTATCAGTTCTCTTTCTGGAGGTAGATAGCATTTTTCATAATGAATCTTTTAAATATCCTAACTTTTAATTTATCAGAAGCGGCTGCATTCTATGATTAACTATCATATAGCAGCAAATGATTCTAAAACAACTTGTTAATATTTCTGTAAAAACTTGTTACCTTTGAGAGTAAACACTCTAAGAAAATATATATGTGGTCTCTAGGGGTAGATACAAAACAGGAAAATTAGTGGGTAGAACAAGTGCATTCAGACAGAATGGCAGTGGGCACTATGGGTAATAAAGCTCATCACAGTATACCTAGAATAGGGAGCATTACATGGCTCAGTTATACTAATCAGGGATTGGTCATTTTCATCTAGGATATATTTTAAGAAAACACTAGATCAAAGAGGCAGAATTTCCCTGAACAGGGCAGAAAGAATTAATTTTCGATGGGAAAAGTAAGATCTATGGCAAGCCCCTTTTCCCCAATCATCAGCCCTATTTCTAGCCCATCTCTTTCAGCATCTCAAGACCACCAACTCTTCCTGTTTTTATGTATCATGGCCTATCTTAAACTTGTCATTGCCTTGATGTATGGAACTTTAACCATCATGCAGCGAATCAGCCTTTGTGGTGATGTGACCTAACTCATATCACCTAAGCATCCTCAGCACCTGAAGATTCCTTGGTCCTGTAAAATAATTCAGCATCAGAAATGCACATGGTTTTATCAGTGGAAGTCACTTTCAAGAAGGAACATTGCCATCTACTTCACCACTTAAAGAACCACAGCACTTCCATCTGACTTCCAGCTGAAACCTCCTCTATGTCTTGTCTTTCCTATTAGAATATAATCTTTTTAAGAATAAGAACTGGTTCTATTGTTTTTTGTATTCCAGCATTTAACACAATGTTTTGCACGTCAGGCACTTAATAAATGCTGTTTTCACTCAGTCATTCATAAGGGAACAGTTTATATATTCCTATATTCTTTGCCTAGCTGCTATGTTTGCAAAAATGGATACTAAATTGGAATATTTTTCCTGCTTCATTACATTTTGACAATTTTGAGAAACTGGCATTTTAATTTAAAGGAAAATATTATGATAGATTAAGGCCCGCAGCATAGTTCTGTCACATGAGTTGCATTAAGGCCATATAAAGCATTCGTGGAACCAGCAGAGTATGGTGTCATTTACAGTTATGATACTTAAAATCTACTAGTTGACATGTTAGTTGGCCCAAAGGGAAATGTGGTGATATGTGAGAGCTTTAATCAGAATCAGAATCAGAGAAACTGAATGTCTCAATAGGAAAAGGAGGCTTTTTAGCCCTGAATCCTATAAAAAGTTCTTTGACAAAAGAGTTGATTAAGCTAAGGGGAGAAGGATAAATAACAATCTCAGCGATGAACTAGAGCTTTGGGATCTTGGAATCTTTTGAAGTGTGTATTTAGTACAATAATATCATAGAAACAGATCTGGAAGGAAACTTAAAGGTTATCTAGCCCAAAGCTCTCATTTTACAGGTAAGGAAACTGAAGCTGAGAGAGGTTAAGGGACTCGTTCATTGTCTCACAGGAAGGTAAGTGGTGCAGTTAGGATGAAAACTTCTAATTCCACTACCTCTAAGAATAGCACCCTCCACTATGTCATGTTTTTAACATCTTTGAATAAATGAATGAATGAATGAAAAAGAGCATACCATTCAAAAAAAAAAAAAAAAAAACACTTGGGCTTGTGTACTAACATAAAAATTCAAAAGACCTCAGGCCACTAACCTAACCTTAATTCCTCTTTCTCTTACATAATACATCATATTTTAAAATTTTGAATTTCCAGTGAGGAAATTCTTTCCAATAATGTAGGTTGGTTACCTGGAGCACTAAGAGGTTAAGTGACTTAACCAGAGATCCAGAATTAGCATGTTTCAGAGGTGGGACTTGAAGCCTTCCAGACACCGGGACCATAGTTCTCTATTCATTATGATGAATAGAGAGCCTTTCCTCTATGTTCATAAAAACATAAATATATGTATGAATATACGACAGGCAGAGTTCTATAGTGGTAGAGAGCTATTCTCAAAGCCAAAAAAGACAACCTGTGACCATAAACTTCTAGAGGAGTTTGAGCAAGCCTTAAATAATTCAGCAATACTTAAAATAGTATACCTGGTTATGACAGCCCATGGAGAGAGCTTTGGTCCTGTCCCCCCACCATGATCCTTACAGAACTTCTCTTAGAGACATACCACTTTAAAGTTGGTTATTTAAAACAATTTTTGCATAAATTAATTTCTATTTACCCAGAACCCTCTTTCCCTCATTTGGCTAAAATATACTTCCAACTTGCTTCCAAACATACTGCTTTTCAAATTTCTTTTGCTTTAGATGAAAATCCCCTTTTCTTATGCCTCTTTCCACACTCTTTCTTATTGAACTCAGCCCTGTTCTTCATAATCCCTACCTTCCTATTTCCTATCCAGATCTCTACCATTACTTTTCACTATATCACTTAGAACTCATATTCTATTCTAAATACACTCCCTTCATCCTGAAATCACAGCTTCTACTTTCTACTCCTAATTGCACACCTTCTGTCCACTGGGGATGCCTTATGCATACTATATTGGATACTAACTATTCCCTCTTCCCACTTGGAGAGGATCTTCCTTGTCTACCACTATTGATTCCAGACCATTGTTCTAGCCCAACAGAGGATTTTTAAAAAAGCTTCATCAGCAAATCAATACTATATTAGTGCCTTGTACATGATAGGTGCTTAATAAATGTTTGCTAAAGGAATAAATCATGACAGAGTAGTGCCATTCTAAGTACCTGTCCCACTAAGGGACCTCAAATCTAAGCACATACTTGAAGACTTAGGTTCAGTTTTCTAGCTCCATTTCTTCATACTTCAACCCAATAGTCCCCTGGGAAAATCACTTAAATCCTAAGCCAGGCTCATGTCCACATGATCCAAAAGAATGAATAGAAAGGTGCTCATTATAGAAGATAGATCTTCTAAGGAACAGGGATTTATTTTCTCCATACAAGAGCATGTACTAACAAACATTTAAGATACAAAACAACCCAAAACTCTTATTATATTATCTCAGGAGACTGTTTATTTTTGTTGTTTTGTAAACCTTGCTCAGGATTACACCATCAGTAAGTATCAAATGTCTGAGGTTGGATTTGAATTCAGAGCTTCTTAACTCCAGGGGCCAGTGCTCTATCCCCTGTATCACTTAGTTGCCCCAGGTTGATTTCTAAAAAATAAAAATCAAAACATAAAATATATTCTAGGACTTCTGTACTGTCTGAATAACTCCCTCAAATTCCATGTCTTTTGCCTAGTTAAGCCAGGACCTAGGATCATGTTCCTGGTCATCTTTGGGAGGGTGCAATTGCAAAGACTACTTACTGAGTGAGAGGGTCTTCTTTTCTCCTTAGTCAATTCTTTTTTGATGTATTCCTCCTCCCCTCCTGCTATCCTGAGGTCAAAAGGATTACTTTGTCATCCCAAAGCACCAAATCCTTCAGTACTAATTCAGATCATACATAGGCTCAACATAAGTGTCCAGGAGTTGCTCAGCTCAACTTCATGTATATTCCATAAGACATGTATAAGTAGAGCCTTATAGCACTGGGGTGGGTGAGGATCCTTGTTTCCCTTATTACAAATAGATTAATAGATGAAAAAAATAAACTACTTCTGTCAATATAGGGAATTTAATTCAACAAAAGGCAAGAGAACTTCATTCAATAACAAAATTAGATTCCATCTGCATTTGTCATACATCTGTACTTATAATTCTTAGGAAACATAAGAATTTTGATTAGAAAATGCTGAAATAATTAATAATTCAAAATTTATCATTCAACATTTCTAAGTCACTAAATTCAACTTTAAATCTTTGTGAGCAAGTCAGGCTATGGAAAAAAAAAAGTTTGATGGTTCAGTGTTCTCTAATAAAAAGACCTATGTCACTTACACATAGGCAGATAACAGGTTGGTATATAGCTCCACAATGTATGTAACCCAAGTTTTCTTATGAAAGAGATGAGGTGGGATCAAAGAATTATTCCTTCTTGGCCATCATATGCTCAACCATAATTTCTACAAAAAAACTTCTGAACCTTTGAGCTTTTAATATCATTCTTTATTCCACTTCAAAAATTACCTTGAATTTATTTTACATATATTTTGTGTATATATACATATATATGTGAATTGTGTTTGTATATATACACATTATTTATGTTCAGTTATTTCAATTGTGTCATATATCTGATTTTTCATGACCCCATTTGGAGTTTTCTTGACAAAAATACTGGAGTGATTTGCAATTCCTTCTACAACTTGTTTTTTCAGATGAGGGATTCAGGCAAACAGGGTTAAGTGCTCAGGTCACATAGCTAGAAAATGTTGGAGGTCTTCAACTTCCTGACTCCAGGCTAGGTTTTCTATCCACTGTGCCACCTAACTGTCATATTTATTTGTTTGTTTGTTTATTCATTCATTTATTTATTTATTAACATACATGTTGGTTCTCTTGTTAACCCACAAGATCCTTGAGGCTTTTGTCTCTATATAACTACCAACTAGCACAGTGCAAGATATATAGTAAGTGTTCAATCAATGCTTATTAATTAATTGATTATTGACAATGCAGGATGGTTCTTTCCATCCTATCCAGAGTCGTAGAAACAACATGAATATGAATCCTCCTAAGTAAAATGAATGTGTTGGACTAGATCATCTCTCAAGCTCCTTCCAGCTTTAAAATTTAATGATTTAATGATTCCAGGAAGTCTGTTGATGTCAGGGCACACAGCCCGCAACAAATCTATAACTAGACAAAAGAGGGCTACAGTGCTGAATACTTCTAACAAAGCAATTTAAATGAGTCTGAACTCACTTAATAGTGAAGCAACTTAGTCTGGAAAGGAAAAAAAAAAGATTAGGTTTTGGAAGGATAGAGAAGTTATACAGGATAGTTCATTTCCCTTCTGTATCCAAAAGATCATTAATCATCACCTTCCCCTCTAATATGGAAAAAGAAGAAAAGAACTGAAGAAGCTACAGATGCTGGATAAAATTTCATACATCATATCCCACCATCAGAATTAGTCCTCCCTAAACACTTCGCAAAAAACACAGCCAATGTCAAAAAAATTATGGGATATTTAGAAAATAATCTGCCAAAACACTGGAATAATAGAAATTTTAAAATAAATTAAACAAACAAAATTATTCTCATTTTGGCACACTTGCCATGTTGTTATTCTTTCTTATTGTTTTCTTTCCTATATTCTAAATAAAAGTTAATCCAAACTTAAAACTCACTGCAAATAAAAGCAGATACAAGCAATATTTTTACAGAAAGCCATTGTAATCAGAATGCTCATTTTCTTGAACAAATGTAAGGTAGTAGTTAATAGCTTCCACTACAATCACAGAAAGAGCTGTGGGTGGAACCAAGGTTAATATCTGATGATCAGTTCATAGCAGAAGCTCTCACTACTTCAGTAACTTTTGTTAGATAAAATGTACTTTAAACACACATAAGCTTTCATTATACACTTCCATTTTCCTGCTTAACAATCTCACTAATTTAAAACTACTCTCTCCTTCCTCAATGTGACAAGAAGCTAGAAATCTCAGAATTTTTCCTCTCAAACATGTCTCCCTCCTATCTTTCTCTCCTCCCATCCTGTGACAGTTGGCATTTTATTTCTTTCTCCTAAGGTTTTAATTTTTTCTCCAAGGTTAACATTCGAAGCATATTTGATTTATGCATGACTTTCTAAGAGACTTTGCTCTTTGCACTTTGGCCAAATTCCATTTGTAATTGAAAAATTCTAAATGGGATTAACATATTTCCCAATAGATGCACAAAACGAGAATTTGTATATCACCACTTTTTTGCTCACCCTTCCCTTAATGATAAGTGAACATTAACAATGATGTAGACTCATGACATCAGGAATATGAATCAATATCCCTTTTATCTTATGCCTAGTATGCCTCCTTTATTTTAGGCCTTTCAATTTTGAAGTCATTCTTTTCATCTACCAGGAAACAGTTTGGACCAAATTTTATAAACCAAAACTCTGATATCCTGAATGGCATGAGACTGGTCTGTAGGAATTAATCCAGCTTCCAAATAGAACTGAGAATCATCAAGAAATATCATACTAGATGCATGAAAGGTGACAGAAAAATAATGATGCTTCTGGACCAGCAAAGATAAATGTTACATAGTTCAGTATCGTGAAAAGAATGCTGAATTTGGAATCCAGTTTGGGTCTGAGTTCAAATATCATTTTTTTCTATTTATTTATCTATAAACCCTACAAACAATCATTTAAGCTTTCTGGGTCTCATTTTCCTCATCATAAGGGGTTTACACTAGATGGTCCTAAATGTATATTCTTCTGAGGAGCTATGTATGACTATATATTGTTATTCTACCTTTCTGAGAATTAATTCTTTATCTGTAAATGCTGATCATATTAAATGGCCTCTGAGGTCTCATCCAGTTCTAAATCTATGACCTTATGATTATCCTGATTTGAACTGTTTAGTTTCAGTATGTTTGAATAATCAAAGAAACATTTTTAGTGAGCAATGAATGAGTTTGGGGGCTTTTTCAATTTATTTAAAACAAATGAAAAATAGGAAAAAGAAAAACATTCATTGCCATGTGCATAGCAGAACATAAGAAAGTATTCAAAATATAAAGCAATAAATTTCCATTTCAAGAAAGTCTATATAATAAATCTTACACATTGTGTTCAGAGACGTTCATTTTTTTTCCTTGCTTCCCTACAGGTTTCTTTTTTATTCTCTGCTATATACTATTTACTTATATTTTTCCCCCTTCTTCCCCACAGAGAAGGCTACAATTAAGCATATTTACATATGTATATGTATATATACATATGTATATACACATACATATTTATACAAACACATACATGTGTATACATATATACATAGATAATAATCATAACAAATATGCACATGTACATTCATATGCATCCATGTACAACTGTACAAAGCTTGTTCGTTCTGTTTCTCTGAAGGTGAATAACATCTTCCTTCATAAGTCCAAGTCTTTCCATATTTTTTTAATCTATCAGTTTATCATTTCCTACACCACAGTATACTGTCTAGGTATTTTAAATAGCATAAAATAACATTGATTAATATATCTGGCATACAGTATAGTTTCCCTATTTTTCTCTTTTGATTAATCTATTTTATCTTTAAGTTTGTCTAAGATCATGATTACTGCCCCTCCTTTTGTTTCATAATAAATTCTAACCTGATTATTATTTCATTTGTGTGTATCTCTTATTTTCTATCCCTCCTTACTCATATACTTTATTTTAAGCCACTATTTTGTTTTTATATTACTTAACCTACCCCCCTCCAAGGATCCCTCTCTTATCCTCTCCTTCCACCATTTCCCCTAACCCTCTTGTTTCTATCTCAATTTAGAAGATGTTTTTAGGCTTCCAAATATATATATTTTCCCTTCTTTATTACATTCTCATTAATCTACACACCCTTCTACAACTCCCCATTCTCCTATTACCTTACCCTCTTATTTATAAATTTACAATACTTGTTATCTCCTAAAAAACTTTTTTCTCTCTTTATCCGAGATATGATATGAATAGGGCTCCCTCTAAAAATTCCTTCCTTATCCTCTCACTCTCCCTTTTCTGTTATTCTCTTATTTCTTTATAAATTTAAAAGACTTTTAAATCTATCTATATATATATGTATGTATGTATGTATGTATATATATATGTGTGTGTGTATGTATATATATATGTGTGTGTGTGTGTGTGTGTGTGTGTGTATGTATGTATGTATGTATGTATGTATTATTCTCCTCTTTCACCTATTCCCATTGAAAGTAGGGTTACAAAACTATCAGCCCTCTTCCTCTATTTAATTCCTCAGAGTCAGGTTTTCCTCTCCACATCATTAGTATAAGATAATTACTCTTTTTACCTTTTCCTACATGTTTTTGCTCTTTAGAATCACACTAGACTCTCCCCCAATATTTCTTTCAAACTATCGACTTTCTAATAGCCACCTTAGTCATATGTTTTACATTTTCATATATAAAAAGTAAACAATCTGTCCTTATTGAAGCCCTTGTAATTAGTCTTTGATATTTACCTTGTATTTCTCTTGGAACTTGTATGTCAAATTTTCTAATTTCTAATTTCTAATCCTAATAGTATGAAAATTAATTAAATATCTTTTTTTATTTCATTATACTTAACTTTGCTAAATATGTCATTTTCAGCCACAACCCCAGTTCTTTTGTTCTTTAAGATATAATGTTACAAGATATACAGTCTTTTCAGTATAGCTACTGACAGGTTTTGTGTAATTCTAATTGTGGCCCCACCATATTTGAACTGTTTTTTCGTTGTTGTTGCTGCTCATAAAGTTTTCTCCTTAAGCTAGAGTTTCAGAATTTGGCTTGGTTTTCCTTATAAAGTTTCTTTCAGGTGGTTATTGGTGGGTTTTTTTCTATTTCTACTTTCCCCTATTGTTCTAACAAAAAAAAATTTTCTCAAATTATTTCTTGTATTATTGTATCAAGATTTTTTTTAATCAAAGCTTTCAGATAATCCAATTGTTCTTATGTTTTCTCTTATGATCTTCTCTAATCAATTCTCTAGATCTATTAGATGTTTCACATACTGTTCTATTTTTTCAATTTTTATATTTTGTTTATTATTTCTTGGTCTCATAACTTTGCTGACTTCCCCTTGCCCAATTCTAATTTTCAGGAATTATTTTTTTTCCTTGAGATTCTGGATCTCCTCTTCTACTTGGCTGACTTTTTTCATAATCTTGTTTTTCTTGGTTTTCTTTTTTTCCCTCAATCTTTCTCATTTTATTCTTAAAATCTTTTTAAAGTTCTTCTATTAATTCTTTTGGGGCAGGTAACCATTTAACATTACTCTTTGGGATAGGACAGATTTTTTTTTTTACTTCAGTAAAACTCCTATGAAAATGAACTCTATAGTAACCTTCTATTGTAGGATTCTTTTTCCTTTGCCTGCTCTCTTTTTTTAAGTAGAAACTTGTTCCTGGAATCACCTCTAGAACTGGGGGATGAGGGGTGGTGCCTCTGGCCTCAGGTCCTACTTCAGTTCTTCCCTCTGGCCTGAAACCTCAAACTAAGAACTCTATCCTCCTGTAAGTGTCCATAGCCATCAATGTCCTCACCCTACTGCTTCTGCACTTACTGGCATATACTAGTTCCTTCTTGATTAGAGCCAAGTTTCAGGCAGCACAGCTGGGTCTGGCATCCTTTGTCAGTAGAGATTCCCTCAATCTTTCATGATCACACCCCCAATTCTCCTCATGGTTAGGAGGTGAAAATCCCTGTAGCTGAAACAGAAGCTACCTCCTAAACTGGCCAATCCCAGGGATTCTCACTTGCTGTTTCAGTAAAACTAGCCTGTAGGTGTTTATACTTCATATACGTCAAACTTATGTCCTGAAATTTTTCTTCAGATCTTCAGTTGTCCCAGGAGAGCCACTGTTCTGCCCCAACTCTTGTTTATTTTTACTACTCTACATTCACCCTGAAGTATTATTTTGGCTTTTTTGTGGGGAAATCTAGAGAGCTTGGAATTTTCTAGCCTACTCCACCATCTTCCCAGAATTATGAGTGAGTTTTAATGATCAAATGACATAAAATCAACAAACCACTTAGCACTGTGCTAACATATAACAGGGGCCTAATAAATGCTTGTCCCTTCCCCTTCCCCTAATAAATAGCATAGAAGGAAGACTAAACAAACTTTGTAACCCCAAAGAACAATTTCACCTTAATTAAGCATCTCTTGCATGAGAAGCACCATTCTAAGTCCTACCAATTATGCCTTATGTGTCTTTAAAAGTTTTAATTACATTTATAAAATTACTTTCACAGACTTTGACTCTTCATTTTCATAGCCCTATGAGATAGATTACACCATAAGTATTAGAATTATTTTATTTTTAGCTCATGTCCCTATGTTAAAAAAAAAAAAAACTTTCTCAACAAGGCACTTATGCTCTGCTTACCTCACTGTCCTCACTTGTAAAATAGGAATGATAACATCTAACTCCCACAGTTATTGTGAGGCTCAAATGAGGCAGTATTTGTAAAACTGATTTGCAAACTTTAAAATGCTCATTAAAGACTATTTTTTAATAACAATTTAAAATATTTTTTAAAAGGCTTGCCCAAGGTCACCGAGAAAAAAGCACCATATCCAGATTTTTGGCAACACCATTGGGGGTAACATAACTTGAAAAGGATAGCAGTCCCATAGAAAGATTCTTTTCTCAGGAGACAATAAAGGAAAAGTGGCTCACCAATCATAGCCTTCATCACTTTCACTTGGCCACTCAAGTATTCTTACTTAATTCTACTGCAGCTGCTGAGCTAGTGAAATGAGAGAAAGGGAAAACACAAACAGTGAATAAAGAAGACAGAAATGAAAGGAGAGGACAAAATTAAGCAAGGTCTACAGATAAGGCAGGGGCATTAGGGAGAAAGAATTTATAACACACTCAAGCAAGACTTCCACATCCCTATTGCTAACATACATTTCTGAGTTCAAATGAAAGTATTCTCTGTTCTTGTCATTATTCATGCTTTCTTTAAAAGCACTTATTCCAGTATAGGTAATTTCAACAGGAAGCAATCCATTTATTTACCAGTGCCTTTCTATGTGACTTACCAACATCTATGCAAGTAGAAAAATATATATTAGAAGCAGAAATTTGGGAGTTCATTTTTCTCTCATATGACCCCAAAGGGGCTCTGTCTGACCTAAAATAAGAGAACTTTATAAAACTACTCCAGGGCCCTTGGCAAAGGCAGCATTGCTTAGAAAGGAAAGTGATAAACCAGACTGAAAGACAGTCTGTGCCCCACCTCTCATAGAATGTACCTTTGAGTAAGTGACTTAAATCACTCTGTGTCCTAGTTTCTTTGTCTGCAAAAAAAAAAAAAAAAAAGGAAATCGAAATCCCGGCTAAATCAGAGTTGCTGAAAGGAAAAGCTATGAAAATAATTGGAAAGGATTTGACAAAGATGAAGTAATTGATTCCCCAGTACAGAGAGAACACATATCTCCCTCCACATCCTTTCCTAAAAAAATCAGCATGGCCCTTCAATGGTGAACAGAGACTTTTGGGAGGGATGTGGAGTGGGAATGAGAGAAGGGGGGCAAAGGGAAAATGATTTTTTTCCTTTTCCTTTCCTGATGAATGAGTTAAGTTGTCAAGGACAACTAAAACAAGTGACTTACTAAAATATTATTTGATGATTATTGGGCACATCTTATGCAGGGCACAATTATCTGCTAGGGATAGAGAAAACCTAGGAAAAAAGTTATTGCCCTCAAGAAACAGCTAACCTATTAAAAGAATGGTACTAACATGAATAATGATAATAATTATGGATCAGTTAGGAAGCATAAAAGACTCTGAAGTTAGACACTAACCATATGACCCTGGGCAAGTCATTTTATCCTGTTTGCCTCAATTCCCTCATCTGTAAGATAAGCTGGGGAAAAACCACTCCAGTATCTTTGCCAAGAAAACCCCAAATGGGTCACTAAGAGTCAGATAGACTGAGAAATGAATGAAAAACAACATGACCTGACTGACAGACAGGTGGCTCAGTGGATAGAGGATTGGGCTTGGAGTTGGGAAAATTTGAATTCAATTCTAGCCTCAGATACTAACTAGTTGTATGATCCTGGGTAAATCATGTAATTTCTGTTTACCTTAATCCACTGGAGAAGGAAATGGCAAACTACTTCAGTATTTTTCCTAAGAAGAACTCGTACAGAGTCACAAAGAGTCAAACACAACTGAACTACAATGACCTAGTTAATGCTCCAAAGACCAGCATAGCAAAGTATGCAAGTTCCTGGAACATTGCCAACTGTTACCAAAAGTTATTTCAGCAAGATAACATATGATTTGTTTTTTAAAGGAAAGAAAGAAATTCAATAGACAAAAAAGAGAGGAGGGGAGAGTGAGCAATAATACAAAGAAAGGAAAACTCAAAATGTATTCAAATGAATAGAAAGTATTTTAATTGATCTAAAGTATGGAATAAATGAAAGACAGCTTGGGGTCTTTGAAAGCTAGGTAATGCAATCTGAAACTTACTGAGTAGGCAAGTATTTGACATGACTCTGTCTATTCATAAGAAAGATAACTATGAGAAAGATATAAATGTTGATCGATCAAAGGGGTAGAGGGTGAAGGTGGTAGGGGGTTATTGCAGTGATGGTCAATATAGGTAGAAAGGAGAATCTGCTTCAATATTAGTCATGAGAAGAAAGAGGAAAGAGTCATTGGGAAAGATGTAAGAGAGTGGAATTTGTGAGTTTTAACCTATTAGATATATGAGACGAAAGGGAGAGGGAAAGATCAAATATAATATCAAAGCTCTGAACACGAGGATATGAGAGGAAATGATGGTACCATAAGCAAAGATAGTGAATCAGAAGGAGAAAATTATTGGGAGGGGGGAGAAGGTAAGATAATGACCTCAGTTTGGGAAGAGTTTGACCTCAGAGTGGAAAGGACCTTAGAGGTCACTGAATCCAATCTTTTTTACAAATAAAGAAAACAAAGCTCAAAGAGTTCATATCTAATAGCTGTGTCTTGTTTTAAGGTCACAGAAGTATTAGGTGAAAGAGCCAAGGTTGGGAATCTAGCTCCTTTAATACCAAACCCAATACTCTTATAACTTGAAAAAGATGACGCCAAAACAGAGAAAGAAAATTATAGACCAATTTCCCTAATGAATACTGATGAAAATTTTTAAATAAAATATTAGCAAAGTGATTACAGCAATTTATCATGAGGATAATATATTATGACAATGTGCTATTTTTATCAGTAATTCAGGGCTAGTTCAGGATTATGAAAACTATCAGCATAATTAATCATATTAATAACAAAACTAACAGAAATCATATGATTATCTCAATAGATGCATTATGTGTGATAAGGATAGGCTAGAAACTTTCAAGATAAGATCAAGGTTTAAACAGGGTACCCATTATCACCACTGTTATTCACCATCATATTAATATCAATATCATATGTTACCTTAGCCTTAAGAGAAGAAAAAGAAATTGAAGAAATTTGAACAGGCAATAAGGAAACAAATATATTACTCTTTTTTTTTTTTTTTTTGCTAAGGCAATTGGGTTTAAGTGACTTGCCCAGGGTCACACAGCCAGAAAGTGTTAAGTGTCTGAGACTGGATTTGAATTCAGGTCCTCCTGACTTCAGGGATGGTCCTCTACCTACTGCACCATTCACTGCCCCAAAATTATCACTTTTTTACAGATGATATGAGGGGACTTAGAGAATTCTAGAGGTGCAACTAGAAAATCTGTTAGTTTAACTAAAAAATAAAAACAAATAATAACTTCAGCAAAGTTGCAGAATATAGAATAAACCCATATGAATCATTAGCATTTCTAATGCTAATTACCAATAAAGCCCAAAAGAGAAGATAGAAAGGAAAATTCCAATTAAAATAACCGTAGACAACATAAAATATTTGGGAGTCTTTCTGCTAAGACAGACCCAAGAACTATATGAACACAATTACAAAACACTTCACACAAAATCAGAACTAAACAATTGGAAAAATATCATTTATTCATGAGTAGGCTGAGCTAATATAACAAAAATGACAATTATGCCTAAATTAATTTACTTATTCAGTGCCATACCAAACTACCAAAAAAAAAACCAAAGTATTTTATAGAGCTATGGAAAATGATTATTAAATTCATTTGGAAAAACAAAAGCTCAAAAGTATCAAGGGAATTGATGCAAAGAAAAATGGCCTTGCCATACCAGATCAAAAACTATATTATAAAGTGGTAATTATCAAAACTGTTTGATACTGGCTAAGAAACAGAGTGATAGATCAGTAGAATAGGTTAGGTAAACAAGACACAATACTAAAGACCATAATATTCTATTGTTGGATAAACCCAAAGGATCCAGATTCTGGGATAAGAACTCTTTCTTTGACAAAAATTGCTGGGAAAACTGGAAAACAGTATGGCAGAAAATAGGCAAAGAACATTTTACACCATATAACAAGATAAGGTCAAAATAGATACATGATTTAGAACAAAGGGTGATATCATAAGCAAATTTGGAGATCAAGAAATAGTTTAGCTGTTAGATTCTATGAAGAAGGGAAGAATTTATGACCAAATGAGATAAAGAACATTATGAAATGCAAAATAGATAATTTTTATTATATTAAATTTAAAAGGTTTTGAACAAACAAAATCAATGCAATCAAGATTAGAAGAAAAAGAGAAAGTTGGGAAATATTTTTAAGGCAATGTTTCTGATAAAGGTCTCATATCTCAAATATATAGAGAACTGAATCAAATTTATCAGAATACAAGTCATTACCCAATTGATAAATGTTCAAAGATATGAATAGGCAGTTTTCAGATAAAGAAATTAAATTCAAGTTAAAACAACTCAGAGGTATCACCTCAGATTGGCTAATATGACATAAAAGGAAAATGAAGTTGGAGAAGATGTCAGAAAAATGGTACACTAAAGCACTGTTGGTAGAGTTGTGAACTGATCTAACCATTCTAGAGTCAGTTTAGAACTACACCCAAAGGGGTATAAAGGGCTATAAAACTGTGCATACCCTTTGATTCAGAAATACCACTACCAGAGACCATAAAAATGGGGAAAGGATTCACATGTACAAAGATATTTGTAGCAGCCCTTTTTGTGGTAGCAAGAAAATTGAGGAAGACGCCCATCAATAGGGAAATGACTAAACAAGTTGTGGCAAATTAATGTAATGGAATACTATTGTGCTAAAAAGAAATGATGAACAGACAGTTTTAGAAAAACCTGGAAAAGACTTACATGAACTGATTCTGAGTGAAGTCAGCATATTAATATATATATATATATATATATATATATATATATATATATATATATAAAACAGCAATGTTCTGCAGTGATCAACCATAATTGACTTAACTCTTCTCAGCAATACAATATTCCAAAACAGTTCCAAGAGACTCATGACAGAAAATGCTATCCACAAAAAGAAAAAGAATTATGGGGATCAAAGTATACTATTTTCACTTTTTTTTTCCTTCCTTGTGGTTTTTCCCTTTTGTTCTGATTCTTTTTTTACAATATTCCTAATTTGGAAATATGTTTAACATGATTATACCTATATCAGATTGCTTGTTGTCTTGGAGGTAGCGAAAGGGGAGGAGAGAGGAAATTTTGAAATTCAAAATCTTATAAAAATGAATGTTGAAAACTATCTCTACAGGTAATTGGAAAAAATAAGATACTATTAAGTGAAAAAAGAAAAATTAAAAAATTATAATTAAAAGTATTTTACATTAGTATAAAAACCATTCATTTTAATGCACTAGTAAATATACAGTCCTCCAGAAGACCCACTGACAAAAATGTACCATAGACAAAATAAAATAAACTGGCATATATTGCCATTCTCCACAAACAATAATGAACTTTAAAAGCCATATTTTATATACAGATAGGTTTCACATTTTCCCCTATGACTATACAATAAATTCTTTAGGTTTGGGGGGGAGGGGAGGTAATTGGGGTTAAGGGACTTTCCTCTAACTTTTGTACATTTCTCAGAATTTAGGAGTCAACCTAAAGATAAATTATGTAACATTAAGTTATAACATGTTCGCCTGAATGCTAACTTCTAAATCATGTATAAGAATTTCTGGTAGCTTGCTCTAAATTTTGGGGGTGATTTCACTCAGAACTTTCTGAATTCATTAGTTTTCATTGATCTTAGTTCCTTCTTAAATATCTTATGCCCAAAAGCACAGAGTACTGTTGCTCAACTCAGGAGAATTTACAAAGTTAGGGGCAATTGGATGTTGCAGTAGATAGAGCTCTGGCCTTGGAGTCAGGAGGACTTGAGTTCAAATCTGACCTCAGATAAGTAACACTAGCTGTGTGACCCTCAGCAAGCCACATAACCCCAGGTGCCTGCTCCCCCCACCTTCCAAAAAAAATCTAGAGAATTTATAAAGTTTAGATGAGACATGGTTCTACCCTCAGGAAACTTACAGTCTTTTTGGAAGATTTCACATCTAGACAAATAACTAATATAGACAAACACATGAATTGAAGAAAATGGCCTTTTCATTCTCTTCCAACTCTGAGATTCTGTAGTTCTATGCTACTTCTGACTTTCTCAGGTTAATACTATGAAACTTGAGTCCCAAACTTCTACTGCTATGGAACTCTCTCTTCATTGGTGCAGATCAGATGCCCCAGCATATTATGAGGGGTGGGACAGAGTTGGCCAGAGTGGGAGAGAGGAGAGGCTCTCATTCTGCAAACTTGAGAGTCTCTTTAAGTCTCAACCTCTGCTGGCACTTTCAGTGCTTCTATCTTCCAACCTCAGACAGAAATTGAATGCCAACTTCACTTCAGGTTGCTGAAAGAAAATATTTTAATAAGAAGATAACATGAGAAGAACTGGCACTCTCCATCATGTCCTTACTCACACATTACTACACCAGAAGCTTCAGGGAACTTCTTTTCTCCTTAGGTAAGATCTTTCTTGGTTGAGCTGAATAACCTCACTCTCAATGGGAGAGCTCCTTCATTCATTTTTATGTGGTACATGTTCTTCTATGAATACTTTCTCTGATTTCTGGATTTTGCTTTTCAATTTGGGAAAGGAGTTTCTTACTACCTGCTATATGTGTTCATAGGGGAACTGGTATTTGGTGAGAAAGGGGTCAAGCCTTGGCTATAAAGCATGGTGTTCTGTTTCTCCCACCGGTGAGACAATGATCAGAAATTACTTTGAAAGTGAAAAACATATCATCTAGGCTAATAATATTTAAGGGAGCAAATAGATATAATTTTAGCCCATATTCCCTTTCTCTGAAGAGAACAGCTTGATGCATGCCCTTCTGCTTCCTCTTCTAGCAAGAACTAAAGTCTCCCTTGAAGAAGAGTGGGTGGAAAAAAACCTAGAGATGTCTCACCTTTTAGCCACACAATAGCACCCTCGTGCTACATGTAGTAGATAGCCCCACAATACTTGAGTTCCTAAACTTGTTTTTTTTTTTAAATTTAGAACTGTATTTCAATATAATTGCCTTCTTTTATAATCCTCTATATTTTGTTTTATGAACTTTAAATTACTCTTCTGAGAAAGGACTCATAGACTTTATGAGACCTCCAAAGAGTCGATAGCATAAAACAGTTTAAAACTGAATCTGAATCTAACATTTCATTTTGCATAGAAAGAGAATGGTGTAGGAAAAGGAAGCACTTGTCCAAGGTTGCTGAGCTAAGTTATTAGCTTAGTCAGGACTAGAGCCCATTTCTTAGCTTCCCAGGGCACAATCCATTACAACACATTCCCTCATGGCAATGTACTTTCAGTGAGAACAATTCAATTCTATTCAACTTAATAAGCATTTATTAAGCAACTTTTATGTGCAAGGTCACATATTTCATCAATTACTATTCTTTTGGTAGCATGGCAAAAAAAAAAAAAAAAAAAACCTAGTGATAAGCTGCCAATATAATCAAGAATGACCAGATCTTTATTAGCTATATTATTATGCACCTCACACAAAGGAACTTGAATTGAAACCTTGGAGTTTTCAACCTAGCTTCAGCCTATTTTTGCAGACTTACTTCACTTTACATGCTCTTGGTTCCAGCCAAACAGGTTTCCACCCCCTATCCACATAACTACAATGTATTACCATCTTCATCTCTGACCCATTGAATCCTTAGTTTCCTTCAAAGCTCAATTTAAGTGTCCTCTGCCATAGGAAATCTTTCCTGATTCCCCTAATAGTTAGTATTTGCTTTGTTCAAATTACATTATGTTGATTAATTTTTTTAAGTATTACATTCTATAAACATCTTGAGCAGAGGCACTGTCTTGTGCCTTGGGAATGACAGGTGATTAATAAATGCTTACTGAATTGAATTGACTGGGAAGACAATGTGATATAATAAAAACAGAAATGCCTCCTAATCTTCTTACTCTGTGACTCACTGGCCATGTGACCTATAACAATTTGTTTAATCTCTCTGGATTCCAATTTCCTCTTCCAAGCAACTGATTAGTTTACTCCTAAATTCTCTAACAGCTTTGTGGTTCTCAAACATTTTGTTATTATGGTAGTTATTATTACTAGTAAAAGTAATTATTACCCAGCAATAATATTTTAAACAGGTACTATATCTCTCTTACTGGATAATGCATCTTAGAATATAATATTCTAAACAGTAACATTTTGGTAATTTAACTACATTAATTTGTAATTTGCATTAATTACAGCATAGTCCTTAGTAGTTTGCCTTTGCACAAGATAGCAAAGGATCATTTAAGTACCAGAAAGGAAAGTTTAATCTATTTAAAAGAATAAACTTGTCAAGTACTTGTCAAGAAACTCTCCTTCATATATAAAAAATTGATACTTACTATACTCAAGTGGATCTATTATCTTATCTATTTAGAAGGCCCTTTCTGTGATAAACTATTCAGGACTGCCTGGGAAACTAGTCTGTACCTAACTGCAAGTTTGCCATAGAGAGATCATGCAGCAAACAACAGTCCCCTTCTCTTTCTCCTGACACCATGAGGATACCAGGGAAGTTCAGACTCTCTGTCTCACTCTATCACTGTGTGACCAGGGAAGTTCAGACTCTCTGTCTCATTCTATCACTGTGTGACCAGTTCATCATCTTCATTCCTACAGTTTCCCATTGACATACTACACTCCTGTTCTTCCAGGTTTTTTATTTGTTCTACATTGCCCCCACCAAACATCTCTCCATTGCCCTCTACATGGTAGTCATTTTTAATTCTTTAGAAATTGAAGTGTTACATTGCTCATACAAAACAATCCTAACAGTGATTATAGGTGAGAAAGACACACAGGTGAATGTACTAAAGGAGGAGCAGGATCCCGTCTGGTTGTGAGGCTTTGCTAATTGTGTTTCACTTGCAGGAAAGCAGAGTCTCTTGGTTGGTTCCAGGATAAAGGGGTGAACTGATGCTTGTGGCCAGCAGGAACTGAAAGGAACAGAGCATTGGCTGTGGCAGTGCTAGGGGTCCTGATCATGGCTCAGGGGTGGAGAAGAGTACCTGAGATCACTCATAGAGCAAATAGGGAGCCTCGAGGAATAATGGCCACATCTGACCTTAAATTTTAGTACATTTGAAGAGTCAAAAAGGCAGAGATGTCTAGATAGAACACAGAAAACAACAACATAAAAACCCTGAGGCCTGAGATATTATCCCCCCACATTCCAGTAGCAAAGCCCTACCCTAACATAAAGTTAACAGTCAAGAAATAGACCATTAAAAATGAGGGGGGAAAAAAAGAGAAAAAACTTGACCATAGATAACTATTACAGAGATACAGAAGATCAGGGTTCAAACTTAGAAAACAAAGTCAAATGAAGTCGAAACGAAAGCTTCAAAGAAAAATATAAAATGGTCATAAGCCCCAAAAGAGTTCTTGGAAGAGCTTTAAAAGGACTTAAAAATCAAGTAAAAGGGGTTAAAGAAAAATTGGGAAGAGTAATACAAGAAAATCAAGAAAATTATGAAAAGAAAGTTAATTGGAAAAAAAAGAGATCCAATTTTTTTAAAATTAGAATTCAGCAGAAAAAGTAATGACTTCATAAGACATCAAGAAATAATGAAACAAAATCAAAAGAATTAAAACAAGAAAAGAACATGTAACATCTCACTGGGAAAAAACTGATCTAAAAAACAAATTGACGAAAGATAATATAAGAATTGATGGAGTTTAAAAAGCCTGAAAGTTTTGACTTAAAAAAAAAAGTAGTCTAAAGATCATACTTCAAGAAACTATTAAGGAAAATTACCCTGAAATTTTAGAACTACAGGGTAAAATAGAAATTGAAATAACTTACCTATCACCTGTCTAGAATGAAAATACAGGAACGTCATAACTAAGTTTCAAAGTTCCCAGGACAAGAAGTGAAAGTAAGGGTAAAATATTGTTTCTGTAGTGGGAGGGAACATCACTGATAAGTGCTCCTAAAAGTGATATTCCATTAAGAGAGATGGGTACCTTACAATGATTATTATTTTCAGAGAAGGATGAAGGTCAATAATAAAATAAATAATGAGGGAGATAGGAAGAATACTATCATGGATATTCTGTATCACTTGTACAATATTGGTATTTCAAAGAATGAGGCACAGCAGAAAAAATGGAGGTAGGAGACAAGATCTATAAGACAATAATAGAAACTGTTTCCAAGAACTCAAAATAGGTATTTAAAATTCTTTAATTCCATGAGATATACAAAGAACAAAGAAGAACTAAATACCATGAATCAAAAGTCTAGAATAAACAGAAAGAGAATATTAAATAATGAAGAAAATGAGGAAAAGATTAGAAGAAGAGTGAGCTAAAATAACTAAAGAGATACAACACTGAATGTACAGTGGAAGAAGAAAAAAATCATAATTTGGGGAAAATTAATATTAAAGAAATATGAAGGCTCATAATTTTACATGTAAACCTTTCTCTAATTTAGTTGGAGGAAAGGGGTATCAAAGAGCAGCAATAGTCATTTTTTTAAGAAGACCATTGAAAATTTTACTTTTAAAATCACAGAAAAGGAAGAAGGAAGTTCAGAAAGAAGAATGGACAAGCAGGACAGATTTGAATGTAACAAGTAGAATTTATGCTATATTTTCCCTTCCCCTCCCAAAAAAAAATGGTATCTGAAAGATAATCATCATTTCCAACTTAATCCTTTTTTTAGAGAGAACTAATGAACTCTGAGTATAGATTGAGTGCATTTTTTCACTTCATTTGTTGATTTTTTTTATTTTTGCAACAAAGCTAATATGGAAATATGTTTCATATGACCTCATGTATAATTGATATCTTATTGCTCACCTCAATAGTGGGGGAGAAGGGAAGGAGAGAATTTAAAATTCAAAACAAAATTTTAAGTAAATATTAAAATATCTACTTTTTTTTTAAAAATATTTTTTTTGTTTTTAAGTCTATGTGCAAAAATAGTCTTTTGATGGTTCAAAGTTCAAAGATTTTTTTTAAAAATAAATAGAAATTAAGGACATACACAATTATTTTTTGGTCCCTTACTATCCAGTTGGAAGATAGATGAGGAAGAGGAGAGAGAGAGAGCAGAGGAAGCTTGCAAAAGAGGATTGGTAATTGAGCCAGGAAGAATCCTTCTGTCATTAGGCTTTAAAAAAGAGAGGCCAAAGTCTCTGCTTCTCTCAATTCATCTCTTTTAAAAATGTAATTTGTGACTAAGCCAGATTTCCCTTTAGACTTCTAGCAAGAGAAAGGGCTGGGAGGCAAGCAGAGAAGATAATTTCTCTCCCTTCACTCAAGTAACAGCTATAGAGACTATGAGTACATAACAGCAAGAACAATGCTCGCCTAAATGACTCTGAGACTGAACCTTAAGAAGTCCCTAGCTGCCTTTTTTTCTTTCCTGAGAACAATTGACCAAACAGCAAACCTGTGATGGGGACATTATCAGCCTTGGCAGTTACCTCATAAGTCTGAAAAGTCAGGAGTCATTGAACTGGGTGCTGTTTGTTTAGCAAAAGGTGTTCCCTACAGGTCTATCATTTTAGAAAAGATAATGACCACTACCAGAAGGATGAGTTTTACATGCCTGGCTGGGAA